>NC_134809.1:12503381-12538381 GCF_046742065.1 Oratosquilla oratoria
CTAATAAGACCAAAATTGGAATATGCTGTAACACTATGGACACCAAGTACTAAAAAGAATATAAAAAAATTAGAAAGAATACAAAAAGCAACTACAAAAATGGCACCAACACTCTCCAAATTGACATACAATCAAAGATTGTTCAAATTGGAACTACCAACTCTGGAACAAACAAGAGAAAGAGGAGATCTACTGACTATTTATAGAATCTTGATAGGAATGGAAATCCTAGATAGAAATGATTTATTAAAGTGGGACAACAGAAAAACAAGAGGACATGAAAAGAAACTCAAAAAGTATAATTATAGAAGAGATCTGAAAAAGAATAGTTTTCCACACAGAGTGGTGGATACCTGGAATAAATTAGATAAGGCAACAGTGTGTGCAAACACTATTCAAGAATTTAAGAACAAACTTGATGCTGAAAGATACAAAGACAGGTCACGATAAGCATAGCTCCCTTCCCGTATAATACAATCTCAAACACATTCAAACTCCTTCTCTCTTCTCTCTCATGTTCCATGTTTCTGCCCCATACAACGCTGTTGGCACAATCACTCCTTCATATGACACACACACGCTCATCGAAGCAACACCGCTCGTCGTCGCTCGTCGTCGCGCGACCAAGAAGGAGAGGATTTACAACGAAAAAGGAAAACCTGGTTTGTACTGTAGGGGTGGGGAGTGAACGTGAGTGCCCGAAATGGTATCTATGCAGTGCTAGTTAATTGTGTTAACTCGAAATTAGCAAAAATGAATGAAAACGGCTCGAAAGCCAGTTGCGAATCAGAGCCATCTGGAGGCAATCCACTGAACCGCGATGTAAACAATAAACAAAGCGCCACGTGTTACGACAATGACTTCTTAGGGTTTGGTAAGTACGAAAGAAAGAACTTAAGTAGATTATTAGAGATAGAGAGAGAGATGAGCAAAAATAGGACTCGGTGGGAAAATGAAATCATGGACTTAAGAAAAGAGGTCATTGGTTTAATTGATTGTTTATCTAAGACTAACCACGAAATTTCTGACCTGAAAAAAGCTAACTTGGATCTTACAAACGAAATTAAAGAAATGAAAAGAGACATAAATGAACTGAAGAATGAAAATGAAAAGAAGAAAACTAATGATAATAATAGCGAAAATCTAAAGCAAGAAGTGAACAACAAATTCCAAGAATTGACACAAAAGATCGAAGAAAACTTAGGTGGGGACAGTATCCAGGAAATTAAGAAGTGGAAAGAAAATATTGAAAATAAAGAAATTGCTTTCAAAGAAATAGTCAAGCAGCAAATGCAAGATAATGCAAAAGACACAATCATTCAAGTGATTAACGAAAAAGCAAACTGGGTCAGGGACACAGTAGATAGGAAGAAATGTATTGTGGTTTATGGGCTTAAAGAAAAACAAGGATTGGCGAGGTACATGAGAGAAAAAGAAGAAAAAGAGACAGCAGTAGAAATCCTTAATGAAATTCAGGGGGGAGATAGTGATTCAGGCACAGACTTAGAAGAGACTTACAGAATTGGTCGCTATACTAAGGATAGGAATCGACCTCTAAAGATAAAACTAAGGTCACAAGTGGTAGTAGAAGACATATTTGAAAAAGTAGGTAACTTGGCAAAGAGTGAAAAATACAATAAGATATGGATAAAAAGAGAAATGAGTACTGAGGAATTAGAAAAAGAAAGGGCGCTAAGAGAAGAAGCAAAGGAAAAAAACTTGAAAAGATCGGAGACAGAATGCAAAGAATTCCAGTGGAGAGTAATAGACTTGAGATTAAGACAATGGCGCTTCAAAACGAACAAAACAAGGGAAGAAGAAACCAGGGAGAAGGAAGAAAATTAAAAGTGGCCTATACCAACATTGACGGACTAATTTCGGGACTGAACGAACTCAATGATTATCTGTTAGAAGCAAAACCAGACATAATGGGAATTGTAGAGACTAAACTAAGAGGTGAAATACCATCCACTGTTATCGGACAAGGTTTATACAACTACTGGATAAAAAACAGGGACAAGAAACAGGGAGGGGGAATCATGTTCTTGGCCAAGAAAGACCTAAAGGTGACAAAAATTGCAGAGGGCAAAGGTAATGCTGAATTGATCATGATAAAAGTCGAAGGCAAGAATATGAAGAGTAGAAAGTTTGTGGTGACTTATGTGCCTCCAAAAACAAGCGCTTGGAAAGAAATTGAACATAAAAAAATGCTAGATGACACAAGAAAATCACTCAATGAGATACTAATGGGTAAGGGTAATCTGGTAGTTATGGGGGACTTCAATTGCAAAGAAATTTGTTGGGACAGCATGACAGTGCAAGGAGGAGATGACTCGTGGGGCAATGTACTGCTAGATATGACCATGGAGTACACAATGACCCAATGGGTCCATGAAAACACAAGGTACAGAAATAATGAAGAGCCATCGAAACTAGATCTAATATTTACAACAGAGCCTGAAATAGTGCATAAAGTCCAGTATGAGACACCAATTGGAAAGAGTGACCATGTACTCATCGAAACTATACTAAAGGAAGAAATAGACATAGAGAGGAACGAAAAGCATAGGAAAGGAAGACTGAGGTACAACAAAACAGACTTTACAAAACTAAAGACATTCTTCCGGAATGCAAACTGGGAAATATTTTACAGGGAAGAAACAGCAGTGGAAGAGAAATGGAATATATTGATGGAAAACTACAATGAAGGGGTAAACAGGCATGTACCAAGACAAAAGCGAGAGAGAGAGTACATTAAATGTTGGTTCAACAAAAGATGCAGTGAGGCAAAAGACAGAAGGGACAAAGCTTGGAAAAAGTGGAGAAAAGACAAAAAACAAAGCAAATGGCAAATTTATGTTAACTATAGAAATGAGTATGTTAATGTGAGAAGAGAGGAGAAAAGGAACCATGAGAAGGATATTATAGACAAATGCAAAGAGCAACCCAAACTATTCTATCGGTATGTGAATGGTAAACTTAAAAACAAACAGGAATTGGTGAAACTATGCCAAGGAAACATAGAATACACAGAAGATTTAGAGATGGCCGAAGTCATGAACAATCACTTTAAATCTGTTTTCACCAGAGAGAAAATACCGAATTGTGACATAGACGAAAACAAGAAATCTCCCCTCATGAATGAGTTTACAGCATCACTAAAGGAAATATCAGAACATTTATCAAGGCTGGATGTCAGAAAATCACATGGCCCGGACGGTATTGCAAATTGGATTCTAAAGGAGTGCAAAGAAGAACTAACAGACAAAATACACATCTTAATAAACAGCTCACTCAAAGAAGGAAAGATACCCGAGGACTGGAAAAACGCTAACATTGTACCAATACACAAAGGAGGAAACAAAGAAGAACCCACCAACTATAGGCCAGTATCACTAACAAGCACCATTGCCAAAATTTGTGAGAAAATAATCAAGAATAGATGGGTAAAACATCTGGAAGACAATGACATATTAAACCCAAGACAATTCGGATTCAGACAAGGAAGATCATGCTCCACAAACTTAATATGCTTTTACTCAAGACTAATAGACATAGTGCAAGAAAGAAATGGATGGGCTGATTGTGCATTCCTAGACTTGCAAAAAGCCTTTGACAAAGTACCACACAGAAAACTACTAAAAAAAACTGGAACACATAGGAGGAATACAGGGAAACCTACTAAAATGGATAGAGGACTTTCTGACTGGTAGAAAGATGAGAGTAGTGCTCAGAGAAAAATATTCAGACTGGAAAGAGGTGATCAGTGGAGTACCGCAAGGATCTGTGCTGGCACCAATAATGTTTGCTATCTATATGAATGACATGGATGAGGACGTGAACTGCTACATGAGCTTCTTTGCCGATGACGCCAAACTGCTAAGGAAAATAGAAACTGATGAGGACTGTGAAGCACTGCAAGAAGACCTAAATAGGGTATGGAACTGGAGTCAGAAATGGGAAGTGGACTTTAATACTAAGAAGTGTAGCATAATGGAGTTTGGAAAAAGCAAAAACAGAATATCAGGAAAATATACAATTGGAACCAAAGAAGTAAAGAAAGTAGGATCCGAAAAAGATTTGGGAGTAATTATCACGAACGACCTGTCCTATGATATACAGATTAACAAAATTGTCGGGGAGACTTACAATTTGCTAAGATCAATAAAAGTGGCGTTTACATACTTGGACGAAGACATGATGAAAAAAATATTGGTTACATTGATAAGGCCTAGATTAGAGTATGCAGCGACATTGTGGTCCCCCAGTACCAAAAAGAATATAAAGAAAATAGAAAGAATCCAAAGAGCAGCTACAAAAATGGCACCTGCACTTGCAAACCTATCATACGAAGAGAGATTGGCTAAACTGGAGTTACCGACACTGGAGCAAAGAAGAGAGAGAGGTGACCTATTGACCATCTACAGAATCATGAAAGGCACAGAGGTACTCGATAGTGAGAACTTACTTAACTGGGACAAAAGAAACACAAGAGGACATGGAAAGAAAATAAAAAAACATAGCTATAGAAGAGAACTGAAGAAAAACAGTTTTCCTCATAGAGTTTTGGACACTTGGAACAAACTGGACAATGAAATAGTATGCGCAAAAACCATTCATGAGTTTAAAAACAAACTAGACACTGCAAGATACAAAGGCGGGACAACACGAGCATAGCTCCCCTTCCCGCAAAATACAACTAGGTAAATACAAATAGGTAAATACATACATGTTCACTGAAAGAAGGTACTGTACTGCTTGATTAGAAAAGGGCAAACATGGTGCCAATTCACAAAGATGGAAATAAGAAGACACCACTATATTGTAGGTCAGTATCACTGACCAGTACAATAGCGAAATTATGTGAAAGGATTGTGAAAGATCGATGGACAAAACATCTTGAAAAGATGAACATTCTGACAGACAGTCAGTTTGGCTTCAGATGTGGAAGGCCATATGTGTCACACCTTTTAAGCTTTCACTCAAAAGTGAAAGATGCACTGCAAGATAGAGAAGAGTGGGTGGACTGTATGTACCTCGATCTAGAGAAAGCCTTTTATAAAGTACCTCACAGTTGACTTATGTGGAAATTAGAGCATATTGGAAGACCGAGAGGCAAACTGCTAGAATGGATGGAAAACGTTTTGAAGGAAAGATACATGAGGCCAGTAGTTAAGGATAAGATGTCAAGATGGAGAGCAGTGATGAGTGGAGTTCCACAAGGTTCAGTTCTTGCACCAATAACGTTTCTCGTCTATGTCAATGACATGATGGAAGGAACAACAAGCTATACCAACATGTTTGCAGATGATGCAAAAATCATAAGTAGAGTGAAAAACGTGGAGGATGGTACAATAGTGTAAAAAGATCCAGACACTATTTTTGCATGGAGCCAAGAATGGGAAATGAAATTCAATAAAAAAAAAACAAAAAAAACAATGCAAAGTAAAATGGATAATAGTAGCAAAAGACCATCCTTAAACTATTCCTTGGGAAGTGAACTCATTACAAAAGCAAAAGAGGAGAAAGACTTGGGAGTGTTGATAAAAGACAACCTGTCACCTGACTGACATATCAGCAAGATTGCGGGACTACTACAGAAGATTAAAGTGCGTTTCACTATATGAATGAAGAGATGATGAAAAAACTCATGGAAACCCTGATATGTCCAAGATTGGAATACCGTATGTGTCAGTATTATGGTCCCCACGCAGAGTGAAGAATATAACCAAGATTAAGAGAATACAAAGGACAACAATTAGTCCCCAGCCTGGCATATAAACCATATGAGGAAAGACTAATAGCATTGGGTCTGTCAACTGTGAAAAATAAAAGAAAAAGAAGTGATATGATTAAAGTATTCAGGTCACTCTAGGGGATAGATTGCATTGACAGAAGAGATCTCCTGATTAAAGATGGGATGGCTTTAAGACCTCATAGCAGCAAATTAAGAAAGACCACATGTCTAAAGGAAGTAAAGAAATATAGTTTTCTATATGCATAAATAAGGGAAATAGCTTAGAAGGTGATACAGCCTAAGCTCAAACAATACACAAGTTCAAATCTAAATATGATAATTGGAAATCGAGTATATAGATTAAGTTGGAACTTTACATGAATTTAAGGCAAGGTATGATAAATACTTAGAGAACAGGAGACATGACACAACAAGCATTCCTCCTTTCCTGTATACTACAGTTAGGTAAATACATATATACATATATTTTCCTTCTAACAGTACCACATTGTTGGGGTGGTCTATACCACTATGCCTAAATTTTTTATTCATCCTCTCTCCCTTGATTATTGAAGGTTTTGCTGGCTCATATCTATCTGAGGACCAATGGCTAGTATCTACTTGTGGTCCTGCAAGATAGGCAGTTGTTGTTGTTCCCTACTGTTTTGCCAAGCAGTCCTGTCTCCCTAAGGCACACCATGGCTGAAATGGGGTTTTCCAACAAATCCTTTATAGAGTGTATATTGTGTTGTTGGTGAGCATGACTGTGTACAATGCAGTTGTATAGTATGGGGTGAAGTGTTGCACCCTGTGCAGTTATATGCAATGTGGTCATCCAGCCCCTTCTGGTAGCTTAGAAGGGCTGGATGGTGGCCACATCACAGTCTACCCAAGACTTGGGTAGACTGTGATGTGGCCACCATCCAGCCCTTCTAAGCTACCAGAAGGGGCTGGATGACCACATTGCATATAACTGCACAGGGTGCAACACTTCACCCCATACTATACAACTGCATTGTAGGGATAGGGACCACTTGGGCCAAGTGGTCCCTATCCCTTCAGTGGAGATGATTCAGAGGGGTGGATATCAGGGGGTCTGGCATGCAGCAATGTGTTGGCTTTCAATTCCTTGATGGAAAAGTGAGTGATTTCATTATAGATATGCCTTCAGGGGCTGGTGTCTGGTGGTTATGGAGGAAGAGAATAGAGTATTTGTGCATGATACAGGTATTTGGATGTTATTTTGGTGTTTCTTGGCATGTGTGGGTGTTCTTCTATGTAGTGTACTTGGTGTGATGTGTTTGTGGAGATTGTGGCAAGTGTTTGTGTGCTTCTCAACTACAGTCAAACCTCGGTTTTCGAACATAACTCGTTCCAAAAATATGTTCTAAAACCGAATTATTTGAAAACCGAATCATATTTTTCCATTACAAATAATGTAAATGAGATTAATTCGTTCCCAAGCACCAGATGAATGCTTATTCCTTGTTTGAACTTGCCGCCTCACCATGCCTAACTACACTGTGAATTTCACTTCTATTCTGAAATTTTTCAAACCACCTTTGACTTGCATTAAATACAAAATCATCAGCACTTGTACCAGGGCTTTTCTTTACTAGATCATCGTAAATTGCTGACGCTTTCTCACATATAAATGCTTCAGAGATATTATCACCTGCTGTTTCTCATTTATTTAAACAAGTAACAACTTTCCACTTCCTCAAGTATTTGCGGTCTTTGTTTACTAATGACGTTCACTCTTTTTGCAACATCAGCCTACTTAATCACTTCTTTATTCTTGAGAATAGTGCAAATTGTAGACTTTGCCATACTGTACTGAACAGCAAGATCAGATACACAAACGCCATTTTCGTGTTTTGCGATAATTTCTTTCTTCACTTCGATTGTTTTTCTCACAACTTTTCTTTTTCCTTGACCTATATCACTTTTTGCTTTCTTTGGAGCCATGACTGAGGGCTAGTGTGGGAAAAATAAATGGTGGAAGCAATAAAATTGATAACGAAAGCACAGCGCAACTATTCAGCTCAGCGGTCAACAGAGAACTGTTTACGTTTCGTCAGCGGCCACGTGTTAGTGTCGTTCGAGAACCGAAATTTTGTTCGAAAACTGAGGTATTTCCAGCTCGAATTTTTAGTTCAAAAACTGATTTGTTCGAGTTCAGAGACGCTCGAGAACCGAGGTTTGACTGTACTGGCAAATGTCCTTAAGACTCTCCCATTGATTATTCTGGGAAGAAACTTTGGACTGATATCTGTATTGTATTAGTGTGAGAGTTTGTGTCACCAGCTGAAAGTTATAGTACATGAGGGGCAGTCATCAGTTGTCCTCTTTGTTAAATTAAAGGAGGAAATATATATTTAGTTGAAAGATCTTGGGCCTAGTTTAAGGACAGTGTGTCAGCCCTTGTCCATAGCAAAATGTACTTATCTCATGGTTCCAACTGAAGCTTGCCCTGAATCTTCCGAACAAATAACCCTCCATATTTATCTCAAAGTCACATTTCTAAAGTCAAGTGTCTTATTCAAAGCTTGAGGAGTGTTTGGTAATGACTCAAAACTCGCACGCATTGCACCAGTAACTTCTCAAAATAATCTATTTAATTTATTTCTGAGCGGGGACGATTGGTGAACGCAACACGCAACAATGACGTCAAATCGTGAAATGTATTGTCTAAGGTCCTGTCCACACTAGCGGTTTGAACAATGCGGAAACCACGGTTGTACCATTTAGTAAAAGAAAACCTTTATGGTCGTATGTGAATGTTTCCATTGATTTATATTGAAATTGAACTGCAGTAATTGACAATGCTAGTGTGAACAGGGCCTAAAACAGGGGTGCTCAGTGTTCCAGAAGATTGCAACATGTCCAAGTTTTGTGTCACTCCCAAATTTGGAGGGGAGAGGAAGACACCCAGTACGATGCACCATAATAAGTAGTAGTGTCAGACCAGTGTGACACAAAAAATGACTGCTAATACAGAAAACAGACTTGACGTATCTTGATTGCAGTTTAAGATGTCTCTATTTTTCCTTGTCTACTGCATCACTAAATGGGTTATGGATTACATATATACAATGTGTACAAGCTTAATGTTCCTTGCAAAGAAAGATGCTATTCCTAAATGTTAGTCTAAAAAAAATATTTGTCATCTTTACCTTATTGTAAAATTTTGACAATTGAGTCTTCTTCAGTAATAATTCCTGACTAATATTTATAAACACTTATTCTCTTCATATGTTACGCATTTCAGAATTAAATTATCTTTTTCAATAAAAAAAAAAACTGTCTAAGGAATATGATCGTAGTCTCGAGGTTACACACTCATAGGACGGTATATATAGACCTTGGGACGGTATGCATTGTGGTTGGCGAAACCTGTGTACAGCGTTAATAGAAAATCAAAATGGTATCGTAATTTTCTAGTGAAAAACCTTATGCTGAACATATTCAAAGAGTCAATAAAATGTGAATGAATATTCGCACTTGCATCAAAGGCTAATTAGTAGGCCAAGTGTGGTCGTTCAATTGCCAATTCCTGCCAATCACAATAAGCAAATTGTTATTGCCAAGCACCTTTCCCGAAGCATAACATGAATACACACAATTCATAAAATTTGCGAAAGGTACTGATTAAGCATTTTGAGGAGATGGCACTATAGAATCGTGTATTCATTTCCAAACGTCATATGATTATCAAGGGGTATGATTTAGTCCTTTCCATTCGATATGACTTGTTAAACACCCTTTACAATCAAGAACAAATATAAAGCGTTTACTACTACAAAAAGGAATGTTTTGGTCACATCCAAATTATCCAGGACATGTAAAATTTGAATTCCTTGTGATAATCGATACCAAATGCATGCAAAGATGTCCAATCAGCTAGCAAATGCAATGGCTCCATCTCCCCAATGCAAAATGTTTTAATACAACCATAAATTAGACAAATCTGGATTAGAAACTCGCCGTGGGTGACCACCACCAGCGTCGACAGTGCTTCAAAGTAGCGGTATAATAGGCTATCAAGCCATTTGCTTTTGATTCATTTGAGAAGGAACGACTTTGGTAGCAATATTCTAGAATTCCTTAAGAACATCTCAACAATGTGTCATTCAGCCTCTCACTGTAAGACGCAGGAGTAATCTGACACTTGGGAAAAAAATCGTAACCGAAGTCGTTTCCACTCAAACGAAGTAGCAAATCATCGACATCGAGAGAGGCGGACCGTGTTCTTTGATGAAGTGTACAAATGAGAGAAAACTGCCTTTCTTCTGAGGCCCTTTAGTTATTGGAACAATTAAGAATTTCAAAAATCCTTTAACAGAAACATTGCCAATACTTTGGCCTGGGCTGTGCAATCCACCCGCTGGACTTTACTCTGTAATGAAAATCGGCAAATCAAGATAGGATCAAGCTCAATTACTCTAAGTATGCCAGAAGGTCATACGCGTTCAATGTAATGTTGATAATAACACTATTAGTATTCATAATTGTGATGAAACTTTCAAACCCATGGAGACTGATTTCAAACAACACAGAACTCTAAGTACAATTTTGGGTGCCTTCAGACAAGTCTGCTAAATATGAAAAATATTTTTCAAGACTGTCCCCCTCTCCACCACTTGAACAGAAACCCATGATAAGTGTTAATAATCAATTATCGAATCCATTCACGCGAGGATGAAGTTCAATAAAGGGTGAGTGTTAAGACGCTCATAGTTCCGTCGAGCCATCTTCGTTTGAATGAAAACGACTTCGGTTACGATTATTTGTTCTTTCAAATTTCCAAACGCCAAATCACTCTTGCGTCATATAATGAGAAGATAAATGACGAATCAAGAGAAGTTAAACCTAAAATACGAATGTTAGAGACATTGTTGAAATGTTTTTATGCAAGTCTAGAATATTATAACCATAGTTGCTTCTACACAAACGGAGTGGCAGAAGCAAGTGGCATGCTGCCTAGCGTGCCGCCCTGCATAGTGATTTTCAACGATTTCCTCAACTTCAGTTCCACTGTTGTAGCTTTTCAGACTTGGGTAACTGGAGTAATTGACCTCTGTTCTTATCTTCATTGATTTGGTGATAAATTTGTTCAATGCTTCATGTGCAATTATCTACCAGATGTTCAAATTTTCTTCACTGATTATACGTTACTGAAGGGGAGTATATTGCACCTTACATACAGTATATTTACTGATAGTCTCTCGAGCAAGCTTTTCAGAACCTTTCTTTTTTCATTTAATCCTGCCAGTTACTACAAGGTCCGCAGAAAAACAGTTTCCTTCTTCTGATTTGTACATTCAATCAATACAGATCACCGCCCTTGCTGTCGGACAAATGCAACGAGTTTCCAGTTTGCCTAATTCATGATATTCTGTCGTTTGACCGTCAGAGTTATTTATCCTCCGATTAGACAGTTAACTACTTACTTCAAATTCTCCAGTCGTCATGATTCTAGTTTAATTCATTTGTCTCGGAAATAATCTAGTTTGATGAACGAGAAATAAGAATAAGTGCTGTAGTCATACAGTATTCCAAGAACTACGATTTGTGAATGATGATACAGTGCTAAATCACAACATAGAAACCGTAAAACACCATATAGATAACAAATCTACGACAGAGGCTGTCATCAAAAGGTAGAGCATTATATTTGTTAAAATGTTCAACATAGTACACCTATAGCATTACAAAGCACTTTTACAAAGCGTATAACGTGCATGTCCCAAGCCTAATGTATAAATTTATTTTCATCATCATTGGCATCATTATTACAAAATTTATGCCCATTCATATATACAAAGGAACACATCTAGGCAAGTAAAATTTACACTCTTAAAGCTATAGAATTACATGAAATACAACAACCAACTACACAAACACATCAACAGTTTGAAAACATATTAAAGTATTGGTTAACACGAGTAAAGAAATGAAACATTTTCATTTATATCATCAAATATGATAATAATAATAATATCAAAAGGAAGGGGATTAACTTTTACACACCAACACAACTGCACGCAATTAATTAGCAAAAATCACACAACTTTCAAATAACATACACTACGAAGCTGATGATAATTGCACACTCATTACTTCTAATTAGAAAAAAAAAAATCGGCAAACAACACCACCCACGAGTATCAACTAGCAACTCCAAATCTCTATGATACAAGCATGCAGGAAAGCAGATGGAACATCGAAGCAGTTTCTATTACGGGAAATATTCAGATTTCAATTACCATCAACATCACATTTAAATCCGTTTTTTAAGGCGACGATGAGATGAGGCGAATGGTGTTTTATTCTGGACTCAATGATTTATCTGTAGTATCGTTTCATACATGAAAGGACAGGATGCTAGGCGCACGCTAGATGGTGTGTTTGTGTGCGTGCGTGCGTGTGTGTGTGTGTGTGTGTGTGTGCGTGTGTGTGTGATTCACCATGGTCTTGGATCACTTGGACACAATCGTGTGTGTGTGTGTGTGTGTGCGTATGTGTGTGTGTGTGTGTGTGCGCGTGTGTGTGCGTGTATGTACGTGTGAGTGGGTGTCACAGAGATAGATATTCATAGATATACAATAAAACTGCCTGCCACTGTGGTAAAGGGAAGTGTGGGAGGCTGAGGGTCGGGATGGGGTGCTATATGTCCAAAATGGGACAAAATTGTTGGCTGCAGTCCAACTTAGTTACTAGGCTTTTCCCCCACCAAGGACAAACCAAGATGGGAGATTTCAATATGGGGCAAAACATTGGGCAAGTGCAGAGGGCAGCCAATACCAAGTATCAGTCAATTAGTCACTTCAGCCCAAGGGAACAGGGAATATTCACGAATACACTACATCAGTGTGGGGGGAAATAAAATCCTGATTTCTGTACGTGACACCTCCCGAAAATATTGAGTACTGAATTTACAACCTTAGATAATACACGCATACATATATGTGTATTATGTATATATATATATATATATATATATATATATATATATATATATATATATATATATATATATATTATATATGCGTGCCTCTCTCGTATGATGTATTCGTATGTTGCCAGTTGGCAAGTGTGGCCGCGAGGCAAGATCACGCGCTACTTATGGGTTTCTGTTGATAGCAAGGCTTTTTACAGAAAATATTGAAATTGTGAAACATAGTAAACAGCATTTATTGTAGTTTTTCTTACTGTTCATATATATGTTCTGTATAAACAGGTGTTTATCAAAGGAATCACTGTTTACTTAGCTCAAATAATATATACGATATCTTGCTAAACTAAGACCCATATATGTATATGTAAACAATATGTATATGAAAATATTGCCAATAAAGTTGTGTGTAATGGTTTAGCATCAAGCAGAAACTGGATGGAGTACGAGAGTACTAAGTCGGAAACTATAAAACACATGAATGAACAGCAACTTATGATATTCTGTTGTGAGATGAGTGTGATGGTGGATGACCTCGTGCAATGGGACAACGCTCACATGATTCAAAGCTTATACAGTACTGGCTTCGGTCTATGAATGTGGATGGTTATGTGGAATAATTCTTGTGGAAAGTCGCACATGCACACTCACTCACTCACTCTCTTTCACGTGCTCACGAACACGAAGACACAAACACGCATACACACACGCGCACACGCTCTGAAGCCGTGATGTGTGGTCTGAAGAGTTTGACCAGTGATGGAGCAGACTGTTTTGAATTGAGCACTTTTAAAAAAAGGATTACGGTCCAACAGACACACGGAGGGAATTTCCTCCTCCTGTTTCCCTCAGGAGTAGAAGAAGGAGGTAGAGTTTCTTCATCTTCTTCTGCTTTACCTCGCTGACGTGAAGAGAATGCCATTGACAGTGCCAAAGGTCGAGAGGGCCACGAATATCGGGATGAGGAATGCTGCGGGTCCATATACCCGGTCTGCGAAGCTCTGGAATGGACCACAGCACTCAACAACCTCTGAGATCTCTAGGATTTGGGGGAACACTTGAATCTAAGCCGCGGTTGTTTGACATTTAACAAGGATGGAGGGAGCGAGATGGCTTATTAAAGTTACAGATACAGGAAGGCTTATTCTTACGTGACTTCACTCGACAGTAGGTCCTTCTAAAGGCTGTTGGATTAGGGTTAAGCGAATACATCATATAAGGTGTAGTGGGGAATGGGTTATTTCTTTTGGGGGTTAAATGGAAGTCGTCTTTAAGGCACCGTCCCCCAAAGAGGTTTGCAGTTACGACATCGCCGTTGTTGGTGGACTCCTTGTAGCTGCAAGAGAAAACACTTGGGACGAAAAGTGGCAGTTTTGCCTAATACTCGAAACAAATGCGAGAGTACTTACCCTATTCTTCCTCCTCCTCCTCCATCTACAGATCTCCATGTGGCTGAACAGAGACAGTCGCCCACTCCACACGCATCCACAAGACACATAACAAAGAATTTAATTTCTAAACGGTTCCTTAATGCAAATCAATACACAACAAACAGCATGCACGACACTCATTCAAATCTGTCCTCAATAAGTGCAGGAGTGTGCTAGTGGACGGCTGTCTCATGGCTAGTCAAAGAAAACGGGTTTCCGCAGAAAAAACGAAGAAAAAAAAAAGTGCGTGTTAAAAGGCATATGTGCACTTCACTAAAAGCAACTGTCCGAAAAAAATAAAAGGGAACAAATCAAATTCTTTACGCGGGAAGGTGCTAATAATAAAGTGAAAGTAATCGCCAAGAAGGTCCCAATCCCCATTATCATTCGTTTCGCGCCAAGAAACAAAAAAGCAGAGAAGGACTGTTTTCGCTAAACTCCAGCCAAGTGCTTCTGTCCTTGGCTAGCTTTTCCGAGGTTGGCTAGCCAAGCAGACTATCACTCTTGCCGACGAGACCAGCCGACAGGAACACAAGTACCATCAATCGGGGCTACCTGGATGATGTCAGAAGAACACCGTTCACAGCTCCGAAGGTGGAACACGCCACGAAGATGGGAATGATCCAAGCCATAGGTCCATAAAGTCGTTCTGCAAAAGTCTGTGAACACAAAACGGTGGGAAGGCGTTCATGATTTAACGTGTCTGGGATTTGTCGAAGAAAGGAAGAAAGGAAGGAAAGGGGAGAGAAGAATGAGTATTAATACACAAGAAGCTAGGAATATGAGGAAATGGAATATAGGACAGCCCGTCTTGGTGGGCTAAGGTAGCAATTTTTGGGTAAAGGAAAAGGACAAAAATAGTTCTGTATTCTTTCCTAGTTTGTAACCCATGTAATACATAAAAATATATATAGAGAGAGAAACGTTTGATTAACATATTACATGGGTTATTGGTTACGTACCATAAAACAAAAGGAAAAATGTCTAATAAAAGGACGTGGTTAGCGACTTACGTGGAATACTTTCCTAGTAAGGTGGAGTAAATTACTGTATTAAAGGGAAAACAGTGGAATACGACACAATGCGTTTAAGGAGGGAAGAAACTAAAGCAAATTAGGGAGTGTGTGTGTGTGTGTGTGTGTGTGTGTGTGTGTGTGTGTGTGTGTGTGTGTGTGTGTGTGTGTGTGTAATTGTAATTATGTGCATAATTGTGTGCGTGCATGTGTATGTGTATGTGTGTGTAATTGTGTGCGTATATGCGTGTGTAACTGTGTGTGTAAATGTGTGTAGGTGTGCAATTTTGTGAGTGCAATTGTGTATGTCTGTGTGTATGTGTCTGTATATTTGTGTATGAGTGAGTTTGTGTGTGTACACGAGTGCATTTGGGCAAGTGTGCCTGATCGTGGGCATACATGTGTACGTTAGAGCGTGCATGTGCACATTAAAGTGCGCATGTGTACGTACGTTTGGGCGTACATGTGTACACTTCAGCGTGCATGTGTACGTACGTTTGCACGTACATGTGTACATTTTTGCGTGCGTGAGTACGCGTGTGCGTGAGTACGCGTGTGCGTGAGTACGCGTGTGCGTGAGTACGCGTGTGCGTGAGTACGCGTGTGCGTGAGTACGCGTGTGCGTGCGTTTGAAAAAGGGGACTTCAAACCGTCAGTTTGCTGTTGGCACTTAAACGTGTTCACTTAAGTGAAAAACGACACCGAATCTAGGGCGCGTTCGTACATGTTAACAAGAAGTTATGTATCACCGAGGCGGTGGGTGGGTGGGGGGAAGGGAGGTCAGGCAAAGTTCCGAATCTGAACTGAAGTTACCTGAAGTTATGACTTCGCGTAGGTCGATTCGGGGTGCAGGTAAGTGGAGCACAGGATGGTAGGATTAAGTTGTAAAGATCGAAAGAGACCGTGAGAGGAGTGGAAGCCCTTGGAGATCGTGGTTGAATTGGTATATACAGAGAATGTTAGTAAGGCTTCAAAGTTCTGTTCAGCCAACAGTTGTACGGCAATGAGCCGTATGCAGAGCGTGTGCGGGATGAGCGTGGGAAGTGCATGTGCATTTCTATAGGAGATGTGCATCATGTGGCTTAGGGTAAAAAAAGTGCGTGGCAAGTCTACCAATATACAAGTTAAAAAAAAAAAGTGTGGAAGAGAGTGAGCGTGGTAAACGGGGGAGAATACTCGGGTACATTATCCATGGTGCAAATGGCATCTGTGCTGAGGGTTTTGACAAAGCTGCAGTATAGTCTCGTTTACAACGGGGCAAGTTGAGAGCAAGTCAAGTGTGCAAGTTACTTGCTACAAGTTACTTGCCGTGTGTAAACACATGCTTGACCAAGAAAATTTATGTTTACACACGTCAAGTAACTTGCACGTTTGACTTGCCTCGCAACTTGCCCCGTGTAAACGAGGCAATTTGAGAGCAAGTCAAGTGTGCAAGTTACTTACTACAAGTTACTTGCCGTGTGTAAACATCTGCTTGACAAAGAAAAATTATTTTTACATACGTCAAGTAATTTGCATACTTGACTTGCCTCTCAACTTGCCCCGTGTAAACGAGGCAAGTTGAGAGCAAGTCAAGTGTGCAAGTTACTTGCCGCGTGTAAACATTTGCTTGACAAAGAAAATTGATGTTTACACACGTCAAGTAACTTGCACACTTGACTTGCCTCTCAACTTGCCCCGTGTGAACGAGACTTATGGGTGGTGTGCGGGTCAGCCACGACGAAGCTAGGCCGAGAAAGTGGGTGCAGTGTTGGGGGAAAAAGGGGATTGAGGTAGGTGGGGGGCAAGTCTGGGTGAAGAACAAAAAAAAAAAAATAATAATGGTAAAAATAAATGTAACGTGCATTTGGTAAGAGGGAAAGGTGGTGGATAATAACAATTGTTATAAAGAAATAAAATTAAAAGAATTATATTTGATTTCTCACTTCAGCTTCCATAGAGCGTGGTTAAAGCTAAAAGCACTTCAGTTATTCCCAGTTGTCGTTACTTTCCGTAACAACTAACTAGACTGTTAAAATGCAATTATATACACAGGATATTCACACCCACACCCATACACACACATATATATTCACGCATACATACTTACATATATGCACGGGTACATATTCATACATACTGTTAACTATACTCATACAAAGTTTGTTTTCAACTCAGGCACTTTCGCCACCATGTGTAGGACACATGTTTATCCTCTGGCGCAAAAAAGTAGGAAATCTCGTTACCAGATCTACAAAGACGCTGCTTTATCCATTTCCTGTACCCGGATTTTCTTCCTTGGAATACCAGGATACACAAGAACACTGAAGTTTTACTCCTATACTTTCTTGGGGTCTAAAGATGTTCTTTCATAAAACTGTTCTCTTCAGGCTGAGGAAGTGCCGCTAGAACTTCCTACTTCAGATAGTACCCTGCGTTCATTCTCGAACGCCATTAAGAAGATATATGGGGCCATTTCCCAGGCTCAAAAGTAACTCAAAAGTAAAGTCATAACGGAAGTAGAATATTATCCATTTGTTCCTTTGCTTCTACTAACATCCCTCCTTTGTGATAATCAAACCTAAACCTTCCTTTCTATTCTTCTTCTTCTTCTTCATCTTCGTTTCTGCATCTTCACTGTTCCAGCCTTCTCTTTATATTTCTTCTGTTTTTGAATCGAACATTTCCTCTATCAGCCTCTTTCCTTATATCCCTTCACATACCCTAACTGTTAATAATTACTGTTCATTTCCTGTATGCAGACATAACTCTTTCTCTATACGATATTCTAACCATTCTTTGTATCACACATTCTTGAGAAGTGCCTGAATAAATTTTAATTTGGTCTTGTATGTTGCTCCTACAGTTTACATCCGCCTTTCCTGCAACAATCAGTCTGCGTTCTATGTCTTGTTTCATTCCATCATCCCACACATCTATATTAAAATGCTAAAGTACCCTTCATCCATGCATTTTCCAGTTATTTTTTCCCTGTATACCACATAGAGCTTTATTTTTCTAAGGCCGTTAGCATTTTTTTAGATCTCTTTTACCGTCTTCCACCAAAGCCACACCATCTGTAGAGTACGTGATTTTGTTTCTCAAACGTCTTTCCAAAATACTACTTTATTTTGTTTAACACTTATCTTCATTTCTTATTTCTCCAATTAAGAAATTCACTCTATCAAATATAAAAAACAGTGATGTTATAGATTCTAATGCCACGCCTCTATGTTCTTTACTCTGCCTCTATCCTCATACAGTATATCTCCAGTGTTCTTTACACTGTTCATCTGTTCTTTATAACATAACTTCTCTAGTTCCATAAACGTTACACAATTTCTTCCCTCTGTCAATGTACTTCTTTATCTTCCTTGTGGACATCTGGGCCACACATTATTTATCCTTCTTAAAATCACCTAATACCTAGGCCACTTTTTATCATTTAACTTATCCTGTCATTGATCATTATTGCTTAATTGTTACGACTGTCATCGCTACCATTATTCTTTACATTTTCTAGGAAGATTCAACAGGCCTGTCCCTCTCCTCGCTCGCCACGTCCAGCAGTCGTCCGTTCATGCCTGCGAATGTGAGCGCTCATACATCCACACACGGCAAAAAAGGACACGCACACAACAATACACAAAACACACACACACACACACACACACACACACACACACACACACACACACACACACACACACACACACACACACACGCACGCACGCACACTCGTCCATACGCGCGTACAGTCTCCTCACACCGACTTGCTGGTGTAGTGGTACCGAACTCGCTTGCTATGCTCGGTCCCAGCTCTGGGATGAGAGGCATCACATCACTACAAGCCAAGGTCATGGCGGATCAGATGCAGACAGACACACACACACACACACACACACACACACACACACACACACACACACACACACACACACACACACACACACACACACACACACACACACACACACACACACACACACACACACACACACACACACACACACACAAAATAAAAATATATACAGTACATAGTGTTAATACTACGTAATTAAAAATTAAACCAAATGGTAGATTGGTGAGGATAATGAAGCAAATGTTTAAAGTTAACGAGACAATAAGCATAAAAATAGAGGCAATATAGAAAACACTATATCTCCGAGCACAATAGACGTGTTAATATAGTTTAGTCTATGTCTCTTTGATGAGTCAATTCATTATGACAACACAGTCATGCACGATGCGACATCAAACCCGAGTTACTGACACAAATTTATGTTATAAAACGACATCAACATCACTATGAAACTGCTTTACTTACCAACAGTCACATCCTCCCACTTTATATATTTTTTTATGAATCAAGTGACGTTTCTAATCCCAAGACTGTTCCACTTTTTGAACTCTTGTTACTGAAATGATTGTAGTCTCAAAATCTACGAGAGCAGAATAGGTATCCCTTTTTTTTTTTTACTGTCTGTCTTTTTGAAGACAGACTTTAAATGACAGGAGGTTGTGACGGGTCTAGTAGTAGCACAAGGTACAGTTAATTTCTCCTGTACACAGAACAATTATATCACCGAACAAAAAAACAGTATTAGAATGAACAAGGAAGAAATTAATATTATTTAATATTAGTGATTAGCGTAAGGCTTGCAGTTCGTCACTGCAAGGAAATCCTGTCACATTTTGGGAATAAATCATCTGTGCAGACTGTTAGCATAGCTAAATGGAGTAGGCTGACAAAGTAAATAAAATGCCTCACCAAAAAAAAAAAAAAAAAAAGTACAACAGATATTGCATCCCCAGAAATAAATTGCATTCCCAGAAATAAATTGCATTCCCAGAAATAAAAAGTACAACAGACAATTGTAGAAACGGTCATCGTTACTGCTGTGTTCATTTATATTTCACTTTGAGATCTTGAAATAAAGACACCTCTAAATCAAATGTGCATTTTATGGCTTCCCTCCTGTAGAGTTCTCATCAGCAGAAAAATACAATAAGAATAAGAATAAGAATAAATAAAATAAACAAATAAAATTGCCCAGTTCAAAGGTCCATGGCAAAATCCGAGGTCATCAGGTCCGATAAATTCGTCTTTTCCAGTCCTCTTTCCCATCAGACTGACCGCTTCTGGCGTCCTCTTTCGGGACGCACTACCAACACAAGAAATCCCTCGCCGGAAAATATCCAGAACATGATTACAATCCTCTCATCACACTAAAGATACTTCCACTCCTTTGGAGAGGACCTGCTACATCCACAGAAGCTCAGAACCCGGACTTCGGACTTTCTTTGGAGACTGAAGTTAAAGCGAGACGGTAGCTAGGGCTTCACTATCGACGACAAAGTCCGTAGACAAAGCTTCCTTGCATCGTTTAACATTCCCCGTCGCGTGTGTGCATGCACGAGTACTTTGACAGTCACGAGTTACAACAGTGGCTTACAAAGGCGTTGCTTAATGTTCGCTTGCCATCCGTCATCAGTCCACACCGGTGTTATCACACTGGGCTATTTTTCCTCCGACTGTTGGAGGAGATTTGCAGCTTTCGGGGAGGAATCTGATATGCTGGAGGAAAACGATCTTCATCCAACACATCAAATGACATTCTACATAAACTGGTGAGAAAACAAAATAGTTTGCCAGAGAGTGATTTTAAGTCGGAAAAAAAATCTGGAGGTGGGTGATACCGCCGATGAATCGGAGGTTGGAGGAAAAATAGCCCAGTGTGATAACCTCTTAACGCTCCACAAGTACCGCAAGGATCCAACCGAACGAGATTAGCCTGAGTGCCGCTCCATCCTCACGTACAAACGAACTAAGACGTGGCGATGGCTAGGAGGCACACAACTGCGTTTCGCATTCCACCCAAGCAACCCTTTAATGCAAGTGCATCTATGAAAATGGTTAATGTTAATTTTCTTGTCTGTTTTTCGACGCGTAACAAACATAAAAGATAAAAGAGGAGTGTGGCTGGTCCCGAGATCATATAAACAGACCCAGAGTCCACAAAACGGGTCGATAAGCTTTGTTCCTTGGCTTTGGAAGTCTCCGATCTTGTAGTCAAGAAGCAACGTGGAGAGGGAGAGGGAGGGGGAAGGATGGGGAGGAAAAGAGGCGGTGTAGGAGGGGGAGGGGGGAAGGAGGGAGAGGGCGGTGTTCAATCTACCGTCGGGTAGATTTCTTCAAAATCATTAGAGAGATGGAGAGAGAGAGAGAGAGAGAGAGAGAGAGAGAGAGAGAGAGAGAGAGAGAGAGAGAGAGAGAGAGAGAGAGAGAGAGAGAGAGAGAGAGAGAGGAAGAGGAGGGGAAGGAGAATGGGAGAAGAGGAGGAGATGGGGAGAAAAGGAGAAGAGGAGAGGGGAGAAGAGGATGAGGGGGAAGGTGGTGAGGGGAGAGGGAGAAAAAGGAGATAGAGAGAAGAGGAAGGGAAATGGGGATGAGGGGAAGGGAGGGAGAGAGGGAAGGGGAAAAGAAAGGAAATAGGAAGTTGGGAGAGAGAGAGAGAGAGAGAGAGAGAGAGAGAGAGAGAGAGAGAGAGAGAGAGAGAGAGAGAGAGAGAGAGAGAGAGAGAGAGAGAGAGAGAGAGAGAGAGAGAGAGAGAGAGAGAGAGAGAGAGAGAGAGAGAGTGGGAACACAGATATGGGGAGAGAGGGAAAGATGAGGAGAAAGAGGGAGACGGGGTAGAGGGAGAAAGGGGAAGAGAGGGGAAAGTAGGGTGAGAGAAGGGGGATGGAAGGGGAAGACAAGGACAGGGAGACAGAGGGGAAAGGGAGGGACAGGGAGAGGGAATGGGTGAAGGAGAGGGAGAGTTAGAGGGAGAGGGAGGGAAAGGAGGGACGAGAAGGGAGACAGAGAGAGGTGAGGATGAGTGGAATGGGTGAATGGAAAGGGAGGAATTGGGGGAGAGGGGGGAAGGGAGCGAGGAAGGAACGGGTGAGAGAGTGAGGGAGGGAGAGGAGGTGAGGAGAGGAAGAGATGAGATGGGGAAGAACGATAAGCGTAGGAGTAGGAAAGGAAACGGCGAAGAGGGAGGAGGAGGGGGAGAGAGGGAAGATGGAAGAGGAGTGGGAGATGGGGAAGGGGAGTTGGGGAGAGTAAAATTGAGTAGGAGAGGAAGTGTGGAAGGATGGGGAGTTTGAAGGATGACTGGAGATCATATCTACATACATGCTCAGACCAAAAATGACGACAAACCAATCAGGAACGAGTAAAGCAACCCCACCTCTAAACCGACCAATAGGACTCTTGTTTACATTTCGTCTCAACCAACCATACACCTCAAAAGAACCACGCCTTCGCAACTAGCCAATGAAAACCCAGCTCCCTGATGACGTCATAACGTTGGCACGTGTCCAACGGAAGGGGTCTTGCATTTCAAGTAACGCGTCGATATGCTGGGCACAATTCCAACAGTTTATCCTAATTGCTCAATATTACTTACTATCATAAGACACGCATATCAACTTGGGCGATAAAATATGTCTAGATTTTAGAGAAACAACTTGGAGATTATAGCTTAAATAGCACAAATGACTGAATCCAGTACGACGCATATGTAAGGCGGCCAGATGTAACCAACTTGTAATACTTTTTTCAGTTTCATGTTTTCTTTTTTCAATGGGCGGATTTACGACTGTAGTAATATTATTACTAATACTTTTATTAGTGCTTTAGAATAATTTGAATAATTTTAGAATAATTTTATCAGTCTCGTGGTACATGGTTCGAATTCAAGGACTGTTGGCAAATGCTACTAGGTCTGGCTGCACGAACTGGGACAAAAGTAGCTTTGGTCGTGATCTACTGACCCATTTGATTTTATTACCAGAAACAAATTCCCTCCTCCCGTATTCCTGTTAGGTTTCGCAAAGGTGTCTTGCTTTACCGTACACATATCTAAAGTTGAAAACAAGATAGATTAATAAACACCGAATAGATAGATACATAAACAAATGAATAATTAAATAGAAATTAACAGTGTACCTCCAACATGCAGACACAGCGTGGTTACGCCGCGCCGTCCTGGCAGGCAACTTATCCTGTCTCGACTCTTCTTCTAAAACTAACCACTCCCCCTTCCCCCTCCCCCACCCCCGGCCCCCCCAAAAAAGCACAAACAAAGCATCGTCCTTGACAGGCCCGGCAACTGAGGGCTATGCCAACTCTGCCCAACCTCACCCTTGGGCGAGGAACAAGTCTGCCAGCCTCCTTGCTCCCCTGTTTATCTGCCTGCTTGCCTGCCTTCTTGCGAGCCTGCCTACCTGCTTCCTTGTCTACCTATCAGCCTGCCGTTTGCCTGCCTTCTTACGAGCCTGCCTACCTGCTTCCTTGTGTACCTATCAGCCTCCCGTTTGCCTGCCTTCTTACGAGCCTGCCTATCTGCTTCCTTGTCTACCTATCAGCCTGCCGTTTGTCCGCCTTCTTACGAGCCTGACTACCTGCTTCCTTGTCTACATATCAACCTGCCATTTGTCTGCCTGCTTGCCTACGTAATTCAATGCCAGCCTGTTTGCCTATGTGCCAAATTGCCAGCCAGCCTGCTTGTTAGCCTACCTGGCTGTCTGCTTGCTAACCTACTGACCTGTCTTCTCATATGCCTGTACTGTATGGTTAGTATTTCATTCTAAACCAATACCTCGTTGAAACTAACGAGGAAGATTGTATTCGATTGAAACAGGAACTATCTTGCCCAACGACTGATACACTTTGGTACTTTTCCGAACTTCCCTTCAACGTCTTCTCAGCAACTGCAAAGAAGATTCGGTGTTTCTCCTTCACAACGTCACAGAACAACAACTACGTCCCTAATTCAGAAAGAATCAGAAAAAAAAACCGTTAATTACTGGTTTTCTCCCATCCCGTCTCCGCAGTCTGACCACCACACGCATCCCCCCGGCAACACAACTCACCTATTAACCTTGTCGCCTTTTATTTATTTATTTATTTATTTTTCCACTGTCGCCAAGCGGACAAGACCCGATGCTCAATGGGACGCGAATCCTTGGCGCCGAACTACAGGATTTGATCACCAAGACGTGTCCTTGTATGATCATCATTATCATTGAGAGACAAAGTTTTGCTGCTTGTCATACATACACGAAAATCCTGTGCATTCCTTCAGGGTTGTATCATTTTTATGATGCTTTCAGTGTGCCACAATATTGAAAGGGATTCAATACCTAAACAGATAGATAAAAACGAATAGATAGATAAATAAATAAATACATGAACAAATAGATTAATAAATAAAAGGCCTTCTAGGAGAAAACGTCAAACGCGAAATCAGCACTCTTTTAAACACTGACGTTGTAAACTATTCTTGACCTTGATTAACCTTTATCTATTATATTCATCACCAGCGCACGGCGGTAGCTTTAATATGTTTTCTTAGACGTCTTCATGCGATTTTATTCAGGTGAAAGATACCCCTGACTGTTTAAGAGTTAAAAGTCGAAGTAATACGCGGCGAAGATAGCTCTTATCTTTTATTCGTCGCCAGGGGATTTTATTATCTTCAAGGACTACCAAATCTTTTTTTTTGTTCCAAGTGGTGGCTGACTATTCCATTCAGTTCCAAAGCATCCTTCGCTTGCTGCAAGGGAGTTTCGGTAATGAGAGAGAGAGAGAGAGAGAGAGAGAGAGAGAGAGAGAGAGAGAGAGAGAGAGAGAGAGAGAGAGAGAGAGAGAGAGAGAGAGAGAGAGAGAGAGAGAGAGAGAGAGAGAGAGAGAGAGAGAGAGAGGGAGAGAGAGAGAGAGAGAGAGAGAGAGAGAGAGAGAGAGAGAGAGAGAGAGAGGGGGGGGGGAAGAGAGAGGGAGGGGGGAAGAGAGAGGGAGACAGAAGAAAACAGAGGGAGGGAGGGAGAGAGAGAGAGAGTGGGAGACAGAGAGGAAGAGAGAGAGGAAGAGAGAGAGAGACAGAGAGGGAGAGAGAGAGACAGAGAGGGAAAGAGGGAGACAGAGAGACAGACAGACAGAGGGGAGACAGAGAGACAGACAGACAGAAAGAGAGAGGAGAGACAGAGACATACATACAGACAGAGTAGAGGAGAGATAGAGAGATGGGGAGAGAGGTGGAGAGAAAGAGAGAGATGGTATAAAGGTGTACAGAAACAACGCAACCACTACTCACTATTTGGTCAACCACCCTGCTGTGGACAAAAAAATGGCGAACGCATTCTACATACGTTAATTAAGCCAGGTAGTTCGTTTCCTCCCTCCCTCCCTCCCACTTCTGGCTGAATATCAGGCAATTCATATTCACTACACTGACCCAAAAGTCAATTCTCCCAACATACAAAACCGGCCTGTCCTACTATCAACGAAATACTTCACTTTCAGTTGACATGAAAATGACTGACTAATGATGATAATAGCGTGTATTCATTAAAACTCCTCTCGCATTTTTTCTTTCGTGATGTTCTTTCAAGGATGTCTGATCCATCCGGGCCTGCGCTGCAAGTTGCCACAGTTGCCATAAGTTTAATATTTGACGAACATTTTCGTGGGACGCAAGTGGCGAATGAAAGATCTGCAACAGATGTGTGCGACCTTGTGTTTGTTTATTTCTTAAATACTTCTTCTTCATTCATTTATTTCTTTATTTAGTTATTTATTTTTCATTCCTTTATCTATCTATTCTTCTTATGGCATTACTGTCTGAACACTTCGCAATTGTAACCCATTGTAAAACTTGGGAGCGGACATCGGCTTGTTGAACCTTAAAAATTAAATCACTGTCAATGCAAATTTGATAAAGAAATAGTCTTAAAAATATTGAATCGTTAATATATATATATATATATATATATATATATATATATATATATATATATATATATATATATATATATATATATGTATATTACAATTCAAAGAGATAACGACCACTGCTTCTCAATATACCCAAAATAAAAGGCATATCTAAAACCGCTTACACCCATAATCATAATCACACTTATATTTACAGACCAGACTACATAATCTCCCTTACAGATGTACGGAAAAAGAAGCTTAAGAATAACAAAAATGGCACTGAAAAAAGCGTGATTCATTAACTATTACAAAAGTAAACGAAAAAACAATAAAATATCACAAAAAATATGGACACTGAAAATTCATCTGATAAGATGAACCTGAAAATGTCAGGTACCTATACCCAGGCATATCTAAAGCGAATAATATTAATATACGGCTTTTTATTCTATATATATATATATATATATATATATATATATATATATATATATATATAGATATATATATATTTATATATATATATACATGTGTGTGTGTGTATGTGTGAAGCAAAGGCAATAAAACCATCTACCAAAGCTAATAAGCCGATACGCGCCGCTCTTCACATTACACGACACTACACAATGATGTCATGTCGCCTCAGTGGTCGACCAATAAGTCACTGTACTGAAGATAAGGCACGTTTCACCAATTCAACAGCTACAGGAGCGTCTTCATATAACCAAGCATTCCTCAGCAAAATGGTGTCTTCCTGTCACTGTTACTATTACTACTACTACTGCCACAACAACTACTACTACTACTTTACTTCTACTACTACTACCATTACCAAAATCACCCCAAACATAACCCCCACCCCCCCAACACCACACCTATTTCTAATTTAAAATACTACTTCATTTTCCTGAAACGGCTTCCCAGCATGAAGCGGCTAGCCAGGCAATTTTATATTGACAAGTATAAATGAAAATAAATAAATAAATAAATAGATAAATAAACAAATAAACAAATAAATAAAGTTACTGATGCAAGAGCATCTACAAGATATTTCAACAAAAAACCGTATCATGAAGCACGCTGGCATTTCAAGCTCAAAGCGTCTAACCTACCTCTACATACTTTTAAAAACTAAATGAAACACAAAATGTGGCAGAGTGTTAGACTAGAGGAATATATTAACAAAAAAAAAAGTAAATAGCAATGTTATGTTGTATTAATACATTATATGTTTGGATCATGGTAATTTATTGAGCTGGAATTTAACACCTCATCCCAGAACATACGTAAGTGATGCTAGACCAGTTAGCAGTATAAACAAGCAAGACCAACAGACAAATATTAGTCACCAGGACCAGCGATATTGTGGGGAAGCAACAGAAAATGATAATGAAGGTAACACGAGAAAAAAATCAATAATCACCTTAATCTATTTATATAACAAATTGTCCTTAAGCTATTTGCATATAATCACAAAATCAAAGACAATATCATTAATAATGTGATTAAAATTAAATCCCTAATATCAACCTTGATTGCGGCATCAACAAATAATGTTATAATCATTCATAAATTACTCTGCCTGTTCAATAATAACAACTATTACTTAAGTTAACATACTGCATAGTCAAATTTATCACTTAACATATAATTATGAGAAGGATTTAATCATGTGAAGAGGATTTGGGCAAGTCGACTGTACAGGAATCGAACTGGGCCGTCAGGACTCCTCCCCCTCTTCTGATGACGTAATACCAGGCTCCGCCTCTAACCTGATGACGTAGTGTCAAAACCACGCTGTGATTGGGCGCCGCGATTTCTGTACCCAGTCAGACGTCTTCAGGCTCCGTGCCATCGAAGTCACGCGAGGAGATATGGGAGGAGTCCTAACTGACTCGTTAATTTGATTCCAATACAGCCGCGATAAGGGAGGAGAGGGGGCATTTGGAGGGAGGATGGGAGGGGCGGGAACGAGAGAGTAGATGCAATTGAAGTCAATGAAGGTTGGAGATAGAACGAATAGAGATGAGGATCGCTTGGTAAAGAAGACTAAAATCGTGGAATCTACTTTGGACTGACGTGAGTGGGAAGAACGGGGAGAGGGTATGGTAGGGGCGGAAGACTGGCATCTGAAGCCGGGACGTGCAAGACGGACAAAGAGACAGAAGAAAACTTACCACAGCCACGGCCTCGGATCCAAGAACCTCAAGGGGAGAAAGGGTGGTGTAGAAGGCCACGTTGGCCAACAGGTAGACCAGGGTCACCAGAGTGATGGAGATGTAGATGGCCTTTGGCAAGTTTCTGTGGGAGAAAGAAGAACAGAGTTAAATCTTGCCTGAGTTCCCCAATTGGTAGATGGAACTATGAATTCTCAAAAAAAAAAAAAAAAAAAAAATGTGTTTTAGTCGAGGGATTAAGTAGCCTGACCCATGAAATAAATTCCAATTACACTGTTTACTGTACAGAACCTCTGGAAAGCCTGAGAAATAATCCTGGAAATCCATCTTCCAATTACTCTCTTATTTAACCCCTCGTTCCTAGGTGCGTTACGCTTTACTTTGGCCGCGGATAGTGTTCCCAAACTACTAAAGTGCTATATACCTGCCGGTATAGTTTGTGGTCTACCTTCTGGATGTGACCTACGAATTTTTTCTTTGGTATAGTATGTGGCCTACCGGACTTTTATTTCGGTATGAGCCTGTCTCTTAAGCTTTAATAGTTTGGGATCGCTAACCGAGGCCAAAGTAAAGCGGAACGCACCGAGGAACGCGCCCAGCTGTGCAGGAAAGTACTTATATTCTTTATATAGGCTTTCACCAAGCTAGGTTAATCCAGCGTGCATGAAGGGCTTGTCCATTGGGGCTGGAAAGGAAGTAGGTTTGGCTTGAGGCTCTCCTCTTGAAGCCCTAAGATCCTCCTACACCTTTCACCAATGGAAGAAGTACAGGCGCTTTCGACTTCGAGTGTGACCCACGAAGTACAAAGGTTGAGCGCTCTCTCGCGTTAAGAGAAGGATTCGACCTCTAATACGACTTATTGGTTGGCGTTTGGAAGAGGTCTAACGACAAGATTTCCTTGTGTAGCCGACGGAGTGAGAAAGAGAGAACGAGAGAGAGAGAGAGAGAGAGAGAGAGAGAGAGAGAGAGAGAGAGAGAGAGAGAGAGAGAGAGAGAGAGAGAGAGAGAGAGAGAGAGAGAGAGAGAGAGAGGGGGGGGGGGGAGGGACAGAAAGGAAGGAGAGAGAGAGAGAGAGAGAGAGAGAGAGAGAGAGAGAGAGAGAGAGAGAGAGAGAGAGAGAGAGAGAGAGAGAGAGAGAGAGAAGGATAGAGGGTGGGGATAGAGACAGAGATAGAGGTAGAAATAGAGAGAGACAGAGACGCAGGGAGAGAGGCAGAGAGAGAGAGAGAGAGAGAGAGAGAGAGAGAGAGAGAGAGAGAGAGAGAGAGAGAGAGACAGAGACACTAAGACAGATAGACATGGAGAGAGAGACGAAGGAAAAATAAATGAAAAAAGAAAGAAAACGAAAGAAAAATGAAAGAACGAGAGAAAGAAAAATAAAAAGAACGAAAAGAGAAAGAAGGAAAAAAGAGAGAGAGAGCGGGGTGAGAAAGAATCAGAGAGGCAAAGAATGAAAGTGAAATTAAGAAAAATATAGAACAAGGAAAGGAAAATTAAACAGAGTGAGACAGCCAGAAAGGATATTACACACACGCACACACACACACACACACACACACACACACACACACACACACACACACATATATATATATATAAGGGGGCAAAGGATAGGCTGGAGAGGAAGCTTACTTCTTAATATGTTTATGTTGTGTGTTTTATTTGTTTTTGTTTCGACATGACGGTAGTGTGTTTCTTGATGTGTTTTGTATCATTCCATTTTATTTTCATTTTTATGTATGTAATTTCATTTATTTATGAAATTTACTAACGGTGGTGGCATGTGTTACATGGCTTTTGTTCCGCGTATCGTTGTGGCATGCCACGTCGTACAGCCTTTATACCCAATCTTGGGGGACATTTTTTCACACTGCATTTCTTATTTATTTCAATGTGTACTCTTCCTTTTTTTTGCATGTTTATGATAGTGATGGATTTTGTGTTCTTGTTCCAATTTCTTTTATTCGTGATAATACATGCTACGCGGTACATTTGTTCCACGGGGGTGCACAGTGGTGCGACCCATCGGTAGCGGGGTGAATCCTTACAACTTTCACTGTATTTTCTTTATATATATATACATATTTTTTCTATGGTAAACTCGGTGAATGTTTTCAAGGAAGTATTGCACCTGTTATTTTACAGTTTTATTTATATGTTTCTCATTTGTGTTTTTGATTTGGTTTAACTGCGTTGGATTATAACGGTTACTGTGGAGACCTGTCCCAGTGTACCAAATTCCCCTTATTTATGTACATTTCCATTGCTACCACTGTATTACCCTGAAGACGAACCCCGGACAGGGTTCGAAACGTCGGAATAAATTGACGAACGTCGAGTCCAGCGTATGCTTTCTCCCATAATATATATATATATATATATATATATATATATATATATAAACATACAACGCACTCGTGTCTAATTAAGATGAGCATGCTCGACTATATATGGGTTTCACTGTAATGGCGATATCACGAAATGCGTCATCACGAGATAGAGAGAAAAAAAACACAAGACATAAGTCAACGACTCTTTCTGCGTTGCATGTGTGTGTGTGTGTGTGTGTGTGTGTACGTGTGTGTGTGTGTGTGTGTGCACGTGTGTGTGTGTGCACGTGTGTACACATGTAAAACCTACATCTACGAAGTTACATGATTATAGTGATGCGTGTATGCATTACCTATCAGATCTGACAGTTCCAAACATATCTCGCCTTCTTCCCCTCCCCCTCCCCCTCCCCCTCCTCCCCTCCATGACGCACTTGTCACTTTTGGCAGCAGCATCTGGCACTTATGTGGGATAGAACCAGTGCATTCCGGTATACATTTTTCAAGTGCATCACTTGATGCCCACCTTGAGGCCTACAAACGCCTACTGATCCGGTTTTTATGCAACCCTGACCTGTCAACTAGATTCAGAAATAACGACAAGGTGCCTGGCTGCTGTCATTTTGACCTAAGAGTTTAGAACTGCTCGTGAACCCCTATTCACGTCCAGAAAATTAACAAATAAAATTAAATAACGTTAGATATAATACAGCAAATTAAAATGAAAATAACGAGGGATATTCTGAATTATCCAATTCTATCTAAATTGTCTACGAAATTGCTTCATGTTGCCTTCCGACTTTGTGGGATTTCGGACAAACAAAAGCGACGTGACGTCACTCCCGGGTCGCTGTAGAGACTTGCAGTGTTGCCACTGTGATCTATGCCAGTTTCCACAAATGAGTGAGATTTTTACCACAAAATTCCCACAAGGAAATCTGGATTACCACATTACTTTTTCCCCACAAAAAAGAATCATTATATACAGAAATAAGTTCATTGTAACATATAATTTGCTCACAAAGCATCCCATGTGAGCAAATTTCTCAGACACAAATTTGTGGAAAACTCCCCACAAAATGGCATCGGGACTGTATAGCGTCAATTGCATGGCAGAGCACCACACTCTGCCTTCTCGCAAGTGCATGGCTGCTTCCAGACGGTGAGAATAAAGAGGAGACGGGGATGGAGGTTATAAAGGATAAAGGACACACGGAGAGGGAGGACAAGAAATACTCTGAGCATATGGACAAAGAGGAGGAGGAGATGAAGAAAGAAGACAAAGAGGACACGAAGGTCGACACAGAGGACACTGCGAAAACAAAGGACACAAAGGATTCGGAGGAGTACTCGGATGAGGAGGAGGAGGAAGAGGAGGAGGAGGTAGAGTAGGAGAAGAAGGAAGAGGACACGAACGAGACAGAGGACACGGAGGATGAGGAAGAGGAGAAGGAGGAAGAGGTCTCAGAAGAGGAGAAGGAAGAGGAGGAGGAAGAGGAGAATGAAGAGGAGAAAGGGGACTCAGAAGAGGAGAATAAAGAGGAGGAGAAAGGGGACCCAGAAGAGGAGAAGGAAGACTTTGAGGATTGAGGAGGAGGAGGAGGAGTACTCGAAGAGGGAGGACTTAGAGGAGGAGCAGGAGGAGGAGGAAGAGAAGGAGGAGGAGGAAAGGGAGGAAGAGGAGAAGAGGAAAAGGAGGAAGAGAAGGAGGAGGAGGAGGAGTCCGAGGACTTGGGGAAGGACTAAAAAGAAGACGAAGAGGAGGAGGGGAAGAGATATACGAGGAGGAAGAAGAGGAAGAGGACACGGATGAGGATGAGGATGAAGAGAAAGTTTAGGATGCGGATGAGGGTGGAGAAGAGGATGGGGTAAATGATGATGATGAGGAGGAGGAGCAAGAAGAAGAGAAAGGAAGGAAAGAAGGAAGACCACTTTTCCAGACACTTCACACGAATATTCGTGACCCGTTTCGGTCCAAACACAAACCCCCTCACTTAATTAGTGCGTCCAAATGACAGAAAACAAATTCATTCCTCCTCCTCTTCCTCCTCTTCAGCTACAAAGAGGTCGTTGTACGTTTTATGCTAAATGAATGAAAAGCGGCTCCACACAGATTCCGCATAGGACCTCGCGAGGCATCCTGACCAATTTGTAGCGACACAACGCCATAATCCCTTCTTTGTTATGAAGCTTGTTGGTGAATGTAGGATAAGGACAGGGAGAACAAATGAAAATAAAAAGAGAAACAAATATAAATAAAAAAGAGAAAAGAGGAGAAAGGAGAAAAAGAGTCGAACTTACTTTCCAGACATGCATCTCGGGTCTCCATATATATTCTCCATTACTCACGTCAACATCCCCCTCACTCCACAACTCCTAACATTTCACAAACAATACATTTGTTCCATCAATCATTCTCCCACACACTTCATCCAGAATATTTGACAAACAAAAGGGATATTCCCCCTTATAAGGGAGGTAGCCAAGTCAAGACACCCTTTCCTCCCCCTCATCTTAGCTCCTCGTGGATGACGGGTCATCCCTGTATCTCGCCCACTGCCCTGGGTCAGAAGCAATGGAGTAAGACTTCTCTATAACTCTCGCTTTGACTCCCCGTCTTCTTAGAGGGGATACGGGACACGTTTTCTTCACTCCCAATGTCTCCTTCTCTTTTTCTCTCAAACTCTACCCGATTCTTCTAGATACCCAAAGTTTCTTCACAGTTATTTATCCAAGAGTTCCCAAACACACATATCATTCCCGTAATATCTCTCATCATAATTTGGCCCATTTTCGACTTTTTTTCTTCCAAAATATTCTAGTTTTTGTTGTTGTTTATTTTCATCTATTTCTCTCCCTTCTGTGTCTCCTCTCCCTTCACGATTGTCAACAGAAGATCTAAATCAATGGTTGCCTCGAGGTTCGTTGACTGGAAACCCGGAGCCCTACAACAACTAGGAAAGGTCATCGGGCTCTCACGTACCCTTTGGAAGTGTTCCCCAGCCTTTTGTAGGCTGAGGGCTACATCTGTCATTATAAACACAGCGGAGGGTGCCTTCCCCCAGAGAGAGGTGTGTATATATATATATATATATATATATATATATATATATATATATATATATATATATATATATATATATATATATACATACTTATATAGAAATGTTAAAATGATTTAAGGATGTTTCACAGTTTTCTGGTTGACCCTTGTGGGCGCATAATAGGGTCCCGAGGCGCCCGCGAGCTACAGGTTGGGGACCACTGCCCTTTGGGATTAAAATGCATTGGACCGATGTCTGGTTTGTTTTGTTGCGGGATCGCTTTTGTGTCACCGGACGAAGGAGAAGGCGGAGAGGATCAGTGGCCGGTTGTCAGCTCTCCTTATGTTTAGAATGAGAGGAAACACAGACGAAGTTGATGGAAAGAAGTCTCGGGCTGTTCTCCCACATGCAAGTGAGGAAGGCAGGGAGGAGATTCTCTTTGACGTCCTTATTCCAGGACAACCTTACGTAAATACCCGTCGTCATTCCTAACGAGGTCGGACGCAAAGAGGAAAAGAAAATGAAATAAACGAACAAATAAATGAATAAATAAATAAGCAAACACCCAAAATAAACAAGCTAACTAGATTACAAAAGCCGAAGCATTTTCCTGGATTTTAATCTAATTTCGAAAGTTCAAACTGTACTAACTATTCAAACGCTTCGTGCGTGTTCCCACCACTAACCATACAACTCTGTTTTGTAGTAAAACTTTAATATTTCACCCCACATCGCTATGTGTTTCAAATATAATTTCCCTATTTCCAGAGGTGGGAAGTCAGCTTCGGAAGTCCGATTATCCGATTAATCGGGTTCGCATATTCGAATTGGATAATCGAATCGGACTAACCCCGGCCAAACGATTCGGATAATCGCCATCGGAAGTCCAATTAACCGATTATCCGATTAATCGGGTTAGCATTTTCGAATCGGATAATCGAATACTAACCCCCCGCCAAACGAATCGGATAATCGGACTGCCGAGAATTTTAAAGCGATTTGCGATTAATCCAGGTCGAAGTCGTCTTTGTTTTTTTCGGTAATCGCTAATCGGACTTCAATTTTGTCGAATCGTGACCAACTCTGCCTACTTCGCATCTACATTTTCCACCGCTTTCTCAAGCTCGTCATGTTTGTGGCGCGCAAGGCATTTGCTTCCTAGAGAGGCGGGCAATTCTCAAACTTGAGACTGCGATCGGAATTATGTTTCTTGTACCTAACTGAATACCTAACGTAACATAACCTAAAGCAGATCAACTGGACACATTAGGTCCTGTTAGGTATGGTACATCTGAATTAGGTTAAGTTATGTTGCATTACGCTACGTTAGGTTAGATTTGGTTAAGTTGATTGGGGTTAGGCGAGTTGAAACACCGATGACATTCGTCACTCGAAGAACAGGCGATCTGTCATGAGCCATTTTCTTAAGACTTTATTTTTTCCATTAAACACGCAATACCTCTTGAACCCCTAAACCTTTCACTCACTTCTCTTTTATGACCTTAAGAACATCTCTCTATATCCTACTTACGCACATTGTATCACGGGTCAGGTAAGTCTGACCACC
>NC_134809.1:12543381-12550881 GCF_046742065.1 Oratosquilla oratoria
TCCCCCCCTACAAGGGGGGTAGCCAAAAAACAAAGGCATTAAAGTCCCCTCCCATCCATTCCATCCCCCTCATACTCCTCTCCTACCCACCACCCCTCACTCCCTCTTATCTTAGCTCCTCCTGGATGACGGGTCGTTCCTGTATCTCGCCCACTTGCCCTGGGTCAGAGGTAGTGCAGCAAGGCACAGCACATCCACAGAGAGGCCGCTTCGTTTAATCAAAGGGCAGATGTGGAATTCCTCCCCTCTCTCCAGAGTCGAAAATTTCCCCATTTCTATACGACATGGACCAGCTATCATAATGAAAGGAATTTCATAACTTTCCCTATTCCGACCCCTTAGGTTTTGAATGGAGGGGCTTTTCGACCCACTTCTGCTGGGTATATGGGGAGGGAAGAGGAGGAGAGAGGAGGTGAAGAAAGAGGAGGAAGAGGAGGGAAAAGGAGAAGGCGGAGGAGGAGGTGAAGTAGGAGGAGGAAGACGAGGGGAAGGGGAGGAAAAAGAGGAGGAAGAAGGAGAGGAAGACAAGCCGGAAGAAGAGGAGGAAGAAGGGGAGGAAGAGGAGGAAGAGGAAGAGGAGGGGAAGGATGAAAAAGGGGAAGGAGGAAAGAGGAGGAAGAGGAGGAAAAGGATGACGAAGAGGAGAAGGAAGAGGAGGAAGAAGGGGAAGAGGAAGAGGAAGAAGAAGAAGATGGGGAGGAGAGGGAGGAAGAATAGGAAGGATGAAAGAGAGGAGGAAAAGGAGGAAGAAGAGGTGAATAAGGAGATCGGAGGAAAGAGAGGAGGAAGAGGAAAGGAAGAGCAAGGAAGAAGGAGAGGAGTAATGGTGAAGAAAAGAAGAGAATGTGGACGAACGAGGAGGAAGAGGAGGTAGGAGAGACAAGAGGAAGACGATGATGAGGAGAGAGATTAGGAATAAGAGGAGTGGTAAGGAGGAGGAGGAAGTGGAGGAGGAGGAGGAGTATGAATAAGAGAAGGGGTACAAGGAAAAGGAAGAGGAAGAGGAAGAGGAAGAGAAAGATTAGGAAAAGGACAAGTGGTAAGAGGAGCAGGAGGAGGAAGTGGAGGAGGAGGAGGAGGAGAAAGAGTAGGAAGAAGACGAAGTGGAGGAGGAGGAAGAGTAGAAGAGGAGGGGTAAGAGGAAGAGGAAGTGGAGGAGGAGAAAGATTAGAAAGAGGCGGGGTAAGAGGAGGAGGAGGAGGAAGAGTAGGAAGAAGAGGAGTAAGAGCAAGAGGAGGAGGAGGAGGAGGAGGAGGAGGAGGAGGAGGAGGAGGAGGAGGAGGAGGAGGAGGAGGAGGAGGAGGAGGAGGAGGAGGAGGAAAATATTGTGAACACGCGTGGGAAAAAAAGTCACAATTCTTATTAACGTTCTATCAGACTCCCAATTTGTTTCCTAATTTCTGGGTGTTTCCGGCATTTATCAGCCATTTGTGATCTGTATTCATGTGAACTATCGCACGCGCTATGTTTAATAATAAGGCTTCAGTCCGGTATTATTGATATTTGATGATATGGTTTAACGTCAGAAACCTCCCCCCCCTTATCGGAAGACTAGGACAGTGCCCCTCACAGAGGGCTTTGTAGCATGTAATTTAACGAAACATGCCCTTGGTTCAACTTCACCGGTGGCAGGATTCGAACCGCCATCCCTTTGACCCTGTATAAATTTGTATTACGTGATATGGTTTAACGTCACAAACGTCCCCCTATCGGAAGGCTAGGACGGTGCCCCTCACAGAGAGCTTTTTAGCGTGGAATTTAACGAACCATGCCCTTGGTTCAACTTCGCCGGTGGCAGGATTCGAACCTCCACCCCCTCGACCTGCTCTGTATAAATTTGCATTATGTAAGTTATCAAATATTGGTAAACATGTGCAGGGAACCAGGTCTGTATCAAGTGTATCTTCATTAATACCAATGAGATGTATATCTTATTTGTAAGGCGCGGAGACGCCATCTTGGATATCTTAACTGAAAAGGGGAAGAAGGATTACAAAGGATTACAGAGGATTACAATGACAACAGGAAACTCTCTGTTCCTTAACTAGGTCGGATGATGAAAAATTATAATAATGATAAATAAATAAATAAATAAATAGAAATTGTAATAATATAGATATAAATAATAATATGTATGGAGGTTGTGTGTTGTATTAAGATAATGTTGTTTCCAAGTTTAGGTGCTGTAGCCTCCCGTAAGAATTATTCCAAAGAAACTGAGGGAAAGGAATTGAATAAAAGAAGTTGCTACAGTTGATGAAATAGAGTTTGCAGGAACGCAAGAACGATCAGAGTTGAACGGCGTTCCAAGGAGCGGGCATTGTGCTAAGGATTCTGGAATTTCGAACTTTTACTTCCAGAAATGAAAGACGACTTCGTGTGAAAAGAAATGGTTTACATAACCACGTATACCCACTACAGTGGGGTGGAGGAGGAGGAGGAAGAAGAGGAGGAAGATGAGGAAGATGAAGAGGAAGAGAAGGAGGAAGAGGAGGAAGAAGAGGAGGAGGAGGAAGAAGAGTAGGAGGAAGAAGAGGAGGAGGAAGGAGAAGAAGATGAGGAGGAAGAAGATGAGGAGGAAGGAGAAGATGAGGAGGAGGAGGAGGAGGAGGAGGAAGAAGAGGAGGAAGAGGAGGAAGTGGAGGAGGAGGAGGAAGAGTAGGAGAAGGAGGAGGAAGAAGACGAGGAGTTGGAGGAGGAGGAGGAGTTGGACGAGGAAGAAGAAGCGGAGGAGGAAAATATGGAGGAAGAGGAGGAGAAGGAAGAAGAAGCGGAGGAAGAAGAGGAGGAGGAAGAAGAGGAGGAGGAAGAGGAGGAGGAGTTGGAGGAGGAGGAGTAGGAAAAAGAATAAGAGGAGGAGGAGGAGGAAAAGGAGTATGAGGAAAAGGAAAGGTTACAAGGCCATCACATTCCCGGTGTCTTGGACCCATCGGAAGGCAAAATCGCCCCAAAGTTCACAAGAGGAGTCTTGATGACGCGACTTGCTCTAGCTCGTGGTCAGGTGGAGTCTTCTTCTGTCCAGTTACGGAAAACCCTCGAGAATCGACTGGACGAGGACACCACAGGTAAAACAATCCCTGATGGACAGTGGAGTTGACCGGTTCGAGCCACGATGACGATGGATCAATAAATGCAATAGATGGAACGAACACACGAACACACGAACACACACACACACACACACACACACACACACACACACACACACACACACACACACACACATACACAGTGAGAGTGAGGGGGGAGTGAGTGAGGGGGGAGAGAGTGAGGGAGAGAGAGAGAGAGAGAGAGAGAGAGAGAGAGAGAGAGAGAGAGAGAGAGAGAGAGAGAGAGAGAGAGAGAGAGAGAGAGAGAGAGAGAGAGAGAGAGAGAGAGAGAGAGAGAGAGAGAGAGAGAGAGAGAGAGAGAGAGAGAGAGAGAGAGAGAGAGAGAGAGAGAGAGCGAGAGAGAGGAAACTTTATGCATGGACTCTGACCTGAAGACGGCATTCTAAACAAATCCAGCAACCTATCACAATCATTATCAAACCGCCAATCGTGAGCCAGTAAAGCATTCACACCAAACTTCTCCGTTTTCTATAACGACAAAAGTAAAGACGACGACGACGACGTAGACTACAACAGCGCAACAGACACCCACTCGATCGTTGGATTTAATGAACGTGGAACACCTGCTACCTTCTCGCACCTGTGGCCAGCACACACACACCTGCAGCTGTCGCCGGCGTCACAGCACAGGGACAGATGCCACGAGGAACTCTTGTGCTCCGCCAATCCGACTTGTTCCTCGTCAGCTTCTTTTCAAGGAAATCAGAGCACCTGGGTAATGGTGGATTTCGTGTGTGTGTGTGTGTGTGTGTGTGTGTGTGTGTGTGTGTGTGTGTGTGTGTGTGTGTGTGTGTGTGTGTGTGTGTGTGTGTGTGTGTGTGTGTGTGTGCACGTGGTGAACGTATGATTTTGCGTGCTTGAAGATGTATACATACATATATATACATGCATACATACATTATATTAGCGACAGGATACTCGTCCTGAATGTAATTCCACGCTATTCCCAGCCAAGAACATTCAAGGGTGATGGGCAGCCTACGCCAGGAGGCGCTGAGTAGCTGCGGCCGAAGCCATCACCTTCGCTCTATACATTTGGACTGTTGGGGCAGGGAGAAGTGCGGGATTCGAACCCACAGCTAAGTAAATGTGAGACCAACACAAAAGAATTCCAAAATGTCCATTGGGGTTCTCTCTCTCTCTCTCTCTCTCTCTCTCTCTCTCTCTCTCTCTATTTTTTTTTTTTATTTGTTTATTTATTTATCTATTTTTTGCTGGGAGCGGGAGAAATGTACAGAACAAAATCCATGATATGCCAATTCTTTTAAGTGAATGTTTAAATGAGAGTTTATGCAATGTGCATCCTACAACCATTCCTCGCTGTGAAAATTGGTTTGGCTCGTACGAACTGGAATCACATGAAGAATCGTCACCCCAGACTTGGACAGGGTGACAATTCTTCATGTGGGCTATTCTAGGGTGACAATTCTTCATGTGGCCCATCATCCTGGGTTTACGATTCTTCGGTTAAGTTGATGCCAATAAGCATAACCCTCATTCAACCTAACCTAACCTTTATTCCACTGTTGATATTCGGCGTAATGGGGTGATAGTTCTTCAGGTGGGATCTCATGGGGTGACAATTCTTCATGTGGACATTCTGGGGTGACAATTCTTCAGGTGGGATCTCATGGGGTGACGATTCTTCATGTGGGCGTACTGGGGTGACAGTTCTTCAGGGGGGATCTCATGGGGTGACGATTCTTCATGTGGACGCTCTGGGGTGACAGTTCTTCATGTGGGATCTCATGGGGTGACGATTCTTCATGTGGACGTTCTGGGGTGACAGTTCTTCAGGTGGGGTCTCATGGGGATACGATTCTTCATGTTGACGTTCTGTGGTGACAGTTCTTCAGGTGGGATCTCATGGGGATACGATTCTTCATGTGGACGTTCTGGGGTGACAGTTCTTCATGTGGGATCTCATGGGGTGACGATTCTTCATGTGGGCGTTCTAGGGTGACAATTCTTCAGGTGGGATCTCATTGGGTGACGATTCTTCATGTGAGCGTTCTGGGGTGACAGTTCTTCAGGTGGGATCTTATGGGGTGACGATTCTTCATGTGGGCGTTCTAGGGTGACAATTCTTCAGTTGGGATCTCATGGGGTGACGATTCTTCATGTGGGCGTTCTGGGGTGACAATTCTTCAGTTGGGATCTCATGGGGTGACGATTCTTCATGTGGGCGTTCTGGGGTGACAGTTCTTCAGGTGGGATCTCATGGGGTGACGATTCTTCATGTGGGCGTTCTGGGGTGACAATTCTTCAGGTGGGATCTCATGGGGTGACGATTCTTCATGTGGGCGTTCTGGGGGTGACAATTCTTCAGGTGGGATCTCATGGGGTGACGATTCTTCATGTGGGCGTTCTGGGGTGACAGTTCTTCAGGTGGGATCTCATGGGGTGACGATTCTTCATGTGGGCGTTCTGGGGTGACAGTTCTTCAGGTAGGATCTCATGGGGGTGACGATTCTTCATGTGGGCGTTCTGGGGTGACAATTCTTCAGGTGGGATCTCATGGGGTGACGATTCTTCATGTGGGCGTTCTGGGGTGACAATTCTTCAGGTGGGATCTCATGGGGTGACGATTCTTCATGTGGGCGTTCTGGGGTGACAGTTCTTCAGGTGGGATCTCATGGGGTGACGATTCTTCATGTGGACGTTCTGGGGTGACAATTCTTCAGGTGGGATCTCATGGGGTGACGATGTGGGCGTTCTAGGGTGACAATTATCCGAGCGGGATCTCATGGGGGTGACGATTCTTCAAGTGGGCGTTCTAGGGTGACAATTCTTCAGGTGGGATCTCATGGGGTGACGATTCTTCATGTGGGCGTTCTGGGGTGACAATTCTTCATGTGGGATCTCATGGGGGTGACGATTCTTCATGTGGGCGTTCTGGGGTGACAATTCTTCAGGTGGGATCTCATGGGGTGACGATTCTTCATGTGGACGTTCTGGGGTGACAATTCTTCAGGTGGAATCTCATGTGGTGACGATTCTTCATGTGGGCGTTCTGGGATGACAGTTCTTCAGGTGGGATCTCGTGGGGGTGACGATTCCTCATGTAGGCGTTCTGGGGTGACAATTCTTCTGGTGGGACCTCATGGGGTGACGATTCTTCATATGGGCGTTCTGGGGTGACAATTTTTCAGGTGGGATCTCATGGGGTGACAATTCTTCATGTGGACTTTCTGGGGTGACAATTCTTCAGGTGGGATCTCATGGGGGTGACGATTCTTCATGTGGGCGTTCTGGGGTGACAATTCTTCAGGTGGGATCTCATGGGGTGACGATTCTTCAGGTGGGCGTTCTGGGGTGACAATTCTTCAGGTGGGATCTCATGGGGTGACGATTCTTCATGTGGGCGTTCTGGGGTGACAATTCTTCAGGTGGGATCTCATGGGGTGACAATTCTTCATGTGAACGTTCTGGGGTGACAATTCTTCATATGACCCCGGAACTGATATAGCTAAGTCCTTGCACACGCCTTCATTTGAATGAACGATTTGATCACTGGCAGTCACATGTGGGCCAGTATAATTCCTAATAACCTTTTCATCTCTAATGAAAATATATTTTTTTCTTTAGATTTATCAGCAATTTTCGTTTGTACATACATATACCAAGGCCTTTTCCCCCCTTTCAAGGGAGGTAGCCAAAAAGAAAAATGCATAAAATCATTCCCACCCATTCCATCCCTAAATACACTCCACTCCCCTCCACCCTCCCTCTTATCTTAGCACCTCCTGGATGACGGGTCATCCCTGCACCTTGTCCACTGCCCTGGGTCAGAGGCAGTGTCGCAAGTTTGTAATTTTTTTTTTTTTTTTTTACCGTCTTTCTCAAATACCTCAAGGTCATTAGATCACACACATAGGCCTTCTGTAGTACTTGGAAGTGGAGGCAACTGTACTTCTCATGTCGCCTGTTGCTGCGGTGTTGTTGGAGATGCAAATAAACAACCATCCATCTACCACCTACCACCACCACCACAACCATCACAACTACACAAAAATAAATCAATACACAAATTATAGGTAAATATACTTTATCATCCTAATGGACTCTTGCCTTTTGTAATGGGAAAATGCCCTAATCAGGTCAGATCTTCAGTCCACGCGGTAGGAAATCCCGGAAATTGGGATCTCCATGGGTATAAGTATGTGATATGGTTTAACGTCACAAACTCCCCCCCCCCCCGCCTCCTATCAGAAGGCTAGGACGGTGCCTCTCACCTCACAGAGGACTCTGTAGCGTGGAATTTAATGAACCATGACCTTGGTTCAACTTCGCCGGTGGCAGGATTCGAACCGCCATCCCCTCGACCTTCGCCGCAAGTAACAACGACCTAACCCACTTTCATGGGTATATAGTGGCGGTATTCCTATCC
>NC_134809.1:12553381-12555881 GCF_046742065.1 Oratosquilla oratoria
CGTGGAACAGACTCGAGGTTCTGCAGAATCATATGGACGACCCACGTGAGACGGGAGTTACTCTCTTCGCCTACGGCCGGAGAGGCTCTCTTCCTGTCTTCTCGTCCAACTACGGACCTTACTGCCACCCCTACAGCCCAGGGTCACGCCCTCTCCGCTCGGCAAGGGACAGTCATGATCCACAAACTTCAAGGAGTGCTTCAAACGTCACCTGGTCTGGCGAATCGAAGGATAATGTGACCTTAACGACGTCTATCCACCTCTCCTCGCAGAGTCTTCTGCACCGTCAAGACAGGTCTGGAATATTTCACAGGATCTACAGTCGTATTGATGTTCCAGGGAGCATTATTGCGGATGCTGCTGCCTAGGCAGCCACGAGCTTCAGCCAGTTGACTGCAGCTAGGATACTCTCCTCCTCCTCCTCCTCCTCCTCCTCCTCCTCCTCTTCTTCTTCCTCCTTCTCCTCTTCTTTTTCCTCCTCCTCCTCCTCTCCCTCTTCCTTCTCATCCTCTTCTTCTTCCTCCCCTTCCTCTTCATTCTCCTCTTCCTCTTCCTCCTCCTCCTCTTCCTCCATCGTTTCCTCCGGGTACCGTTTTTGAAGTTCGGGTAGGTACGAGTCTTGCGAATCTCTCTCTCTCTCTCTCTCTCTCTCTCTCTCTCTCTCTCTCTCTCTCTCTCTCTCTCTCTCTCTCTCTCACACACACACACACACACACACACACACACACACACACACTCTCTCACTCACTCACACACACACACACACACACACACACACACACACACACACACACACACACACACACACACACACACACACACACACACACACACACACACACACACACACACACACAAATTCACGATAGCCCCGTTCGCACGGTAACGGACGCCCTGCCTACTAATGCGACTCAATTATTTCAAATATACATTTTGTTGCAGCTGCATTAATCTACCTACAGATATCAAATACCAACGAAAGACATTTTCAGAGTTGTGGTACATCAAATGCAAATATATTTTCCATTATCAAGTCATCAACTCCAAATAATATAGCTCTTTTATAATTAAAGTGCTTATCTGAAGGCAAAACTGTAACAGTAAAAATACATTTGCATTAATTTGATCTGCCGTGGGTCAGGTTCGGATATCTGCAAGGGTACATCTATATACTCCCGCTGGAACTCTAGGAGGGGCTCTATCGCCTTTCCAGACCATTTTCCAGACCCCGTTCCAGACCACGCTTAGCCCTTTAGACCCTCTCCTCTCCCTCTTCCCTCCCCTTCTCTTCCATCAAACTGGTGCGTCCACACTGCACGCGGTTTGCTGGGAGGGTAGAGGGTAGCGGGATGCCTAGCGGGTCAGAAGCAAGAACAAACACATGTTATCTAATACGAGTGGCCATATAGGACTCGGGTAGCGGATAAGCTTGGAGGGAACCCGCTACCCGCGTCCGGTATGGCCACGCGTATTAGATAACACGTGTTTGTTCTTGCCTCTGACCCGCTAGGCATTCCGCTACCCTCTACCCACCCAGCGAACCGCGTACAGTGTGAACACGCCCTTACGGACACCTCGATTAGGCTGCGACAGCACTGAAAGGAGGAGCGCAGGAAGGGGACTAAGAAGATGGGGAAGAGGAGGGGAGGAGGAAGAGGAGAATGAATGGAAGGAGAACGATGAGGGGAAGGAAGGGAACCAAGAAAAAGAGGAAGAGAAGGGGAGGAGGAAGAGGAGAGGGAAGAGGAGAAAAAAAAGAGTGCGAGAGGAAAAATGAGGGGGAAGAGGAAGAAGAGAGGGAAGAGAGGAGTTAGAGGAAGAGGAGGAGGGATAGAAAAAAAGAGGAGGGATAGAAAAAAGAGAAGGAAGGAAAGGAGGAATAGGAGGGGGAAGAGGAAAAAAGAGTGGAAGAGGAAAAGGAGAGGAAGAGGAAGAAGAGGGAGAGAGGTGGAAGAGGAAGAAGAAGAGGGAGAGGAAAAAGAGGAGGAAGATGAGAGAGAGAGAGAGAGAGAGAGAGAGAGAGAGAGAGAGAGAGAGAGAGAGAGAGAGAGAGAGAGAGAGAGAGAGAGAGAGAGAGAGAGAGAGAGAGAGAGAGGGGGGGGGAGAGAGGAGGGAGAGGTGTAACAATGCATCTTGCATTTTGTTTACGTCACAATGTTCGTGACTGCCCTTCCCATTCTCGGGCAGGACCTTCCAGTGTCGAAAGAAGCCCTCACTACCCCCCACCCCTGACTCAGTGATTGCCCAACGTGGGCTGTGGCAATTAATGAATTTTGGAGATCAGCTGAGCTGGACGTTGCAATCTGCTCTATATAACATTGTTATCAAACTTTATTCCACTTTGGGTCATATATCTAAGAAAATGACGAGCAAGGGCTGCATAATTACCATCTTGCTCAGTAGGATACAGTGAATACACAAGAACGAAGACAGCTAACGTGTTTATCAAAGAATACACATAAAACAGGATATACACAAGAAAGTAAAGAGAAGAAAGATT
>NC_134809.1:12563381-12570881 GCF_046742065.1 Oratosquilla oratoria
TCCGGCTAGCATCCATCACCCATCCACTCATCCATCTATGTATGCAACCAGCTCAAACTATCCATCTTCGTCGGTGGCCAGTCTAGCGAGGCGGCAGCCCGCCAAACCCGAGCGGGGCTCTGACGTCACGGCAACGGAAGAAACGACATGACGTCACGGCCGGGCTCATAATGGTCACAGCAAATGATAAACGCATTGTTCCTTGTGTGGGATGGAGGGCACGTGGGGGGGGGAGCGGAGGGGGGAGTGCAGGGGGAGGGGGGAGATGATGGGGGGACTAGGATGCTGGGAGTTTGGGGGCCACTACGCCTTGTCGACGCGGACTCCCTCCTTCCACTCCCCTACTCCTCACTTTCCAACTGGTTACGCAGGCCCCCACGTAAGCCTCCTTTCCTTCGTCCAACAAAGTTAGAGAACTCAATTTTCTCTCCCTCGAAGCCTTGTGGGCCTTTGGGCGTCCATTAGGCCTTGCGAAGGCGATATGTGGAACACTTCAACTCTGATCGCCTTCCAGACACGAAATCCTTAATCGCCTCGACGTAGTAACTTAACTATTAGGTTTTGTTCTGATTAAAGACAAATCAAAATCGTGGAGAGGACAGAATGGATTCTAGGTCAAAGGGGGATCTTGGTAGACAAAGATCCCAAATCAAAGTTTGATTCTCTCAGTTGCTTAAAGTAGCAAGACGACTTTAGTTTGAATAAAATCAAATGGAGTTGCCAAGTTGGTGGAATTAGTGGGGATTATTGCGCTTTGTCATGCAACAAAACACGTGAGGAGGAGGAGGAGGAGGAAGAGGAGGAAGAGGAGGAAGAGGAGGAAAAGCCTCGCGTGACAAGACTCTTCCTCGTAGCGACGTATTATCGTCTGCCACGTCAACGGCTCGAACCCAGAGCAAGCTACGTCATTATACGTCAATTCTAGATCGCGCCATATTGAATTGCAACGTCGTACGTCGGTTTTACGGACCTCGTGACGAGCTGCGTCGTTCTACGTCATGTCTGCGTCATAATCAGAAGAAGCCACAAGACTTTATTTATTTTTGGCGCTTTCCTTCTGCGTCTGTACAGGGTGCAATTTGAAAAAATTATAATTCTACTAGTCTTGGTGATAGAAAGAATATGTAAAAAGTATTAGAAAGAAGATAATCTATATTCTTTATTGTTTTATTATATTTTCTAACTCTTTTTACAGATTCTTTCTAGCACAAATACTTAAAGATATTTTTTTTTAAAGTGCGCGCGGATTTTATTGACACCTTGCATGTCAACACTGATACCAGGCGTACCAACCGAACAAAAGACGGGAGCAATTTATATACATATATATTATATATATATATATATATATATATATATATATATATATATATATATATAATATTGATAAACTAAAATGAAATAAATGATAGTAAGAAATATATAAAAACGCACTTTTTCACAATCCTGCCTACTGCGTCGCCAGTAGGTTACGCATCAATATAGCAACAGTCGACGAAAAGGTCAACTCGACCAGTGTGCCCTTAAATCTTGTAAAAAAAAAAATCTCCGTTAGGCCTAACGTTGTCCGTCTGTTTTCAGAGAAGATTTATACCAAATGACCTTTCATATAGCAATATATCACTGTTAATGTACATATGGCGTCTTGAATATACTCAAATTCAGCTTTCATTGCTGTTGCGTTATTATAATTTTGTTGTGAAAACAATCAAGGGAATTACTGGCCGAGCTGGTTTGGGCGTCGTTACTTGCGGCGAAGGTCGAGGGGATGGTGGTTCGAATCCTGCCACCGGCGAAGTTGAACCAAAGGCATGGTTCGTTAAATTCCACACTACAAAGTCCTCTGAAAGGGCCACCGTTCTAGTCTCCCGTTAGAAGGGAATTTGTGACGTCAAACTATGTCATCACCAAGAATATCCTCAAAGTTCAACGATGGAAATTATATGATTGAGTTGTACGTTTCTAATATTACATAGGACAGTTCCGCGTGTTCACAACACAGGGGCGAGGCGTTCAGATAACCTAGACGTGGGGTGGGGGGTGGGGGGATGACGTCATAGGAGTCAAGTCTCCTCACCCAATCCAGAAAGGAGGCTAGTGGGCGGTCGTGAGCGAGATAGTCTCTGGCAGAACCTCCTGAGGACACGACTTCCATTCTCCCTCCCTCTCCCTCCCTCTCCCTCTCTCTCTCTCTCTCTCTCTCTCTCTCCCTCTCTCTCTCTCTCTTTCCAGGAGCCACGTGACCTCTGTGACCTCACCCGACCCAGTTTGGCCGGAGGTCACCTTCAGAGACGTACCGTCGCCGATGCCACGACCTTCGATCGTTAGTTGCTCCAAACGCCAGAGACATGGATGAAAGGCACCTTCAGGTCACACGTTTATCACCGTAGGCACTGAACCAGTGGAGGAAATGGATTTTGGAAACTGTATATAGACTTAGGCGAGGGGTTCATGCTCTGAAATCGCAATAATTGTCTCCAATAGTACATACATATACCAAAGGCCTTTTCCCCCTTATAAAGGAGGTAGAAAAAAAAACTCCTACCCATTCCAACCCTAACATATTCCACTCCCCTCCCCCCTCTTCCATCCCTCTTATCTTGGCACCTCCAACAGTATTGAGGTTAAAAAATACGAACCCCCTCACAAAGCGGACATGACCTCTGTCAATCATTGCCAGTAAGGTCCTGTAGAACCGTTGCGTCTTCAGCTCCTCGTTAGCCCTTCGTTCATAGGTTGTCAGGTTCCTTTAAGCAAGTTTCACACTCGCACTAAACGTGACACCAACAACTGGGGGAAGACCTGGCACTATCAGGCCGAAGAATGGTGCAAAAATTTGAATAAACAAAACACGAAGAACAGTGGGGTGCATCTGTGAAGTCCAAACTTCAAGAATTATTTGCTCCTCATTCGGAATTCTCTTTTACTGTAGCTCATATCACAGTTTCTTTGTTATGTTTTGCAGCACAAGGCAGCACAAAATGTATTTCTGCTTTGGGTGCATATAACACTTGCCCAACCCTCTCTCTCAAAACAAGAACAGTCTGTGTGTGTGTGTGTGTGTGTGTGTGTGTGTGTGTGTGTGTGTGTGTGTGTGTGTGTGTGTGTGTGTGTGTGTGTGTGTGTGTGTGTGTGTGTGTGTGTGTGTGTGTGTGTGTGTGTGTGTGTGTGTGTGTGTGTGTGTGTGTGTGTGTGTGTGTGTGTGTGTGTGTGTGTGTGTGTGTGTGTGTGTGTGTGTGTGTGTGTGTGTGTGTGTGTGTGTGTGAGAAAGAGAGAGAGATAGAGATATAGAGATGGAGAAAGATGAAGAGAGAGAGATGAAAAGAGAAAGAGAGAAAGAGAGAGATGAAGAGAGAGAGATAGAGATAGATAGAGAGACAGAGGGAGGGGAGGGACATACAGACAGAGGGGGCGTGGATGGGTGGAACTCCTTCGTCTGAAACGCGTTCCTGAAATGGAACGCCCCAGCCTGGAGTGGTGCCAAGTCGGTCTTGCAAGAGAGCCCCATCGAACGACCCTCCAGGCCCTCCGACCTCATTCCCACATTCCAAAAGGTCCTGAAATGGTGACAAATTGAAATATCTAAACCTGTTCTCTCTCTCTCTCTCTCTCTCTCTCTCTCTCTCTCTCTCTCTCTCTCTCTCTATCTCTCTCTCTCTCTCCTAGTGTAGGCCTTATGGTCTCTTGCAGTCTCCTTTATTCTTATGTTCTTGTATTCTCTCTCTCTCTCAAAAAAAAAAGAGATACTCAAGGAGGACTTAATACATGCTTTTAATATCCTGAAAGGAATTGATAACATCAAAATTGAAAATATTTTCGCACTAACAAGAGAAATAACCGAGTCAAGTTAGCTGTCAGGATATAGAAGCTAAAAATAAGTAAAAACGACATTTCCAAAAGCGTCATATGCGAATGGAATAAGCTTCCAGCCGAGGCAGTTGAAAGCAATACGGTTCGAAATTTTAGAATATCACTCTGAGAGATATATATATATATATTTATATATATATATATGTATGTATATGTATATGTGTGTGCACCTTTATATATATATATACATGTGTATATATATTTTCAGAAAACCAATGGGAAATAAGAAACGAAGTCCGAATGCTTTCGTCTATTTAAGACATCATCAAGGGAATGATGTCTTAAATGGACGACTACATTTCTTATTTACCATTGTTTTTTTCTGCATATTATATTCACGTTTAATTTTTTAAATAGTACATATACATACATATATATATATATATATATATATATATATATATATATATATATATATATATATACGTGTATATTATATTATATATATATATACATATATTTATCCGACTGCGTTGTGATCCGAAAGGCCTGTTGGCATAGTTCATTATTGTAAATGGGGCAGCACACTATTCATTTTTCGCAAGCATGCTACTTGCTTTTGCTGCTTCGTTTGAGAAGCGACTTCGGTTACGATCTTTTGTTTTTTAAATTTCCGAATATCAAATTACTCTTGCGTCATAGAATGGTAAGCTGAATGACGAATTAAGAGAAATGTAAACCTAGAATACGAATGTTAGATACATTGTCGAGAAGTTCTTACGGAAGTCTAGAATATCGCAACCGAAGTAGTTTCTACTCAAACGAAGTAGCCCAAAGCAAGCAGCATGCTAGCCTATTGTGCCGCCACCTTAACTCATTGTAACAACACGATCATGTTCGATCACGCCCTTGATCCACTTGAACACCTCTATTAGATCACCCCGCACTCTGCGTCTTTCCAGAGAGTGTAAGTTAAAGGTGCCTAAGTCTCTCTTCGTAAGGCAAATTTCTGAGTCCATAATCATTTTGGCCATTCTTTTTTTCCTTGCAGAATGAGAGACTACATCATGAATGAAAGTGACGGTTGCCGACAAGTCTATCGGAAAAAACACCAAATGTGCGGTCGGAGCCCTTATTGTATTAGTACGACGTTTCGCTTGTTATTACAGTTTGTTCAAGAACATAGTCGTGATACATATGACTATATACTTGAAAAAGTTGTAAACATCGTACTAATAAAGGCTCTGTCCTTACTTGTGGTGTTTATTTCGATAGACCATATCATCCTACGCCATGTTCCCTTAGCAATTCGACGGTGCAAATGTAAACAACTTTTTCATGTCAATAATCCTTTCAGCAAACTTCATCTTCTGACGCAATCCTAACAAGTTGATACACTAATGTGACTTTCCTAAATTTCGATAAAAAGACACAAAAACAAATAAACAAATCAATAGGTAAATAAACAAACAAATGATATAATGATAACCCACATCCTGTTACTTGAAAGTAAGCTAGAAGTCACGGGAAAGAATCTGGAGGGAGATGCAAGAGAACCAGTCGCTCCCTCGTTGAGAAAGTAACGAACTAGTAAGGATTCCATACCTAGGACCTCCGTGACTGCCATTCCAGGCGAGAGATCCCTTAGGGTTCCATGATTCCTCCAGAGATGCAAACGAGGTCATGTACAAACTCCTTGGTGCTTCCTTGGCTCAAGGTTGGCACGGGCGTTTCCCCTCCCTAGGATCCTTTCCCTTCGTGTACGTATTGACCGACGAGACCCACAGCCAACCCGATGGTTCTGTGCCAAATTTGCTGTGACGCAAACGGCTGGCACCTCGCTGCCGGCCGGAGTCCCAGGGTTCCAGGGTTCCAGAGGTCCAGAGTGGAGCTTCTGTACCTAGCTGCCGCTGGGAGTTCCAGGGTGGAGCTTCCGTACCTCGCTGCAGCCGGGAGTTCCAGGATTCCAGGGTTCCAGAGTTCCAGGCTTGGGTGGAGCTTCTATACCTCGCTGCCGTCGGGACTTTCAGGCGTTCCAGGGTTCCAGAGATCCAGGTTTGGGTGGAGCTTCCGTACCTCGCTGCCGCTGGGAGTTCCAGGCTTCCAGAGTTCCAGGCTTGGGTGGAGCTTCCGTACCTCGCTTCCGCCAGGAGTTCCAGGGTTCCAGAGTTCCAGGCTTGGGAGCAGCTTGTGGACCTCGCTGCCGGCGGGAGTTCCAGGGTTCCAGGGTGCCAGGGTTCCAGGCTTGGGTGGAGCTTGCGTCTCCACTTCGAGACCACTTCGCCCGATGCCACTGCCGAAAGACCAAAAAGTCCCATCGACCAGTCATCTCCAGCTCATTTTCAGCTGAAGAAGGGAATGCTGCCATCGTGACCATAGAGACCTTCATGCTCTCAACTAAGAAAAATGTCCAGAGCCTTCGCATCAGGTTCCATGCGCCTACAAAGTGCGGAAGGACACTTGGAAACGCTCTTCGAGGTTCGAAGACTCCGTGGAAGGTCCGACGAGGTTATACAGTTTCTAAGACTCCAGATCAGTTTTGTCAGGTCACCTTTCAGGTCATTATGATATATTCTTCACTTTTTTTTTTGGGGGGGGAGGGAGAAGGGGGCCCCGCCATGCCTATCTCAGTAAAAGAAGAAAAAAAAATACAACTCATTCCAAGATTTTTACAAACTTAGAGAAATCTTAGTTCATCTTCTGTAGACGATTACAAAACGGTCTTATAACGAGTACAGCCAAAGACTCTGGTCTCCGTTCCTTAGGGTTGCTTTTGGCATCCCAACTACATGCAATCACTTTCAACATGACGACAGTTTCCCGAGCTCTTCCTGAGGATGGAGCGTCTACATCAGCCTCTTGCGTAACCAAGGCAGGCTCCCTGCATGAATATATTTTCTCCAAAGAATTCAAAGGCAGGAAGAGGAAGCAACACCGTGTGGGGGAGAATAAAGAGAGGAGGCGAGAGGAATGGGTTATGAAGAAATGTCCAGCTGCATTAATGTGATGAGGGTCTCAGCCTCCACGAGTCTGCCGTGTGGCAATCGATTCTTTCTTGTCGCCAGTGGTATTCTATTGTCGCTAGGGTATTCTATTGTTGCCAGGGTATTCTATTGTCGCCAGGGTATTCTATTGTCGCCAGGGTATTCTATTGTCGCCAGGGTATTCTATTGTCGCTAGGCTACTGTACTGTCGCTAGGCTATTCTATTGTCGCCAAGCTATTCTACTGTCGGCAGACTATTTTACTGTCGCCAGACTATTCTATTGTCGCCAGGCTATTCTAATGTCGCCAGGCTATTCTATTGTCGCCAGGATATTCTACTGTCGCCAGGCTATTCTACTGTCGCCAGGATATTCTACTGTCGCCAGGTTATTCTATTGTCGCCGGGCTATTCTATTGTCGCCAGGCTATTCTATTGTGTGAGTGTGTGTGTGTGTGTGTGTGTGTGTGTGTGTGTGTGTGTGTGTGTGTGTGTGTGTGTGTGTGTGTGTGTGTGTGTGTGTGTGTGTGTGTGTGTGTGTGTGTGTGTGTGTGTGTGTGTGTGTGTGTGTGTGTGTGTGTGTGTGTACGCTTCACAGTGACTGGCAACGATCCTTGTGCCTCTCACAAAGCTCTCCAAGAAGAAGCTCTGGACTGTTCTAATGGTTGTATTATTGGTGTGCTCATACATGACCGATCTATGTATAAT
>NC_134809.1:12578381-12588381 GCF_046742065.1 Oratosquilla oratoria
GCGTAGGCGTAAAAGACTTTGGGCTGGCTTAGGATGATACGGACGCCTGTGTTCTTTTGGCGTACAGAGCTGAAGAGTGATGTTAGTGGTGATGTTGGTGATGATGGTGGTGATGTTGATGTTGGTGATGATGGTGGTGGTGGTGATGATGTTGGTGATGGTGGCGATGTTGGTGGTAATGATATTGGTGATGATGATCGTGATGTTGGTGGTGATGATGGTGGTGATGATGTTGGTGATGATGTTGATGATGGTGATGTTGGTGATGATGTTGGTGGTGATGATGGAGGTGAAGATGTTGGTGGTGATGATGTTGGTGATGCTGGTGATGGTAGTGATGATGGTGATGATGGTGATGATGATGATGATGATGATGATGATGATGATGATGATGATGATGATGATGATGATGATGATGATGATGATGATGATGATGATGATGATGATGATGATGATGATGATGATGATGATGTTGGTGATAGTGATGATGTTGGTGATGATGATGATGATGATGTTGGTGATAGTGATGATGTTGGTGATGATAGTGATGATGTTGGTAATGACGATGTTGATTATTCGTATGCTGAGGAAGGTGGTGCACTACCATTGGTGATACTTGTGTTAATATTGTGAGTGGTTCTGATGCTACAGCTACCTTGTGATGGTGTCAGAAGCGTGTGTAATTATGTTTGTAATCGTTAATGGTGATAACAATTCAGCTGGAGGTGATATTCATCTTCTTCTGCGAAGACGCGGTTGTCACCGTTCTCGTAAGCGGTGCAGCCTCCGGGCAATTATCGTCATTTATTCTAAACAGGGGTTTTCTTCTTCGGACCGTTCGTAACCAATTGGACAATAGTAAAGCCTTGCTAAAAGGCGTTCAAGTGGATCAAAGGCTTTAATAAGGGTGACGCAAACAAGATCATCATATTAAGATAACAGGGCAGGACTCGCAGTAATGGATACTGGACAAATTTAGATTTAAGAAGGAAATAGGCAAGAATTGGTTTACTAATAGGGTGGTCAACGAATGGAATAGACATAGTAACCATGTAGTAAGCGCTGAAACTATCGGTTGTTTTTAAAAACGGTTAGACAAATTTATGGGCGGGGATGACGAGTGGTGATGGACAAGGAACTGCCTGGCGTAGGCCTTATGGTCTCTTGCAGTCTCCTTCATTCTTATGTTCTTATGTTCTTATGTATCCTGGCTATTACCATTCGATATCACACCGTTAATGTCGGAGTTATCGGCAAAGTCTTTTGCAACCGACATGACGTCACGCCAATCTTCCATGTTCCTTTTAACCCAAGCTGACAACTTTAACGATTTCGTTCCGGATAACACCAAACGGTTCTCTTCAGCTTCGGTCATGACTTTCATAAGAACATAAGAATGAAGGAGACTGCAAGAGACCATAAGGCCTACATTGGGCAGTTCCATGTCCATGACCACCTGTCATCCCCGTCCATAAAGTTGTCTAATTGTTTTAAAAAACGGTTAAACAACTTTATGGATGGGGATGACAGTTGGTCATGGGCATGGAACTCCCTAATTTAGGCCTTATGGTCTCTTGCAGTTGCAAATTGTGGGTCAACGCCAGACAATTTTACTCAAGAATTCTTCAACTTTTCTTCAATGAATCTTTCATATCACAATGACTATTTTTAGGGTTTTAATTCTCGCGCACGTAAAAATATTTTTGACTGAGAAGACATTCGTCTTAATCAACCGCTTCCTGGCAAGAAGTCGGTTACTCTAACGATCCTATTTTATTTCTGGTAACTCAAAAATACTTCATTCACTTCCCTGGTAACCTCTAGGTCAGCGTTTCTCAACCTTTTTACCCTTGAGTAACCTTTAAAATAAATTGCATGTCTCAAGGAACCCCTGCGCAAAAAAAAAAAAAAAAAAAAAAAAATACCATATCTTTCTCATTTTATTTTCATCGTAATAATAGGTTAGATAGGATGATGTCTATATTACATTATTACAATAACCAAGAATATGTGCTGCGTGTTTAATTATATTACATATATGAAATCAAATAAAAATTGAAAAATGCATTAGCTTATCTCACTTGTTCTCGCGGAACCCTTAGGGACCTTTTGCGGAACCTTAGGGTTCCAGGGAACCCTGGTTGAGGAACGCTGCTCTAGGTTATAAAGATAAAAAAAAAAATCAATCCTCTTAGAACAACTGACTATGATTTGATTCTACCCAGAATTAATTGATCTCATTCAACTCTAGTGGAAACTGTCGTTGCTGAAGAGGCACATAGATGCCCAGTGGCTGTGGTTGTGATATGAACGAGTCACTGGACGAGGAGAAGGCTCGTTTGCTAGCCAAGAACACGAAACTGCTACTTCAGTCCACTAAATCCTGCAGCTACTCGGAGTTACTAAAGCTGAGTTAGGTAGACGACGCCGGATCGCGGGAGGGGGAGAGAGGGGAGAGGGGAGAAAGTGGGGAGAGTGAAGACGGGGGGGGAGAGAGGGGGGAGAGGGAGGTAGAGAAGCGAACTGCGGATAGAGATGGAGGCAGAGGAGGAGGTAGTGACAAATGTAGTGATTCTGTAGCGATCCTGTAGTGATCTCTGACTTCACAGTCCATACACAGTTTCTCATTTTCTTTCTCCTCTCTCTTATCATCTTTTGGTGTTGGTGTTAATGTTGGTGTTGGTGTTGGTGTTGGTGGTCGTAATGGTGGTGGTAACAAAGGGATGGAGGACGGAGGAGGCTATGTTGGTGATTGTGACAACCATGATGGCTGTGATGATGGTGACTGTGCTGGTGGTAATGGTAATGGTGGTGAAGGTGATGGTAATGATAATGATGGTAATGGTAATGGTGATGGTGGTAATGGTGATGGTGGTGGTGATGGTAATGACGGTAATGGTGATGTTGGTAATGGTGATGGTGGTGGTGATGGTAATGACGGTAATGGTGATGGTGGTAATGATGGTAATGAAGATAATGGTAATAATGGTTGGTAATGGCGTTAATAATGGTAGCCTTGTCTCCAGCAACAGTGATGAAGACAGTGGCGAATGACCACAGAACGAAAGAAGACAGTGACGAGCGATTGTGACGGTGATAATGATTACGGCGGTGATAGCACACGGCAGGAAGTAGCAGCAGCAGCAGCTATCACAGTCGGTGTTATCACCAGCGTTGGCCGAGGCGGTGGAGGAAACGGCGATAAATGTCACCGTGCTGGTGGTGTGTGTTGGTGTGGGCGAGCGTGGTTTGACTGTGTACAAGCAGGAGGAGGAGGAGGAGGAGGAGGAGGGGAGGAAGAGGAGGAGGAAGAGGAGGAGGAAGAGGAGGAAGAAGAGGAAAAGGAGAAGGAGGAGGAGGGGGAAGATGAGTTGGAGGAAGAAGACGAGGAAGAGAAGGAGGAAGAGGAGAAGGAGGAGGAAGACGAGGAAGAGGAGGAGGAAGAGGTGGAAAAGGAGAAGGAGGAAGGAAGCAAAGGAAAAGGAGGAAGAGGAAAAGAAAGCGGAGGAAGAGGAAGGAGGAAGAGGAGGAGGAAGAGGAGGAAGAGGATAGAGGAAGAGTAGGAGGAAGAAGGAAGAGGAGATGGTGATAGGCTCATCGTGGAACGGACAATCTGGGCTATGATGTCATTCAAGACCCTTCCATCGTTTCGGGTCGGGTCGGGTCGGGTCGGACCCCCCACGAAGAAGAAGAAGAAGAAGAAAAAAAAAAAAAAAAAAAAAAAAAAAAAAAAAAAAAAAAAAAAAAAAAAAAAAAAAAAAAAAAAATAAAAAAAAAAAAAAAAGGGAAAAGACGAAATGGAAATATTGGCCAAAGAATGTTGCCATGGTAACGCCACTTCTTGGAAAACGGTGCGACACGCTCTGAGGGAATGGGATGAAGAGGGAGGGATAAGGAGGGATAGGGAGTGGGGGGGGATGGGGTGAAAAAGGGAAAGGAGTGGAGATTGGGTTGGAGAGGGAGTGGATGGGATGGGGAAGGGGAGTGAGTGGGGGATGGGAGGGGGAGGGGAGGGGAAGCAGAGGGAGAGGGGGAAGGAGACGGGAAAAGGAAGATGGGGAGGAGAGACAGAGGGAAATGGGGAGGGGGAGGGGGAGAAGGGGGAGATGGGGAGGGGAGGGGGGAGGGAGATGGGGAGTGGGTGAGGGAGATGGGTAGGGGGAGAGGAAGATGGGGAGGGGAGGGAGAGGAAGATGGGGAGGGGAGGGAGAGAGAGAGATGGGTAGGGGAGATGGGTAGTAAGGGGAGAGAGAGATGGATGGGGGAGAGAGGGAGGGAGAGGGAAAGGGAGAGGGAAAGGGAGAGGGAGGGAGAGGGAAAGGGAGATGGAGGGAGAGGGAAAAGGGAGAGAGAGGGAGATAGGGAGAGGGAAGACAAAACAGAAAAAATAATCCAGAAAGAAAAGAGAAAGGAGAGGAGAGGAGAGGAGAGGAGAAGAGAGAAGGCTTTATGGTGGGAGTCAATCAAAATGGGAACAAAGAGGGGTGGGGGTAAAAGGGAACGAAGGTGGGAGGGGGGGAGGGGGGATTTAGGGGGAGGGGAGTTGGGGGGGAGGGTGAGCAGCAGCAGCCTAGATACACCACAAAGATTCCCCTGAGAAATTTGGGCACGGAAAGGAGGAGGAGGAGGAGGAGGAGGAGGAGGAGGAGGAAGAGGAGGAGGAGGAGGAGGAGGAGGAGGAGGAGGAGGAGAAGGAGGAGGAGGAGGAGGAGAAGGAGGAGGAGGAGGAGGAGGAGAAGGAGGAGGAGGAGGAGAAGGAGGAGGAGGAGAAGAAGGAGGAGGAGAAGGAGGAGAAGGAGGAGGAGGAGGAGGAGGAGGAGGAGGAGGAAGAGAAGGAGGAGGAGGAGGAGGAGAAGGAGGAGGAGAAGGAGGAAGAGAAGGAGGAGGAGGAGGAGAAGGAGGAGGAGAAGGAGGAGGAGAAGGAGGAGGAGGAGGAGAAGGAGGAGGAGGAGGAGAAGGAGGAGGAGGAGGAGAAGGAGGAAGAGAAGGAGGAGGAGGAGAAGGAGGAGGAGGAGGAGGAGGAGAAGGAGGAGGAGGAGGAGGAGACGTTCGGGTCAAGAGAATAAAGAAGGGAGAAAGGAGGTGAAGAAGAGGAGGAGGAATGGAAGGAGGGAGGGAAGGGAAGGGGGAAGGAGGGAAGGAGGGAGGGAGAGAGGAAGGGAAGGGGGAAGGAGGGAGGCAGGGAGGGAGGGAGTGAGGGAGGAGGTAGGAGGAAAGAAATAAGGCAAGGAGGGAGGAATAGAGAGGGAGGAGGAAGAGGAAGGGAGGGAGGTAAGGAAGAAGGTAGGAAGGTAAGTAGGGAGGGATGGAGGGAGGAAGAGAGAGGGAGGAGGAGGAGGAAGGGAAGGAGGAAGGGAGGGAAGGAAAAGGTAGGAAGGTAAGAAGGGAGGGAACTAGGGAGGAAGAGAGAGGGACGAGGAGGAAGAGAAGGAGGAAGGGAGGGAAGGAAAAGGTAGGAAGGTAAGTAGGGAGGGATGGAGGGAGGAAGAGAGAGAGGGAGGAGGAGGAGGAAGAGAAGGAGGAAGGGAGGGAAGGAAAAGGTAGGAAGAGAGAGGGAGGAGGAGGAAGAGAAGGAGGAAGGGAGGGAAGGAAAAGTTAGGAAGGTAAGTAGAGAGGGATGGAGGGAGGAAGAGAGAGAGGGAGGAGGAGGAAGAGAAGGAGGAAGGGAGGGAAGGAAAAGGTAGGAAGAGAGAGGGAGGAGGAGGAGGAAGAGAAGGAGGAAGGGAGGGAAGGAAAAGTTAGGAAGGTAAGTAGAGAGGAATGGAGGGAGGAAGAGAGAGAGGGAGGAGGAGGGGAGGGAGGAAAAGAGAGGGAGGAAAAGAGAGGGAGGTAGGAGGGATTTGCTGCGTCTGTGTCGAACCAATCGGCGGCAGCGGCGACTTCGGGGTCGAGAGGCAAACAAATGACCTGTTGCTCCTGATGAAAGAAGAAGAGGGCGAAAGCGAAGCGAAGCGAAGCGAAGAGAAGACAAAAGATGTGGGGACAAGGCGGGCGAGCGAGCGACAAGCACCGGGAAGAGATGGGGAGATGGGGAGAAGAGAGAGGAAGGAGGTGAGGGGGGAAAGGGAGGGGAAGGAGAAGGGAGGAGAGGGGGAAAGGGAGGGGAAGGAGAAGGGAGGAGAGGGGGTGGGGGATGGAAAACGGGGTAAAAGGGGAAGGAAAGGGAGTTAAAAAGGGGAAAATAGGGAAAAAGGGGAAAATAGGGGAAAAGGGGAAAAAGAGGGAGAAGAGGGAGAAAGGGGAGATAAGAGAGGGGAGAAAGGGGAGAGGAGAAAGTGGAGAGGGGAGAAAGGGGAAATAGGGGGAGAGGGGAGTAGGGAGGAACAGGAAAAGAGGGGACAACTGAGAAAGGCAAGACAGGGGAGAAAGGGGAAATAGGGGGAAAGGGGGAAGAGGGGGGAAAGGGGGAAGAGGGGTTAAAGGGGGAGGGGTGAAAGGAGAGAAGAGGGGAGAAAGGGGAGAAGGAAATAGTAGACGAGGGGAGAAAGGGGAGAGAGGTTAAAGAGGGGAGGGGAAAAAAGGGGAGAAGAGGGAAGAAAGGGGAGAAGATAAAAGGGGAGATGGGAGAAAGGGAAGAGGAGAAAATAGGGGAGAGGGGGAAATAGGGGAGAAGATAAAGAGGAGCATGGGATAAAATCTACTGTGTTCCAAATTTTGCTGATGATACAAAATCTGTGCGGCGGAGTGGCAAATGATCACTCAAACCAATTACATATTCAAGAAGATTTAGATCAATTACAGCAACATGGTCTGAAAAGTGGCAAATGAAATTTAACACAAGTAAATGCAAGGTAATACACATAGGTAAAAATAAACAGTAAGTACGATTACAAGCTATTTGGAAATTCGTTAACAAAAGTGGATAGTGAAAAAGATCTCGGGCGTAATTATCAGTAACGACCTTAAATCATCCAAGAAGTGTATTTCAGCCTCTGAGAAAGCAAATAAGATTCTAGGACTGATTGCGCGATCTTTGATTTCAAAAGTCCATCACTCATTAACAAGCTATATAAATCGTTAGTTCGTCCACATTTGGAAATATGCTGTTTCCGTATGGTCACCGAATCTCATTAAAAGACATTGGACAGATTGAAAAAAAGTACAACGGCGAGCCACAAAACTGATTCCAAATATCAAAAATAAATCATACGAAAATCGACTAAAACATATGAATCTGCTTTCCCTAAAAAAAACGTAGACTCAGTGGTGACTTGACACAGGTCTTTAAAATTCTAAAGGGAATTGACATCAAAAAGTGACCAAATTTTCACATTGAATGAGAATAAAACAAGAAACAATGGTCTCAAACTGTCCGGAAATAAGATTCAATTTGGAAGTAGGTAGAAACAACTTTGCCAACCGTGTAGTTAATGAATGGAATAAACTTCCTGCACAGGTAGTGCAATGTAGTTCAGTTCGAAGCTTTAAGAATCATTTAGATAAATACCTAAGTAATATGCTGTAATGATTATAATTTTATCTTATATTATTTGTTTTTGTTTTATTATCATTTGTCTGTCTGATTTTCATTTATTATTAGTTATATGTCAATTTATTATTATTTACTATTCACCTGTTTGTTTATTATTTAACTATACCTATGCATTTATTTATGTATTTTATTTGTTATTTACATTATCATAGTTTTTATCTATTATTTTATTATTAATATGATTTTTTTTTTCGCATCTGACCTAGATATGGATCAAAAGGTCTCCTGTCGGCATGCTCCGCCTTTGTAATCCTTTGTGATGCTGATGGTGTGTGTGTGTGTGTGTGTGTGTGTGTGTGTGTGTGTTGTGTGTGTAGTGTGTGTGTGTGTGTGTGTGTGTGTGTGTGTGTGTGTGTGTGTGTGTGTGTGTGTGTGTGTGTGTGTGTGTGTGTGTGTGTGTGTGTGTGTGTGAGAGAGAGAGAGAGAGAGAGAGAGAGAGAGAGAGAGAGAGAGAGAGAGAGAGAGAGAGAGAGAGAGAGAGAGAGAGAGAGAGAGAGAGAGAGAGAGAGAGAGAGAGAGAGAGAGAGAGAGAAAAGGGAGAGAGAAAAGGGAGAGAGAAAGGGGAAAGAGAAAGGGAGATAGAAAGAGAAAAAGAAGAGAAAAGAGGGGAGAGGGAAAAGAAGCGAAAGAAAAAAGGGAAAAAGAAAAGAGAGAAAAAGAGAAAGAGAAAAGAAGAGAGAAGAGAAAAGAAGAGAGAAGAGAAGAGAGAAGAGAAGAGAGAGAAGAGAAGAGGGAAAAGAAGATTAGAGAGAGAGAGAAGAGAGAAGAGAGAGAGAAGAAAAGAGAGAAGAGAGAGAAGAGAGGAGAATGAAAGAAGAGAGAGAAAAGAAGAGAAGAGAGAAGAGAGAGAATAGAGAAGAGAAGAGAATAGAGAAGAGAATAGAAAAGAGAAGAGATACTCTTTCCCTATAAAGAAATAAAATGAAAAATAATTATATATAAAAAATACATCGGAAACCAAACATGAGGTTATGTATGAGTAAGAATACAAAAGCATTGCATCAGACTGAAGGCGAATTCTTGGATGGAAGAAAACGGGAATTCTTGCATCAGATATTGGAAGGAGAACATTTTCCATGCGAAAGAAAATGGACAGCTTGTAAGAGAAAATGGAAGATGAAATGGTCTGTATATATTTTTGAAAAAAAGGGACGATGAGAGTTTGAACTGAAGCAGTAGAGAGGATGAAATAAAGGGAAATTGGTGGGATTGCGTCAAAATTGATGACTCGTCTAACCAACCATTGGAAAGTCCGTTACGCAACAGAAAACGGAAAGGTCTTACATCAGACACAACGGGGAGATGAGATGGGGTGTGTGTGGAAATTCTTTACAATACATAACAAACTGTATACTTTTGTCAAATAAATAAAATAAAATAAATAGTATATATACATATACTTAAATATGTATTATTAAAATAAAAAGAATATGAAAAAGCCTGTAGCGAAATTAGTCAAGGATAAAACTTGGACTAAGACTCCAGTCTTTCCTCTTCTCGAACTTGTCAGAATGTCTCAAAAACATGTAGATATGTTTTAATCGAAAAAACGCACACTTTTGCAAAAAAAAAAAAAAAAAAAAAAATTAATATGCAAAGGGGGACGGAGAAGGGGGGTCGCCGATTAAATGAAGCGGCCTTGCTGTGGATGTACTGTGTCTTGCGACACTGCTTCTGACCCAGGGCGGTGGGCAGGGTGCAGGGATGACCCGTCATCCAGGAGGTCCTCAGATGAGAGGAAGGGTGGGAGGGGTGTGGAGTGTATTTAGGGATGAAATGGGTGGGAGTGGTTTTATGCCTTTCCCTTTTTGACTACCTCCCTTGGAAGGGGGAAAAAGCCTTGGTATATGTATGTATGTATGTAAAACATAGAATAAATAAATAAATAATTAATACATTAAACATATTGAATAATACACATATACGTAAATACATATTAATCGAAAAGCATCAGTGAAAATTATCTTCACCTTTAATCCTTTCGCTCGGAATCGAATTTCATAATCTGCATTCGAGTTATGAACAGCAATTAACGTTTTTATTCCATCGGACACCAAACAATTCCATTCAATTCAGAGAAACCAATTGTCAAAAGATTTATTTGTCTGTTTGTATTTCTTATTTAACAAAAGTGTACTATTTTTAAGATACATTCAAGTATATGTGTGTGTGTGTGTGTGTGTGTGTGTGTATATATATATATATATATACATATATATATATATATATATATATATATATATATATATACATATATACATATATTATCTTGTTTTTGTTATCGACCAATATATATCTACGTATATGTATACATACTATTTAATTTGTTTAATGTATCTATTTACTTGTTTTATGTATAACAAAAAAAATTAATTGTCTTCTTATCTAAATTTTTCTTTCTGCCATCCCTCCAAAGTACTGGGTCTACGTGTGTGTGGAGGGGAAGGGGGAGGGGGAAGAAGAGGGGAAGGGAGAGGGGGAGGGGGAGGGGAAAGGGGAGGGGGAAGG
>NC_134809.1:12593381-12603381 GCF_046742065.1 Oratosquilla oratoria
ACCTTTGCCATGGCTGACATCGAAATTGCCTCCAGCCAACCGCCTCCAAGGTTGCCATTCTCCCCAGTTCGTGTGAACAGCTCGTTCAATATAAATCTAATTTTCTTTAAAATTAGGTCTTCAGATACAAGGGCGCCATTAATTTATATTTCTTTTATAGTATACTGAAGAGAGCGAGGACGGGTGAGGCTATGAAAGAGCGAATGAATGACAGTGAGAGTGATAAATGTGAGTGAAAGTGACTGAAGAGACAGACTGAGAGAGAGAGAGAGAGAGAGAGAGAGAGAGAGAGAGAGAGAGAGAGAGAGAGAGAGAGAGAGAGAGAGAGAGAGAGAGAGAGAGAGAGAGAGAGAGAGAGAGAGAGAGAGAGAGAGAGAGAGAGAGAGAGAGAGAGAGAGAGAGAGAGAGAGAGAGAAATTTGCGTTTACGAAGATTGCGGAAACATGTAACAGGTCCAACGAAGAACAACTACGTCCCGTGACGTCACACCCCGGAGATTACACTCCTGATGACGTCACGGGTCTCTCAATGAACGTCATTTGACGATGCTATTCTGCCTGGGAGATTAGAACCCCTTGTTCACATTCTTTTCAGAATAAAGAAATCGCCCTCCCAAGTTCCCATCTTCTTGACAGGAAAGAGGCATCTTCACTGGAAAGACGTAGAGTGCGGGGTGATGTAATGGAGGTGTTTAAGTGGATCAAAGGCTTTAACAAGGGTGACGCAAACAAGGTCATCATATTAATATTAAAGAAGAAAACAGGTATGAATTGGTTTACTAATAGAGTGGTCAACGAACGCAACAGATCTTAGTAACCATGTAGTGAGCGATGAAACTATCAGCTGTTTTAAGAAACGGTTAGACAGTTTTATGGATGGGGATGGCAGGAGGTGATGGACATGGAACTGCCTGGTGTAGGCCTTATGGTCTCTTGCAACCTCCTTCATTCTTATGTTCTTAACATTTACGCTAGGTTAGTTTTATGGATGGGGATGGCAGGAGGTGATGGACATGGAACTGCCTGGTATAGGCCTTATGGTCTCTTGCAACCTCCTTCATTCTTATGTTCTTAACATTTACGCTAGGGCCAGTAACCGAGCCTTGGAGTGGACAGAGAGCGGATAATTGGATAAGGGTTGCCATTACCATGGACGTTGATGAGCTATCTCCTAATCCTATTACAGACCCGAGGAGTACCCTCCAAGATGAACTCAGGATCCTCCTCGCCTCGAGGGGCACTCCCTTAACTCCCTATGTATTCACCCCTTTAAAAGCCGACGTTGGAGGGTTGGAGGAGGGGCGGAGAGGGACATGGATGTTGCAAGATACTGCGACTGTACAGTCTGACGCTGATGAATGTGGGCGAGTTCCGAAGGTCTTTTTTATCTGTCATTGTTTCTTGGCTCAGCTTAGCAGGATGGGCATCAAATATAACTTTCTTACTTTCACTCCAATATATATATATATATATATATATATATATATATATATATATATATAATATAAATATATATATATATATATACACACAAAAGTATTGTATATATAAAAGTACTGTGGAGAGAGACATCGTCTTAATCCTTCTTAGGAGGGCAAGAGGCTTATGAAGTTAAACCGAACACACACACACACACACACACACACACACACACACACACACACACACACACACACACACACACACACACACACACACACACACACACGCACACACACACAGAGAGAGAGAGAGAGAGAGAGAGAGAGAGAGAGAGAGAGAGAGAGAGAGGAATATCAAGGACAGCACTGACGACGGGTTCAAATTTAACGGCTACAGGTGACCGTTGGCAGTGTAACGGTTGATAAATGTTTCGTTCCCAAATGGCGTCTCTACTGCCATGACTTCTGCCGGTCGCCATTTTCAAACTTCAGTTATATATTTATTTATTTATTTTTGTCTCTACTTCTCCACAGTTCTCTCTACCCGGGGGTGGGGGAGGTGGAGGGTGGATTCCTTCTTGGATACGATGATGCCTCCATACGTTTTGGTCTTGATAACACCAGAAAATTTCATTCAGTTTACAGCTTGACCTTCTGTTGGTAGGGTCACGTCTGTCTCAACCCTTTCGCTACGACGATACCTATAGATATTTCATTCTTGTTAATGTAATTAAAACAACGTTCTTACACTCGACACGTGTCGTGTGTCTCACTAGACGACGATGTACGGGTACTTGCCAACAGAGCCAACAATAAACTGCCGCTCAGAAATTCGTCAGGAGTGAAGAAACGGGATTCTCTTCCCTATTCTATTACCAAGACTAACAAATAGATCATTTTTATTTCAATCGTTACGTGAATCGCTCCCATCCTCGGGACAGTGGGCGGGAGACAGGGATGACCCGTCATCCACGTGGAGCTAAGATGATATGGAGGAAAGGGTGGAGGACGGGAGCGGAATACGTAGGAGTGGCTACGTGCATTTTGATTTCGCTACCTCCCTTATAAGGGGGGGGGAAAGCCCTTGGTACATAAGTAAATATATAGATAGATAAATAGTTAGATAGAGAGGTAGATGTGAATCGAAACCAGAAATGCGTCAAGGAACTGGTTTCCCTAAACTGTACATCACCCAAACCTACGCGGATGATTCATCCTCTGGTCGGAATCTACCTGCGCGTCACTCTCGGTCGCTTGACGGATATCCCCGGGTTCCAGACACATGCAAATCGGGCCTTCATTGAATCAAAGGAGCTCAAGTCGCCAATGAGCTCCCGACACTGATGCCCCATCGATGGAAATTTCAATCGATTTTGGTTGTCAAAGCCAGTTTCTTCGTCATCCCAAGCTTGCCAGATTAAAAGATGTATGAAGTTGGCAGTTACCGACAAGTCTATCAAAATATAAGGATGAATCTTTTATCTATCAAGTATGTCCTCATGTGTTTGATATAGCTGTAACAAGCAAAACGAAATGTCGTACAAATACAATAAAGGCTCCGTCCTCACTTGTGGTGTTTATTTTGAAAGATTAAAAGATGCTGGTTTTCTTTGTTATTTACTGAAATCTTCTGTATCTTACCACTACAGTCCGTTCCCTTCAACTCGCACAAAATTTCTTGAAGAACAAATGTTTCCTCAGATGTTAAATGAAAAATATTTTTGCACATTTATGCAAGAAAAAAAAAGGGGGGGAGTGGGAAATGACGAAAAAGTCCTAATTTAACGAGATTGGATTACTACACAAACCAACTATTAAGGAACAATGATGATGAAAATCTCCAAACTCAGATGAACTAACTGCATTTACCAAAGGACGATTCACATGAAATAAACTCTATAAATCAAACTATTAAATCCTATTTCGAACTTCTTTACTAATTCTCTGATTCCACAAATGCGACGCAAATCCCCCCCAAAATTAAAATGTCCTGATTATCGGGGACGATATATCTGAATACCTATTTCAAGTAACTGTAATCATTATGTACAATGACCAGTCCATCTTTATCCACTTCCAGAAACCTCCCAGAATCCCATCTCCACTAGGATGAGCCTCCACTAAGGTGGATCTAGAAGGAATGGGAATCTGAGAGTGGGCTTTCAGTTGGGAGACAACTGACATAAGGACACAAGAACACAAGAATGAAGAAGACTGCAAGAGACCATAAGGCCTACACTAGGTAGCTCCATATCCATGACCACCTGCTATCCCCATCCATAAAGTTGTCTAATCGTTTCTTAAAACAACTGATATTTTCAGCGCTCACTACATGGTTACTAAGTCTATTCCATTCGTCGACCACCCTATTAGTAAACCAATTCTTTCCTATTTCCTTCTTAAATCTAAATTTGTCCATTACTGCGAGTCCTGCCCTGTTGATTTAATATGAAGATCTTGTTTGCATCACCCTTGTTAAAGCCTTTGATCCACTTGAACACCTTGAACACTTGAACATATGAACACAAGAATGAAGGAGACTGCAAGAGACCATAAGGCCTACACTAGGCAGTTCCATGTCTATTACCACATGTCTACTCTAAACCCTTCTTCCCGAAGAACCGCACCATAGGTTAGGCCTAGGTCTCCTTACCCTGTGCAAGAAACTGAAAACTGGTATACGAAACCAGGCGCCACATCGCCAAAGACGACCGTATTACCTCTGGGCATAGAGTCCATAATACCCAACGCGGTTGTAACACTTCCACGCATTTTACATCTAACCATACAACATCCTAACTCCCACATCAGACTCTCCTGAACCCGAGTATGGTCTTGGCTGCAATAAAAACACCCAAAGGGACTTATCCCATAGGGAAGTGACGGGGATCTCTTGAAAACGGCTCTTTGAAGAAAGGTCCGGTTTGGGCGAGATTGCGAAATTGGCACTCGGCAGCCCGAAATGGACCTCAGCCGACTAGGAGGCGACCGGCAACTAATCCCCTCAGCCCAGCACCAACCGGCCCGGCTTCCTTTCTGGGCAGGCACCGGCCCTATACCGGATTCTGCTGTTCTTCAATATCCTCCTGGATTGCCGAATCCCCATTGTCACTGACAAACACAGTTATCAACCCGGACCCCAATTCTTCTTCCGGTATCGGTCAACACCGGTCTAGCTTCCTGTGCCGAGGCAGAGATCATCTTTGTCGGGTCAAGCTTAAATCCTGTGGTTGAGGTTGTATAACTATATATATATATATATATATATATATATATATATATATATATATATATACATATATATATATATGTTTTAGAAGCTCTGCCAAGAGATTCGAAACCTGACCTGTGCGTGCATAATCACGAAGCCAAGATGCTAGCAACCGTGCGTGATTATGCACACACAGGTCAGGGTTCGAATCCCTTGGCAGAGCTTCTAAAATGTTCAATATGTCTTAATATACATAACATATATCTATCTATATGTATATATATATATATATATATATATATATATGTGTGTGTGTGTGTGTGTGTGTGTGTGTGTGTGTGTGTGTGTGTGTGTGTGTGTGTGTGTGCGTATGTGTATGTGTGTGTACAAGAGGATTTTCTCCCTTATAAGGGAGGTTGCTAGGTCAAAGGCACGTGCCTAATCCCCTCCATTACCCCTTTCTCCCTCTCGTCTCAACTTCTTATCATCATCATCATCACCAAAACTATTTGCGACCACTCTCAAAGTCCTCTTCAGGATGGATTGTAGATAGGAAGAAGGGATGGAGGGAAGGCAGGAAGGAGGGAGAAGAGAGGAGGGAGGAGGAGCGAGGGTGTGAGGGAGGGAGAGACGGGGGAGGGGAGATAGAGGGAAGGAGGAATTAAGACAGGGAGGAATATCGAAAAGAAGGGAATGAGAGAGGTAGATAGGAAGGGAAGAAAAGATGAAGTGAGAAAGGAAGGGAGGAGGTAAGAAAGGTAAAGAGGATGGGAGGGAGGTAAGAGGGGAAGAAGGGAGGGAGGGAGGGAAGAAGGGAAGGAGGAAAGGAAGAAAGGAGGAAGGAAGGAAGAGAGGGAAGGAGGGAGGAAGGGAGGGATGGATGGGGAGAGGAAGGGAGGCAGGAAGGGAGATAGGAAGAGAGGAAGGGAGGGAAGGAAGTAGGAAGGGAGGAAGGTAGGGAGGGAGGAATGGAATTTGGTTGTAGAAGGTCACCCCGATGTCTCAACTCTTTTACCCAAAATTATTACTTCCTTCATTGATTTAGTTCTGCCACACAATCCTACCCACAATGCCTTGCTTACTGGCAGGTCGGAAGTGCGTTCACAGTTACTGTTACGCCAGAGCGTGTGGGTGTACATGCGACGATAGCGTCCTGATTGGAGGGTCGATTTGACTTCTGGCTTTCACCCATGTAGCCCTTCCCACTTTTGTTATTATTGTTATTATCATTATTAATTATTGTTAATTGTTTTTTATTATTATTGATTATTTTTTATTATTATCATTAATTATTATTATTACTATTATTATTATTATGGGTATATAGTGACTCACCCACCCATCCACCCCTGCTCGGAAGGCGGGAAATGAATGTGCGTGCATATGTACATTGTATATAGTTAAGTTGACATCAATGTAATTCTTTACTAAGGTTAAAATGGGGAAAGCTAGGGAGATGCTAGGGAAATTAAAATAAACTTCCGATAGTGACGCCAAAGGGGGTGATCTCGATTCCTACGAGACCTCCCCCGCAGCCTGAGTAGTGTAATCAGTAGTCTACCACATCTGTATCAATAAACGCAAATTTATCTGTCCGTCCGTCTGGGACCCCTCTGTTTCAGTCTACGGGACTATCAAGCCGCAATTCAGATTCATACCATTAGCATTATTCAACAGAAAAAGGGAAAGGACTTATAAATCTTGGAAGATTTATAAATAAAATAAAGAAAAAAGAAGAAACGAAACTGAGTTGTATTTTAAAGCTTAGGAACGGTTGATACTTTGAAGGGAAATTTTGGTGGGAGGGAGAGTGGGTGATGGATCGGTGGTAGGCATGAGAGCTTTCCCACAGAGACTACTTCTCCCTTGCCGTGACGTGTGCCACTTGTCATCTTATTCTGGTAGTCGCCAGGCGATTCTATTCAATCTCTTCTGCGACACCATCAGGTAGACGACCCAGAGGTGAGGGTTCTTAGGTTCCTCGAGTTTGTTTCTCTGCTAGATTACTCCTTGGGAAGATCTACCAAAGCCTCTTTCCCTCTTACAAGGGAGACAGCCAAAAAAACAAAGGCTTTAAATCCACTCCCACCCATTCCATCCCCACATACTCCACTCCCATCCACCTCCTTTCCTCCCTCTTATCTTGGCTCCTCCTGGATGACGGGTCATCCCTGCATCTCGCCCGGTGCCCTGGGTCAGAAGCAATGCAGCAGGACTCAAAGTAAAATAACTAAATTCCAGTAACGTTTCTGTTCTCCAGCCGTGAGAAGTTCTTGCATTCAAACAGAATTTTCTGTCCCCTTCACTTGAAGCAACAGGTGGTGGCACACTAGACATTTCTCGCTAGCATGCTACTTGCTTTTTCTACTTCATTCGAGGAGAAACTACTTCGGTAACGATCTTTTGTTTTCCAAAGTTCTTAATGTCAAGTTACTCTTGCGTCATATAGCGAGAAGCTGAATGACGAACTAGAAGTTAAACCTAGAATACAAATGTTAGACACTTTGTTGAGATGTTCTTACAGAAGTCTAGAATATTGTAACCGAAGTCGTTTCTACTCAAACGAGGTAGCAAAAGCAAGTAGCACGTTAGCCTAGCGTGCCGCCACCTTAAACAGTGTAATTAATCCCGGTAAAGTCCTCCTTTTCTTTATAATCCCTCGACTCACTTCGAGCGTTCTTAAGTAATTAAGACATCGCGTCAAAGGTAGCCCTCAAGAGCTCTCCCAATTGTTTTGATCGAGGTTCTTAATTACTCATCTTCTCAGACCTTCTGGAGAGTTTCAACCCTGATTACCGCCGTAGCCCAGACGGTACCGCGCGCGTCTGGTAACCGCGTGGGGGACTTGGACGTCTGTTCGAACCCTGGCCGCGGCGCAGAGGTTAGCAAGGGCTTCTACTCTTAGTGATGGCCTCCAATCGTTGCTCTTCTCGGACCTCTGGTGAGTTACTGATGTCACTGTGTGATGCGTCAGGTTCCTCGTGTTATCGTCACTGATGTGGCTATAGCGTGGACACCGTCTCTCCTGCGTTTGTGTACGAACTGTTCTTGACCACCTGCTAGGTTGAGGCCCCGCAAACCACAAAAGAAAAAAAAAACGTTGATTAAAACTCTCTGGCATCAACTATTTGTTATTGGCTTGTAACCTCCTTGTGAAGGGTTCTAGGGATCCCTACTCCTTGGGTCGAGAACCGCTGGTGCAGACCAGACCAACAAACATCTAATTATCATGGTCCTCCCTTGGCCGGTAGCCTACAAGAGTTGGCACCCCTTTTCAAACACGGGACGAAAATACTTCCACTTTGACACTTTGGGCCTTCGTGACTAGCCCTACGGTGACGCCTTTATGCATTCTATTCTGGCATGCGACAGAAGAACCAGGGGCAGGATCGATGACATCTGAAGGTGTTGATCGAGGCTACTTCGTCCAAGTCCTTTGCTTAGGTTACCTCCTCGCGTTGACAGACGACTCTCTCGATCCAACTCCTTTGCGATTTACGTTCTTGAGGCTAAACCCAGTTTCGTTGCGGTTAAAGAAAGACCAAATATCGAAGGGGATTAATGCAACCTCAACTAACCTCCTTCACGTTGATGATACGCCTCACAGATTCTGTTGAAACTAAAACAAAACGATTCTATTCAGCTATGAACGAAGTATCATTTTCAAGGGGTCAGCAACCATAACATAGTGACGTAACTTAGGGGTCTTGTTAAAGCTAAAGCTTCGATGACACGGGGCTAGTTTAGTAGTCACTACTGCTAGTGAATAGTAAACTATCCTTCTATTTGCCCAATGTCGATGGAAAGTTAGAAAACTTGCCTCCAAATTATCCTAGTGCTAACACTTGCTTGCAGGGTAAGTTAACTTATAACTAGCACTTGGGGCTTAGAAAGAAAAAAAAAAAAAAAAAAAGAGAGAGAGAGAGAGAGAGAGAGAGGCGGCTTGCCGCAACTGACAGGGCTTTGCCTTACCATAGGTTTCTCACTTCCCACGTGACGGGAGTGGGATGGTGAGTTGACGATGGGAAACACCCCCTTCCTCATCACGTGTTACGTGTTCAGGGGCTTATTCAGGCCACATTCAGACTGTCTGCCGTGGCTTCAGGAAACCGTAAAGCAATGAAATATTAACTGGTTTGACGGCTTCGTATGTGTTTACATAAAAAATCCTCAAGACCATTTCCTTCGCCTCTCAGGCGACACTCTTTGCTCCCCAAATGCTTTGGCCGCGTCAGGGAATTTACATTTTCTCAACTTTCGGCCGACACTTTCAGTTAACTCGTTTTTAGCTCGTTAATGGTGGAAAAAAGCGGTGAGGAACAGACACACAGGCAGACACAGGAACACATTCACACACACACACACACACACACACACACACACACACACACACACACACACACAGAGAGAGAGAGAGAGAGAAATATAGACAGAAAAGAAAAAGATACAAAGAAACAAGACAGACATACAGACAGACAGACAGACAGAGATCGAGAGACAAAAAGACAGAGCGAGCGAGAAACAAAAATAGAAAGAGAAAGAAGAAGAGACAGAGACAGAAAGAAAAAAGACAGACAGAGAGAGAAACAAAGAGAAATAAAGAGATAGAGAGAGAGAGAGAGAGAGAGAGAGAGAGAGAGAGAGAGAGAGAGAGAGAGAGAGAGAGAGAGAGAAACTAAGAGGAACAAGAGCGAAAGAAAGAGGAGAAAAAGGTGGGGGAGAGAAAGGGTTGGGGAGGGAGGGGGAGGGGGGGGAAGGTAGGGGAGAGATCACGCCATACTGGCGAGTGCGTATGGGTGTGGAGTAATATAGTTGTGTACAATTGGTTGCTTGGCAGCGCGATTTGGCGTGGATGCAATCACACTAACCGCGCTCAAGACCGCCTACCTGGTGTGGAACGCGCGTGTGGGCGGTTATGTGATCCATCATTGTCTTTGATCACGTGCTGGGCATTTGACCGGTAGCTGTTGTCCTCCCGGACGAGAGCATGGAGTGTGTATATGGATCGATGTATGGGTAATGCTGTGGCCTATCGACCGATATACTTCTCTCTCTCTCTCTCTCTCTCTCTCTCTCTCTCTCTCTCTCTCTCTCTCTCTCTCTCTCTCTCTCTCTCTCTCTCTCTCTCTCTCTCTCACACACACACACACACACACACACACACACACACACACACACACGTACACACACACACACACACACACACACACACACACACACACACACACACACACACACACACACACACACACACACACACACACACACACACACACACGTACACATAACTTTGCATTTTTAATCAGAACTGCTATGTGTTTACATTCTTCCAATAATCTGCGTCTTGGTCCATTTCTGTACCAATAAAT
>NC_134809.1:12608381-12645881 GCF_046742065.1 Oratosquilla oratoria
GAGAGAAACAGAGGCACAAATACACACACACACACACACACACACACACACACACACACACACACACACACACACACACACACACACACACACACACACACACACACACACACACACACACACACACACACACACACACACACACACACACAGAGAGAGAGAGAGAGAGAGAGAGAGAGAGAGAGAGAGAGAGAGAGAGAGAGAGAGAGAGAGAGAGAGAGAGAGAGAGAGAGAGAGAGAGAGAGAAGCATAAAGAAATAAAGAGAAAATGAAAGGAAAAAAAAGAAACTAGGACGAATTTAGAACAATACCGAGTTATTACGAGAACAACAGTACAACAGTAGAACAAAGGGGAGAAGGACAAGTTGGGCACTGAATACCTTTGAACAGGAGCATAGAAAACGGGGAACTGGCGTTGAAACAAAGAAAAGGAAGAAGAAGAGCAACAGCAGCAACTGGGGCGGAAGAAGTGGATAGATCTCCTTGACGAAGTCCAACACAGTTTCCGTCCTCAAGACGAGAAGGATGTCTTCCGAAGAAGAGTCACCTTTTGAGTAATGTGGTCTGGTGCCTGGTCTGGACCGCGTAGGTTCTAGGACCAGAAACCCAGGAACCTTATCTGGCGAGACGCAACGGGTCTTCGTGGGAGGAAGATGGGAAAGAGAAAGGGGGGAATACACAGTTCCCTCCCGCTTCCCGAGGTGGGGTGATGGGAGAGGGGGGAGAGGGGGAGAGGGGCGAAGAGGGGGAGAAGGGAGAAGAGGGAGAAGAGGGGGAGAAGGGAGAAGAGGGGGAGAAGGGAGATGAGGGGGAAGAGGGGGAGTGGGGGAGATGGGAGAAGAGGGAGGAGAGGGAAAAGAGGGGGAGAGGGGAGAAGAAGGGAAGAAGAGGGAGAAGAGGGAGAAGAGGGGAAGTGGGGGAAGATGGGAGAAGAGGGAGGAGAGGGAGAAGAGGGGGAGAGGGACAAGTGGGGGAGAAGGGAGAAGAGGGGGAGAAGGGAGAAGAGGGGGAGAAGAGAGAGAAGAGAGAGAAGAGGGGGAGTGGGGGGAGATGGGAGAAGAGGGGGAGAGGGAGGAGAGGGGAGAGGGGGAGAAGAGGGGGAGAGGGGGAAGATAGGAGAAGAGGGGGAGAGGGAGAAGAGGGAGGAGAAGGGAAAATAAGGGGGAGAAGAAGAGGTAGAAGACGGGGAGAGGGGGAGAGAAGGGAGAGGAGGGGGAGGAGGGATGAGAGGGGAGGGGGGAAGAGGGGGGAGAGGGCAAGTAGTTCTTTCGGTGTCCTTGTACGTTTTGTCTCGGCCACATCCCTCCCCCCTCCCCTCCCCCCATCTCCCCTTTCCCATTATAAAATGAAAAAGGCCAGTGGTACATACAATACAATACATACGAGACACAATGAAACCATATCTGTGACAGTGACTCGGAAATAACTGCGCCCTAATAAAGAGCTAAGTATTTAGAGATATTTAACTAGTGGCTTGGCTAGCTATATAGGGATCTTGGGAAATGCAGTTAAATAGAAAAAATAGGACCTAGGTGCGGGCCTCTAGGATTTACTTTCGTCCAGTAGTGGATCGTATTCACGTAGAAAGAATATGAAACTGTTATGATTTTAGTTTGTGCTAACCCCAATTGTTCAGTATGTGACGTGAATGTATAATTACGTGTAGTTAACAATATACACAAATACACAAGATGCTTGAAATAAACAAACGCGTTTTTTTATACGTTTACACCTTTTTACATATTTTCATTTATTTAATTTTTTATTTGTTTATATATCAATTTCTACACTTTTAATATTTCATCCGTTCTGCGAGATTGTTTGGCGTTTAGCTCAGTCATAATGATTCGCCCTCTCTAAAAACCCGGGGCCGAATGTATAAAATATCTTAACCACTAGATCTAGTCAAAGCTTCAAAACGGCGGAGATTTTACCTAAATGCTTATGTCTAGAATGTCTAGACATAAGCACTGAGGTCACCGACATAAGCATTTAGATCAAATCTCCGTCATTTTGAAGATTTATGTCTAGATCTAGGTGTTAGGATCTTTTATAAATTCGGCCCCGCGTTACACATACACGACTCAAGCGAGTTCGTTTGCACAGAAACGACTTGGGTTACAATCTTTTATTTTTCAAACTTCCAAATGTTCAATCATCTTTGTGTTATATGAGAAGCTGAATGACGAAACTAAGATTAGTTAAACCTACACGAACATTAGACACCTTGTTGAATTGTAGACTTAGGGAAGTCTAGAATACTCTAAGCAAAGTCTTCTTCCACCCTTTCAAATTCACAACATTTGACGAAAATCGTGAGTGCATGACGGGGGCTTAATATATGAAGAGATTAAGCATGAATGTACGCCCTACTGATACAATGCTGTACCACACAAAATAAACGACATCAAATGTTCCGAGAGATCAAAGGTATGGAAATCTAAAAGGTTCTACCGAACTCATTATGTTTTTTTTTTAATTATATATTACGGGGTGGGTGATAAAAATCAGATCAATAATAATGGTTACAAGGACAGTTCCAGTAACATAGTTATGCGTACATATTTACTTGAAGACTTTACGTGATTTTATTAGAATAAAAAAAGAAAGGTTTCTCTGAACGCGACATTGTAAAAAAAAAGAGCAAATATGTGAACAAATTAATAAAGAAATTAATGAATAAATAGATATATAAGATATATAAAATTGAGGTGATTGGTGAATGGACAGTTTAAACAGCTTTGTAATAAAGAATACATAAAAAAAAATCAATAAATACTTGTATTACGAACGCCTTTCAGATTTTTTTAGTTTCATTTTTAAAGCAAATAAAGCTGTACGATCTTTATGCACTTCATAAGAACCCGAATGCAGGAAATGATGAACATTTTCACTTCCATATTACCCCACTTGGCATCGCAATTTCCCAAAATTCCGGTCGTTCAAAAATGCAAAATAGCTACGCACGAGAACCTGCGGAGGCTGGGGATTTTGAAAACGTCGCCTCTCAGTGACGTCATGTAACGGTTCTTGGGGTTTAGAAGTCTCCACCCCTATCTCGCCCCCTTCCCGCCTGAAAGGGGGGAGAGGAGTGGAATTCGTGCACGAATTGGCCCAGGAGATGAAGCCATCTGAAGCAGTCACAGATAATACTGGAGCCGACAGTGAAAGAGTGAAGAAGACATAAAATGCAGAAAGCAAAGACAGTGCCTGTTGAAACTATCATGTCCAAACCAATTGTTTGCGTGCAGAAAATAATGACGAAGACATGGTAAGGAGAAATATTCACACACACACACACACACACACACACACACACACACACACACACACACACACACACACACACACACACACACACACACACACACACACACATATATATATATATATATATATACATATATATATATATATATATATATATATATTCGTCTTATCAACCACATCAACTTCTTTCCCATTTTAATTTCTTGTAAACACGATGGGGACTACCAGGAGTTCGATGGAAGCATATTCGGAAACTGATGCACTGTCGGGCTGAGGACTCGAACCTAGCCGATACGTAACAAATGGACAGTGACTTAACCAACTGTGCTATGTACATATACAAAGATAAATATACTGTATACATAGTATATATATATATATATATTATATATACTGAACGGTCCCAGTGTATAAACAAAACTAAAGCGTGAGAACCAGCACAGTAACCCGAACTAATTAAGAGAAGTGAACAACGGTCCAAGGCTTTTCTTTGACAAAATAGGTCCTTTTGTTATCACATAAAGAACACAAATAAATGAACAAACGAATACTCAAACAAATAAAGAAATAAAACCAAAGCAAAGAGTCATAGAACGGCAGATCCATTTGTTAAAATACATGTAAACAAATGAAAAATAGATAATTAACAAAACAAGAAAAGATGAATCCAGAAAACCACTAAACAGCGGTGAGTTTCGTTGTACATTTGGCAAACCGCCATCAAGCAACGATGGAAATAGGAAATGGAAATAAGGAGTAGAGAAATAACAGGGAGGGCAGGTTGTGGAGACAATGTACATATTCAGAGGTCATAGGGGAGAAAACGAAACAGAGGAGACACGGACACACACACACACACACACACACACACACACACACACACACACACACACACACACACACACACACACACACACACACACACACACACACACACACACACATTCGATGACGCAGTTGGTAGAGTTCCCAACCGCCACTACGAAAGTCCTGGTTCAAATCACGCCCAGGGCTGAAATCATTTCAGTATCGTTGCGCTGCGAGTCGTTACTCCAACTCTCGTGGGCGGGGAGTTGGGTGTGTGTGTGTGCGTGTAAGGTCACAACATTACCCATAGATCGGTCATACATGAACTCTGAGCTCCCTTCCGGAAGGGAAATAGCTGTCGATCACGAGTCCAACACGTGATCCAAGACCATAATGGTGAATCACACACACACACACACACACACACACACACACACACACACACACACACACACACACACACACACACACACACACACACACACACACACACACAAAGATTACTGATGGAAGAAACGCACCAAGGAACGTTGACATCATCTAAGAAAGAAAGAAAACGAAAAAAAAATCCTTTTCATCCGATTCGAGTAATTGCGAAGCCGCCAAAGAAAACGGGTGACGGTGAGCCGATTACGAAAGTTACGTGAAACGACCTTGTCTAGGACGATCAGAGGGAGACGTAATTCCATGGCCTCTCTTGTCACAATTTGCCACTCGAGTGTCCTCAATCCCCGCCTCAATCAATCAATAAATAAATAAATAAATAGATAAATAAATAAATAAATAGATAAATAAATAAATAAATAAATAGATAAATAAATAAATAAATAAATTATATAAATATATAAATACATAAATAAAAAGATAAACAGATAAATAAATAAATAGATCAATAAATAGATCAATAAATAAATAAATAAACAAATAAAATAAATAGAATAAAAAAAAAAATGAAAACCCCGGAGAAAGAACCTTGACTATAGCTGGGCGCATTCCTAGGTGCGTTCCGCTTTAGTTTGGCTACGGTTTGCGCTCCCAAACTATTAAAGCAATATAGGTGCCGGTATAGTATGTGGCCTACGAAATTTTTCCTTTGGGTATAGTATGTGGCCAACGAAATTTTTCCTTTGGTATAGTATGTGGCCTACCGGACTTTTATTTCGGTATATACCTGTCTCTTAAGCTCTAATAGTTTGGGACCGCTAACTGGGGCCAAACTAAATAGGAACGCACCTAGGAACGCACCGAGGAACGCGCCCAGCTCTAGCCTTGAGAACGTGTTTTTTTTTTCCGACACTCCCTCATTCTTCATGATGTAACGCGTGTTACATAAACACAATTCCCCTCAATGATCCTAAAGTATCCATGACATCCTGAGAAATCTTGTGATGGATGAGGTCTACGATGTAAGAACAAATATACGAACGAACGCTCAAACTCTGCTTCCCCCGAGAGATGTTGTCTGTGTAATGTTCAGCGTTTCCATTCCGTCGACAATCCCTCTGACAACCCAACATCAAACCGGAGTACCTTCCGTCTGAGACAAGAGTAATTCACTAAAACAGTTTAAACCACCAACACAAAACCTGTAAGCGAATTATGAACATTCTCACTCAATTCTTCATATATTCCAAATTACATGAAGTGGCCATGCTTTTGATGTGCTGCATCTTGCTACATTGCTTCTGAACCCAGGGCAGTGGGCGAGATGCATGGATGACCCGTCATCCAGGAGGAGCTAAGATAAGAGGGAGGGAGGGGGGTGAATGGGAGTGGAGTATGTGGGGATGGAATGGGTGGGAGTGGGTTTTATGCCGTTGAGTTTGGGTACCTCCCTTGTAAGAGGGAAAAAGCAGTTGGTATATATATGTGTGTATGTATGCATGTACGTATGTATGTATGTATGTATGTATGTATGTACGTATGTATGTATGTATCAGAGGGGGACTATGTCGTCACACATAGGTAAGATGAAAAAATCCCACTGTCGGAGAAAGTAAACGGACGAAGAATAGAATTAACTGTATATTTCGACCACTCATCTGCTAAAGAGGACCACAAAGAGTGGTCGAAATATACAGTTAATTCTATTCTTCGTCCGTTTACTTTCTCCGACAGTGGGATTTTTTCATCGTATGTATGTATGTATGTATGTATGTATGTATGTATGTATGTATGTATAAAAAAACGAGCACTTGGTTATATCGTTGGCAGTAATTGACTGGAATTGAAAATGGAATTTTGTAGGATTCAATGGAACACAGGTATTGAAACAATTCAAGCCGACACAATGAAATAAGCTTCTTTTTCTATTCAACAGTGTGCCACGCACACGTACAGCAAATCGTGCCAAATGTAATCACGGTCATTAAATTAAATTAATCAGTTTTATCATACGCAGGTAGGTAATACCACAGCAAGATAATTTGGCTTCATCCCTGCCTGATAATAAATGGCACCTAATTGCTGAATGATTACTACACAATATGCCTGATATTTGCACACTGAAATAATGCGAAAATAAAATATATCTAGTGTACAACACTGAATGGGTCCCAGTGAACAGATTTACATTTATAAACCACAATTCACTTTAAATCTATGCCATCAACATCGAGGTACTCGAGGAGGCATACATGCAGAAATTGAATTTCAATATCTGCATGTATGCCTCCTCGAGTGTCTTGATGTTGATGGCTTAGAATTAAAGTGAATTATGGTTAATATATTATATTATATATTACATATATATATATATATATATATATATATATATATATATATATATTGGGGGTTTATTCATTTGGAATGGAACTGCGCATCTGAGTAAAGGAAACAATGTTAACTACACATAACAATCGATACTATGAGATCAAATGTCGATGAGGATCACCATAGCATACATCAGCGGTTTTCAACTTTTTTTTAATCCATGCCCCAACTAATCCCCTTTAAAATCCTGATGTCCCCTCCCCCCATGTGGTGATATTATACAATTCTTATCATTTGAAAAATAAACTCCTCTTCAGCTGGAAAAAGCATAAAACCTTGGTTTAAAACCACTTCAAAAGAACAAGGTATCAATAAAAAAGAACGAAACAAATTAAATAAAATGAAAAAAAAATGACCCAGGCTTCCTCAGTTGCCCTCAATTGCCCCCCTTAAATATCATATTGCCCACCTGAAGCACTGACCTACACACAGAGGTGCATGACACTACCTCCAGACAGGGCCCATTCCATGACCTCTCATCAATCCTTACTATTTGTTACCCATTATTTCTATTCTATTTATTTATTTTTTACTACTAAGAAGTAACCGACAGGTATGCCCTTGCCTTTGCCCCTTCCTCCTCCTCCTCCTCCTCCCCTCCTCCTCTTCCTCCCCTCCTCCTCCTCCTCCCCTCCTCCTCCTCCTCCTCCTCCTCCTCCTCCTCCTCCTCCTCCCCCCTCCTCCTCCTCCTCTACCACCACCCGCACAAGACCAACACAGACAAAAGGTCAACGTTTTTCTCAGTCTACATAAGGGTCCGAAGTACGATTGCGATGTTCCCTGTGCTTATTGTCGACATTAAAGCCACATGCTTAACAAAATATCTTTTCCATTCTATTCTTAGAGAAAAGTTACAAATTAATTATTTATATCTAATATTACTACATTATTTATTGTAATGAAAATATTTTACTCTATGCAGAGTCCATTCACTTCTGAGATTTGCCCGTCCTTAGCTAGACAGTGAAGGAAGTGAGGCAGGTGAAGTTAAACTCGTTATCTAAAACAGCTGCGGCGTTTCGCTAAAGTCAGATTCATCTGGTGGACAAACCCACAGCTGGAAGGGTAACAATGCTTATACTTTTCCCTACTGAAAACCTAAAAAATATTCCCAATATTTGGTGAGAAAAAAAAAATCCGAAATCTAAAACTTTTTTGAGACTATAAGTATTTTCTAATATTCTTTTAACATTTTTTAAAGTGAGTTCCAGTTACGAATGTTGAAAATTTTACGGATTTATATTCCCAAAAGGAGAGAATCATCTGTACATTGTTGAGGAATATCGTCGTACTCTAGATTCAATTTTTGCTCAAATCAAGCAATTACGTTCGTCTCGGAGAACGATAAACCACCTGAAGGTCTTGTGAGGCGCCTGTGCCGCCTCCAAAGCCCCTAAGAGCTTCGTCAGCTATTAGAGCGTCCGCCGTCGCTCTAACAGCTGCAGCCTCTCTATTCTACTGTCCCCTATCCCCCTCTATCCACTCCCAAATAAAATAATAAAAATGATTGATGATGATGATGATGATGATGATGATGATGATGATGATGATGATGATGATGATGATGATGATGATGATGATGATGATGATGATGATGATGATGATGATGATGATGATGATGATGATGATGATGATGATGATGATGATGATGATGATGATGATGATGATGATGATGATGATGATGATGATGATGATGATGATGATGATGATGATGATGATGATGATGATGATGATGATGATGATGATGATGATGATGACGACGACGAAGACGATGACGATGACGATGACGATGACGATGACGATGACGATGACGATGACGATGACGATGACGATGACGATGACGACGACGACGACGATAATAATAATAATTAATGAATAAATAAATAGAAAAAAAGACAAACTACCCCCCAACCCAACCCCGTCTCGCCAAAGGTCCCAAGTCCACAGGACATGGGAGGGAGGGAGGGACGAAGAGATACGCAGAGAAACAAAAGACGATCGCTGCTGCAGGAGATAACGGAGATCTACTGATAACGACGACCTTTCGATGAAAACACATGCTGTGTCAGACTGATAAGATAGAGAGACGAGATGAAGAACACCAGGAACTATGAGAGAGGACGTTCAACTCCAAAAGCAAACTTCGCCGTTTCTGTCCAGAACAGCGTTTCTCAACCTTTTTAACCTTGCGTAACCTTTAAAATAAATTGCATGTCTCAAGGAACCCCTGCGCAAAAAAATGAAATAAATAAAAATAAAATAAATAAATAAATAGATAGATAAAATAGATAAATGAATATATATATATATATATAAAACATATACCATATCTTTCTCATTTTATTTTCATCGTCATGAAATTCTTATATATATCTGATTTTCTTGTAATCATCTGTATCACTGTCACTGCTTCTCTTTTCTTCAGATTTCCCATGCTGTCCCTCGTTCATTTTCATTTGCTGTCTCACATCCTCCATTAAACCAATTCACTCTAAATCTTTCTCACACTCTTGATTTAGGTGTATGTGCGCGCGTGTGTGCGTATGTGCGTGCGTGTGTGTATGTACGCAGGATCGCCCATGCGTATGTGTGCGTGTGTAAATGTGTAAGCCTGTATGTATGTATGCGTGTGTGCGTATTTGTGTACATATGTATGTATCTGTGTGTGCGTAAGTGTATGTGTGCGTGTGGTTATATTCACCATGGTCTTAGATCACGTGTTGGACTCGTGATAGACAGTTATTAACCTCCCGGATGAGACCTCAGAGCTCGTATGACCGATCTACGGGTAATACTGTTACCTTACACGCACACACCCCCAACTGCCCGCCCACGAGAGTTGGAGTAACACCCCGCAGCGAAGCGATACTGAAATTATTTCAGCCCTGGGGGGGGAGAGGGAGTCGAACCCGGACCACTGTGTTGGGAGGCGAGAACTCTAACCACAGCGCCACGCGTGCGACTAGGAGGACGTGGGTATGCGCACGCGTGCTAAAGCGACTTACCTCGTCCGAGCTGGACAAATCCAGTGACGATGATGATGGCGAGAGCGAAGAGTTTGGCGCCTGTGAAGATGTCTTGGACTCGCGTGGCCCACTTTACACTCCAGCAGTTAACGAAGGTCAGCACCACTGAAACAAGAAAAAAGAAAATTGGTCATTTCAAATGCAATAGAGACTAAAGCCTAGGAGAAATGTACGAAAAGAAATGAAAACAAGTAAAATCTAATTCATTACCTCCTTTTTATACCAATCATTGAATATCTAATCTGTTTTGATGACTTGTACCTTAGTTTGAGTTGCCGCTAGGAGAATATATATAATTCATAAGTGAAACCTTTTACTCGACTGAGAAAAAAATCCTTTTGCAGACAACCCAATATGACACATTAGATTAACACAAATACATCTTCTGCCGTTGAATATTGAGTATGTTTCTATACAGAACAATTCTCTCAAAATGATAACAATAACATTTATAATCATAACGTTTCTCCAACATAAACACAATAAGGAAGCAACAGTAACACATAAGGTTAGTATGACCGCAACAGTACGGCCTTCCGGGTGCACAAATACATCTTCTGCCGTTGAATATTGAGTATGTTTCTATACAGAACAATTCTTTCATGATAATAATAATAACATTTATAATCATAATAACGTTTCTCCAACAAACACATCGAGGAAGCAACAGTGACACATAAGGTTATGGTGACCGCAACAGTACAGCCTTCTGGGTGCAGAACCTGATGTCAGTCTTATCGACTGCTGCCGCGTCTGCAATCCAAGAATGCTTGGTTACCATGGTTACCACTTATTCCGTGCCAACAACACGACCAATTCGGCTTACCGTCACGAACCCCCACCTCTCCACCGCGACCAAGATTCGAACCTACACAGTCGAGTTCCCCAGCGGCTGACTGACGCGCACTCTACCGCTATACCACAGGGTACAGCGGTAACTTCGGTAACTTCGACCGCGTCCTCAGACATAAATAGATACTTATGTACACTTGACTAAACAAGATTTCCTCGACAATTGCTGATGGGAAGCAGCTTTACGACAGGTAATGACGAGGAGTGACAGATAGATAGATGAGCTGAGAGAGAGAGCAAGAAAGATAGAGACAGAAAGAGAGACAGAGGTGGAGGCAGAGAGAAAAAGACAGATAGACAGATATATAGATAGAGAGAGAGAGAGACAAAGAGAGAGAGAGAGAGAGAGAGAGGCAGAGAGAGAGAGAGAGCGAGGCAGAGAGAGAGAGAGAGAGAGAGATAGAGGGAGAGCGAGGCAGAGACACACAGAGAGAGAAACTGAGGCACACAGAGAGACAGAGAGAGACCGAGATAGAGACAAAGACAGAGAGACAGAGATAGAGAGAGAGACAGAAACAGACAGAGGGAGAGCGAGAGAGAACATGTCATAGCTTGGCGCCGTGACCTTCGACCCTTGACGTCAGAGCGCCGCCTTCAATTTCCACGGAGCAGCCATTACGCCATAACAAAGGGGAGAAGTAATTAACAAACAATTATTTGTGAACTGAAATCGATGAACCCTTTTATGTTTCTCAACTACGAAACTGCACCTCTCTCTCAATTACTTTCGTTACCCTTTGGGTAATCAACGGTAACTGCAGAATTACTTTCGCGAAGAAAATGTGACGTATTTCTTGGCGGAACTCCGAAAGGGTGAAATGTTTGATAACAGTTGATGTTCGGATAACAACTTGACCATTATTTCAATCTTTGATTGCCTGACTCAACTTTTAAGCTCATTCTCTCTGGGTAAGGGGATGATGATGATGATGATGATGATGATGATGATGATGATGATGATGATGATGGATGATGATGGATGATGATGATGGATGATGATGATGGATGATGATGATGGATGATGATGATGGATGATGATGATGGATGATGATGATGGATGATGATGATGGATGATGATGATGGATGATGATGATGGATGATGATGATGGATGATGATGATGGATGATGATGATGGATGATGATGATGGATGATGATGATGGATGATGATGATGGATGATGATGATGGATGATGATGATGATGGATGATGATGATGATGGATGATGATGATGGATGATGATGATGGATGATGATGATGGATGATGATGATGGATGATGATGATGGATGATGATGATGGATGATGATGATGGATGATGATGATGGATGATGATGATGGATGATGATGATGGATGATGATGATGATGATGATGGATGATGATGATGATGATGATGATGATGATGATGATGATGATGATGATGATGATGATGATGATGATGATGATGATGATGATGATGATGATGATGATGATGATGATGATGATGATGATGATGATGATGATGATGGATTCTCTCTAGGGAGTTGGGAAAGTACCTTTCCGTTTACATCAATGTTTCCCAAACTTTTCCAATCCGTGACCCTTTTCAGTATTACCAAACCTAGCAAGACCTCGACCTTTGTATCCCTTCTGAGAACGTACTAATTTTTCATATTTAATTATTATCATTATTATTATTATTATTATTATTATTATTTTTTTTTTTTTTTTTTTTTTTTTTTTTTTTTTTGCGTGCACAGAATGTTCAAGTAATGGATGATTTTTCATGATGGAAGAAGGCCATCTTCTTTGATCGATAGATTGTAGCATAATTTGAATTCCAATAGGGGACCGCGTGTCGTGATGCTGATGGTGTGGTTTTTGTGATTTATAAATTTGCCGCTGAGATATGCTAGTGTGTCATTTATTGGATAGTCTTCTACTGTTCTTTTTGTAAGTTTATAAGTAGATCATAACTGACACCACAGTCGGAAGAAAGAGTTGAATAAGCACTTAGCAATCGAAATATATATATTCGCTTATTCAATTCTTTCTTTCTTCTGATTGTGGTGTCAGTTGTGGGCTACATATGAACTTACAAAAAGAACAGTAGAAGACTATCCAATAGTTGACACATAAGCATATTTCGCAAATCACATAACCTCAGCAGTAAATTCACAAATGTGTTACTACATTTTTCACCAGTGTTATATGTTGTTGTTTGACCTCAAGACCAAGATTGTTGGGTAGTCCAAACCAGGGCCCATTTTGTCTTGGTGTAGGTCAAGTTGATGGTTACCACGAGTGTATGGGCTCAGAAATATAACGTCTCTTAGTGGGATCCTGGTTGTAGTTTTTGGTTATGGTACTTGGGTTTGTTGATAACGTGGAAGTTGGCGGTTATCGCCCTCTGTAGAGAAGGTGGACAGTTTTCGCGTTTGGGAAGTGGGGGGTGGGGGGTATTTACTTCCTCGTTTTGCTCCTATTCCCAAAAGTGACCGTTTCCTCCCAGGGCAAGCACACAAATCAAAACTGACCACTCCTCTCCACACCTTCTGGTGTATGCTCCCCGTTTTCTTCATAAGGTATAGAATTCAGTGATAAGTTTATTTGGCAAAGAATCAATATACATGAAGTGCTGATAATGACAAGAACACATAGTTCGAAACAGTAATTGCAATTGTCGAGGATAACACAAAAAAGCATGTAAACTTATTTCCATTGTGGTCTATTGTGGATTGCCTGTTTTGTGATCCAAGTGTGTACGTGTTCTGAACAAACATAGCGTGGTGTACTTGGGGACAGGTTTCTTGAGACAACCGAACAGAATACTGATGTAGCTGTTATTTTATGTTGTATTCAGTGGGCTGTGTGTGTGTGTGAGAGGCCGAGAGAGACCACCTAAAGCCAACCCAACCAGTTATCTTTTTTTTTGTCACCCCCTTCCTTGCCCTACCCAATCCACCCCAACCCTACCCTGACCCAGTGCCCTGTATGTGTCTTAGGGTGAGGCCTTGGCAGCCAGCAGAGAGTCTGCCAGTACTTTATGGGTTATTTATGCTGCGTAGTTTATGTAACTGACACACGAAGTCTGGCGCCTCTAACCGGCAAAGTACTGACTTGAGTTCGCTAGTTTCTCAACTAGGCGAACGTCGTGGCTACAGCGTTCTAGAACTTCTACATCTAGAAGGGTAGTTCTTAACCTTTTTCAGTGACCTTAGTACCCCTTATCTAAAAAAAAAGAAAAAAATCGTAGCCCCATCCAATACAAATACAACGCAAACATATGAAAAGGATTAGTGATACAAACGTTGCTTTGCTTTCTCATGGTTAAATATACAGTACCATGCACTGGGTATCATGTCTCGTACCCCCAGGTTCAAGGTTGCGTGCCCCCCTTTGGGGTACCTGAGGTACCCCAGGTTAAGGTCCACTATCTAGAAGAAGGAAGCCGGATGGAGGTTCGAATACCACAAAGGCAAATAACACGTAACGGCAGTAGTAAGGACATACTGTCTTAAGTTCCCAGGCTACAGCAAAGGCATTCATTGCCTAGTTACTTTGCTGAGTGGATAATTGTCGGAAAGTAACTTTACTGCACTTGATATAGGTTTGTGTTTATACATGTTTGTGTGTGGTGTGTGTGTTCGTGTGTGTGTGTGTGTGTGTGTGTGTGTGTGTGTGTGTTTGTTTGTGTGTGTGTGTACGTTTACATAGTCTGTAAGAGTGTACACGCGTGGTCCCATGCATCTCAACACACACACAAACACAAACACACACACACACACACACACACACACACACACACACACACACACACACACACACACACACACACACACACACACACACACACACTCACTCTCTCTCTCTCTCTCTCGGCGGCGTAGTTGGTAGAGCGCTAAACTGCCACCATAGTGGCCCGCAGTTCATGGTTCGAATCCTGCCCAGGGCCGAAATTATTTCGGTACCGCTGCGCTTCGGGTCGTTACTCTGACTCTCGTGGGCGGGGAGTTTGGGGTGTGTGCGCGTGCGTGCAAGGTCATAGCATTACCCATTGATCGGACCTACGAGCTCTGAGCTCTCTTCCAGGAGGGAAATAACTGTCGATCACGAGTCCAACACGTGATCCAAAGACCAAGTGAATACACACGCACACACACACTAGACGGGCCCGTTTGCCTAGTAACATGCTTATCTATATTTTTTCTCCCTCGTGGTCAAGCCACAACCAATATCTCGATTAGAGCCGCCACATACACACCCCGTGTTCGGGACCTCAAAGAAAATAAGCCTCTCTCTCTCTCTCTCTCTCTCTCTTTTTTTTCTTAATCCCTCGTCTATTGTTATATTATTACCTGTGACTCAGTCTATATTTCTTACATTTGTTGATAATGTCATTTATACTAATTATAGGCTTGAATTTTTTGTAAAAAAAAATTGAGTAATCCCTCATCTATCATTATATTATATCCCTTACATTTGTTGATATTGTCATTTATACTGGTTATAGGTTTGAATTGTTTGTAAAATGATTGTATAATGAAATTAAAATCTAAAATATGTTGCTACAGACTTGGGCTGCCATTGTATTCAATCTGACGCATCTACGTTGTTTATTATGAAACACACGCACGTTCAAGTTCAAGAACAGGATCTACTGGTTCCCTAAAGGCGTTCACAATAGGAGACTCTTTAATGCGACTTAATTCGTCAATTCTGCCCTTTGTGCTTGCCCTGTTAGGGCTAGTGGTAATCACCAGTAACCACTGGATTTGACCCGAGACAACTGACTCCTGTCCTTGGTATTCATAAACAAACTTCAATGTCCAGTCAGTTGAATCAATTCGCTTTGCATATTTAATTCTGGTCAATGATGGATGATCTGGGTCAGCTACGGGGTACTGAAGGGGGTCGAGATTCTGGAAACATTTTTCGTCCAATCCTTCTAAAATTTCGCCTCATAAATCGTGTCGTTTTCTCTTTGCTAAATCTAACCTCGAGAGATTGGCTTCTGACATTAAGATTTCGAATCGTTCATCAGTTCTCTTTTTAGTCTATGGTGCATGTATGGGAGTTCAACTGAAATTATTTCTCTCTTCGTTGGGTAAACAGATTCAGTTATTTCTCTGACGTCAGAAAACTTTCTTCAGTCAGGGGCAGAGTCGCCCCTCCCGGGGTTGCAGACGTTAGCGCGTTCCCTTGGGTTGAGGCACACCTGCGGATAACAGCCGCCCCGCTTGGTGCCTCAAGACCGATCATTACTTGTGGCGCCAAGCTGACCAACATCTGCAATCCAATGACGTCACCTTTCCCAGTGACGTCACCTTCCCAATGACGTCATACTTCGTAAGACCCACGGTTGGTTGAAGAGGTTCTCGTAGTCACAACACCGTCGCCCTTGTGACAATCCTTTACAGATTCTGTTCTGTCTGACATCAGTTGATTTTATATCAACTGAGGGTGGTAGGTTTGGCCAGGGAAGTCAACCATTTACTCTTATCTTCTTCCCCTCCCTACACTCTACCCCTCTCCCCTCTCTCAATGCCACCAAGCTCTGGCAGGATGCCATTGAGGATGAAACGATCCCCCTGAAGGAAGAGGAAGAGGAGGAGGACAATATATAATTCTACCAAGGAAAACATCTCCCTTTCCCCACCTACCCCCGATCCTCCATCCCCACCTTCAGTCCCCCACACCCACGAAAACAGCTTGACAAAGAAGAACGCCTCGTGACCATGGACACACTGGCATCTCTCCATGTCCTGGCAGACATACATACCCCGTGTCACGATGTTGTAATCAATGCCAACGCAAGGTGCGACATTGGGCAAACTCTGTCCCGAATGTGCACTAGATGGTCATCACGTGGTGTTATGATTGGGGAAGGGGTCACGTTGAGGGGAGGGGGGAAGTGAATATTGCGGACTAGGCAAGAGGGTGCGGTGGGGGTGGATGGGTGGTCAATGCAAGTTGCGACATTGGGCAAACTCTATCCCGAGGGTGCACTGGCTGGTAATCACATGGTGTTATCATCGGGGGAGGTGGGGTCACGTAGAAAGGGGGAAGCTAATATTGCGGAGGTTGCGGAGTAGGCAGAAGGGTACGGTAGGGGTGGATGGGTGGTCGACACAAGTTTGGAATATGCGTGGAGAGGAAGTACGTAAAGTTAGTCACATTCCTATTCCTGACCTTTTCTTTACCGAATGACACTTTTTCTTTCATTACCGAATGCCAACTCACTGACACACACACACACACACACACACACACACACACACACACACACACACACACACACACACACGCACGCACACGCACACGCACACGCACACACACACACACACTGGCAGCGAAAGGGATAAAGCGTCTATTTGAATCTCACGCATACCAGAACCCTTTCACTGGTATTGACCTGAATTTTAATCCCGGCTGACGTCAAACAATTTTATTCGCAAAAGGAAATCCCTTAATACTAATCTCTTCAAGTGGAATCTGAAAACGCATTCACGTTCTCTTTTTTTTCATTTCATTATTGGATGTTTGTGGGAGATGTTTTCGTTTCCATGACTTTTGTTAGAGCGTCGCTACTTGTAACGTAGGTCGAAGTGACGGTGGTTCGAACACTGCCACCGGCGAGTTGGACCAAGGGCATGGTTCATTAAATTTCATGCTACAAAGTCCTCTGTAAGGGGCACCGTCTTGGCATTCTGATAGGGAGTAGTTGTTGTTGTTATAATTTTATTTTATCTTTTCATTTTTTTACGATAATGGTTTACAGTACAAAGTGCTTGGTGATGCAAGCCTACGCGAGTTTGAACTCTCATTTAAATTTCTCCCTTTTGCTAACGGTTTTTCCGTCCGTTTTCTTCCCTTTCCTGACTCCCTTCTTGTTTACGAAAAAAATTACTGCGTAAAAAACAATATGAAAATATGTAATATGATATATACCTTGTTATATCGATTTCTATATCCACAACACAGATTTTATCAAAAGCAAATATTTGACTGATAAACAATCTCGAAAAATATAACGTACAAATGATATTGGCAAATATATATATCGGCGAATCAAAATTCAAATATTGAGACGAAGAACTAAGGATTGCTAAAAATGAGAAATGAATATACAGAATCTTGGTTCTTGTGTGTAGTAATAACGACCTAAGTATACAATGCTAATCACGCTTGTCTGTTTGTTTATTTGCTTGATTTTGATTTATTATTAGTTCTCTGTCAATTTATTATTATTTACTATTTACCCGTTTGATTAGTATTCAACTATACCTATACATTTATGTATTCTATCATTTTATACATTTTTTCATTTATCATTATTATAATTTTTTTGCATCCGACCTAGTTATGGTCCAAAAGGTCTCCTGTCGGCATGCTCCGCCTTTGTAATCCTTTGTCAGGTGAATAATCAGGGTGGATAATTCGAACTGCAAAAGAAACATAAGTGAGTATTGAACTTGCCTACCAGATTTATATTACACAATGTTTGGACTCATTACAGACGCGTTTTCCACTGCACATACAACTTTCTATTCCTCTCTTCTGAGATCATCAAAATAAGACTCAAGGCAGAATCTAATATGTCTGCTGCATCCATATTCCTTGGACAGAATCTAATATGTCTGCTGCATCCATATTCCTTGGGCAGAATCTAATATGTCTGCTGCATCCATATTCCTTGGACAGAATCTAATATGTCTGCTGCATCCATATTCCTTGGGCAGAATCTAATATGTCTACTGCATCCATATTCCATGGGCAGAATCTAATATGTCTGCTGCATCCATATTCCTTGGGCAGAATCTAATATGTCTGCTGCATCCATATTCCTTGGGCAGAATCTAATATGTCTGTTGCATCCATATTCCTTGGGCAGAATCTAATATGTCTGCTGCATCCATATTCCTAGGACAGAATCTAATATGTCTGCTGCATCCATATTCCTTGGGCAGAATCTAATATGTCTGCTGCATCCATATTCCTTGGGCAGAATCTAATATGTCTACTGCATCCATATCTCTTGGGCAGAATCTAATATGTCTGCTGCATCCATATTCCTTGGACAGAATCTAATATGTCTGCTGCATCCATATTCCTTGGGCAGAATCTACGTCTGCTGCATCCATATTCCTAGTACAGAATCTAATACTCGTATGTATGCTGGATTCATATTCCTTGTACAGAATCTAATACTCGTATGTATGCTGGATTCATATTCCTTGTACAGAATCTAATACTCGTTTGTATGCTAGATCCATCTTCCTTGGGTGCCTTCTAAGAGGAAACCCCTTTGAGAAGAGGATTCGATCACGCTGTGCCTACGCTTTGCATCTACGGAAGAGACGTTATCAGATAGCGACGGGAAGGAAGTGAGAAAATGTTGACATACCGATGGTAAAGTCTTATGCGAATTTAATTCACCTTTGGAGTAGATACAACCATAGACAGTGTCCTCCATCATTTACACTGAAAAAAAAAATTGCTCAACTGTTTTGTTCGGGTTCGCAGTCCACAAAATATGGCCGAGTTGGAGCAGACATCAAAATCACGCGGCAGGCGACATTTGGCAACTAGCATTGGCGGGAAACTGAACTGTGTTGTATTGTAGCACGCACTCGGGAAACCTGCACTTTTCATTCGCATCGGTCTTATTGTAAAAATAATAAAAAAAAAATACAGAACCCACAGAATCTTTGGGAAAGAAGTTATGCATACCGTCGAATAATAATGATAAGAATAACAATAAAAGTAATTTACGATATAGAATTATGGACGTGTGTATGTCTTGAATCGGCGCCACATCCAAAGTGCAGCAAAGTTTTAATAAGAAACGAAAAATAAGTAAAATAAAATAACAAAGAATATACATGCATACATACATATCATATATATATATATATATATATATATATATATATATATATATATATACATATGTATTAACGTATGCCAGTTAGGTCTGGGTCGCATTCAAATCACGTCATGACGTCATGGCAGCAAAAGGTTGGCTCCTGCGAATTTGGAATTTTCTTTCCCTCTCTTTTTTCTCTCTCTCGTTCTCTTTTTGCCCCTCCGAAGTCGTTCAGTATTCCAGACGGCCACCTCTGCGGAGTTCCCCCCGAGACTTGCAAAATGGTCCAAGAATATCCGCCCAATAAGCAACGACCTCTTGCTAATCTTTACGTACAAGCAACAGGGTGCGCCCGACCCCGTTACGCAGGGGCTCGGCCCTTCGGGCGAGCTCCCTTCGCTCGCAGGCGCCTTCAGCTAATCCGATCAGTCGTCACCGTTGCGGTGATGTCACGGCTCTCGGCTAATCAGTCGTTCCCGTTGCCGTGGCGTGTTCCCGTGAGGGATTTCTGATTTCCGGTCTCGATTTAGATATCAACATGAATTACTTTATTAGTATATAAATAACCAACACCTTTCCTGCCGTTAGACGATTTTATTCAAGAGAAGGAATGGGGGTTGCCCATCAATCCTTTGAACTTTTACACACACACACAATAATATATTATATATATATATATATATATATATATATATATATATATCTGATTCGGTTTGACGTCAGAATCCCCTCCCCCCTTTCATGAGTCTAGGACGAGATTTAATGCAGCGTGGGACATAATGAGCCATGCCCTTGGTTCAGCTCGCCTGTGGCAGGGTTCGAATCACCGTCACCACGTCCTTCATCAAAATATGCTCTGTATATTTTGATAAGTGATCTGACCCAAGCAGTCACCTTTGCCCAGCGTGTTCGGACTGCCGGGGTGACGACGGCAAACTCGTTGATCGTCTCACTTGATTTTTAGTCCTTGCGTCCCTGAATTTTTTCCACTTTTTTTTTTTTTGGGGGGGGGGCGCCAAGAAAGGAGAATAAAAAGAACAAAGAAGAAGAACAACAACAAAGAAGAACAAAGAAGAAGAAGAAGAAGGAGGAGAAAGAGAATCACAAAGAAGAAAAAGAAGAAGACGAAGAAGAAGACCGCGAAGGAGGAGAAGAAGAAGAAGAACGCGAAGAACGCGAAGAAGAAGAACGCAAAGAAGATGAAGAACACGAAGAACGCGAAGAAGAAGAACGCGAAGAAGATGAAGAACGCGAAGAAGAAGAACGCGAAGAAGAAGAAGAAAAATCGAAGTCTCTTGATCCAGTTCTCAACCGCAACAAATTGCGTCCTGGTCGGGTCGGACGGCGGCTGACTGCCGAGACTCACAGGGCCGAGGTGGGGGGGAGCAAGTGAGGGAGTCTGGGTAGAGAGAAATGAATGATGTGGAAAGAGGGAAGGGAAGGAAGGAAGGAAGGGCGGAGGAGAGGATGATGGTGGAGGAAGAAGGGCAGATGGAGGAGGAGGAGGAGGAGGAGGAGGAATAGGAGGGCGAGGTGGAGGAGGAAGGAGGAGGAGGGAGGAAGAGGGGAGGGGGAGGAGGAAGAAGATAAGGAGGAAGAGGGGAGGAGGAGGAGGAGAAGGAAGAGGAGGGGGAGGAGAAGGAGGAGGAGGAAGAGGAAGAGAAGGAGGAGGAAGAGGAAAGGCGACGCAATATAGGGAAAGTGGAGGTATGTGAAGAGTTGAGCAGGGGAGGAGGGGAGGAGGAGGAGGAAGAAGAGGAGGGGAGGAGGAGGAGGAGCCGAGGGGGCGTGAACAAGAATGTATGGTCGGCTGTGAAAGAGAGAGGAATGGGGCTTCGCTAGGGAAGGGAAGATTGGAGAAGGAAGGGTGGATGGTGAAAGTGGAGGAGGTGGAAGAGGGGGAAGAGGGAGAGAAGGGGAAGAGGGAGAAGAGGGAGAAGAGAGGGAAGAGGGAGAAGAGGGGGAAGAGGGAGAGAAAGGGAAGAGGGAGAGGAGGGGGAAGAGGGAGAGAAGGGGAAGAGGGAGAGTAGGAGAAGAGGGAGAGTAGGAGAAGAGGGAGAAGAGGGGGAGGAGGGAGAAGAGGGAGAAGAGGGGGAGGAGGGAGAAGAGGGAGAAGAGGGGGAGGAGGGAGAAGAGGGGGAGGAGGGAGAAGAGGGGGAAGAGGGAGAGGAGGGGAAGAGGGAGAGGAGGGGAAGAGGGAGAAGAGGGGAAAGAGGGAGAGGAGAGGGGAGAGGAGAGGGGAGAGGGAGAGGAGAGGGGAGAGGAGAGGGGAGAGGAGAGGGGAGAGGAGAGGGAGAGGAGGGGGGAAGATGGAAAAATGGTACAAAGGAGAGAAGAGAGGGGAAGAAGGGGAAGAAAGAGGAGGGGAAGGGGAAGGGGAGAGTAGAGGGGAAGGGGCGGGGAGAAAGAGAAGGGTGGTGAGAGGGGGAAGAGTGGGGAGAGGGGGAAGGGTGGGAAGAGGGAGAATGGTGGGGAGAGGGAGAATGGTGGGAAGAGGGGGAAAGGGCGGGGGGAGAGGGGGAAGAGAGGGGAGAGAGGGAAGAGTGTGGAGAGAGGGAAGGGTGGGGAGATGGGGAGAATGGTGGGGAGAGGGGAAAAGGTGGGGAGAGAGGGAAGAATGGGGAGAGAGGGAAGAGAGGGGAGAGAGGGAAGGGTAGGGAGAGAGGGAAGGGTGGGGAGGGGGTAAGGGCGGAGAGAGGGGGAAGGTCGGGGAAAGGAGTTGGCGACAAACGGGAGAAGAGAGGCACAAAATTAGAGAGAGGGGAGTGAGAAGGGAGAGAGGGTAGGGGAAAGGAGAGAAGAGGGGAAGGGGAAGAAGAAAGTGGGAGGGGAAAGGGGAGGGAAAAGGGGAGGGAAAAGAGGAGGGAAGAGGGGAAGGGAAGAGGGGAAGGGAAGAGGGGAAGGGAAGAGGGTAAGGGAAGAGGGTAAGGGAAGAGGGGAAGGGAAGAGGGGAAGGGAAGAGGGGGAGGAGGAGAGGGAACAGTGGAAGGAGAAAGGGAAAGGGGGAGATGGGATAGGGAGAAAGAGCTAGAGAGCTAGAGAGAGAGAGAGAGAGAGAGAGAGAGAGAGAGAGAGAGAGAGAGAGAGAGAGAGAGAGAGAGAGAGAGAGAGAGAGAGAGAGAGAGAGAGAGAGAGAGAGAGAGAGAGAGAGAGAGCTAAAGAGAAAGAGAGGTAGAGAGAGAGAGCTAAAGAGAGCTAAAGAGAGAGAGCTAAAGAGAAAGAGAGCTAGAGAGAGAGAGCTAAAGAGAGAGAGCTAGAGAGAGCTAAAGAGAGAGAGAGAGAGAGAGAGAGAAAGAGAGAGAGAGAGGGGGGGGCTTGGTGATAAGGATGTAGGGGATCAGGGAGCCAATAAAGCCTTGTACAGGACTCCTCCTTCCAGGTTGAATGATACTGTTCCAGTTTCCAGGCTCATCTTCACCCTCTCACTACGTCTTACTCACTTCACAACTTCAGTACAAGTCCATAGTTCTCGGAGGGAGAAGGGGATTTTGGTATGGCAGACAACGGCGATGGGGTATAGTGTTACAATGGGCCCTGGCGTTCGACACGATCAGGGCACCATAGATTTACAAGGACTCTTTGGGCACAAGGCCCTCATTGATAAATATGTAGGACGTGGCATAGTTTTCCCTCTGCGCAGGAAATACGACGTTATACCCAAGTCAGTCTAGAAATGTCCGTCTTGCTGTGAGCATGTAACCCTCCTATTGTGACTCAGCTCTGTACGCATAATCCACTGATTAATAAAGACTCCAAACGTCCCCACGCGTTTCTGTTGCACACAGGCGACATTGTATTTATTTATTTATCTAATTCATTTATTTAATCAATTTTCTATTTAATAAATTTATTAAATGAATTCATTTTTATTTCGTATTTATTTATGTCATTTAATCAATTAATTTATTCAATTTGTTTATTTAATTAAATTATTTATTCTATTTATCTAATTTATTCATTTATTTTACTTTATTTATTTCATTTATTTATTTATTCTTTTTTTTAGGGGGGGCGAGGGGAAGTGGGGGAGTGGGGGTAGGGTTCGACATGATTTGTCCATCTCATCAGCAGCATGACCCGTTTCTTCAAGTAAGATATCTCCCCGGGAAACTCGCACGTGGAGCGAATGACGTGGGGGGAGGGGGGGAGAGGGGTGACGTGGGGGGGGAGAGGGGGAGAGGGCAAAGATAATGCGAGTGACGACAGCCACCCCAATGATAAAACCCGATATGACGTAAGCACGACAAAGAAAACGCTGTGACGCGGTTTGTATGCAGGAAAGTCCCAATTTCTTCAATCCCCCAATGACGCAAGCGGCAGATTTCGTTCAAAGATTAGACGACTTTATTCAGGACAGGGCACGACCGGGAGCGCCCAGAACACACAGCTGTGTGTGTAGTGTAGGCCTTATGGTCTCCTGCAGTCTCTCATTCTTTGGGTCTAAAGTCGCAACCGTTTCGAAGTCTTTAGATCGACTACGACCATTCAAAGGGTTATCACACTGGGATATTTTTCCTCCGACCTCCGATTAATCGGCGGTACCGCCCACCTCCAGAACTTTTTCCGCCGTCAAATCACTCTCTGGGAAACTATTTTGTTTTCTCAACAAAAATTAAATAGAATGTCATTTGATATGCTGGAGGAAAATCATTTTCATCCAGCATTTCAAATTCCTTCCCGAAAGCCACGTTCTACAAATTTGCCCCAACAGTCGGAGGAAAAATAGCCCAGTGTGATAATGTCTTTAGTCGGACAGTTGCTGGAGAACTTGGGTTTCGCGTGTCGCCTGCAAGAAACGTCCAAGGATACGGTTGGACTGCTTCCATTGGTGACGACGTCGTTGTAATCCTGATGGAGTCCTTTAAGGATCTCTGGGCAAGATCGACGCGCGATTTCTATACCTATCATTCTCCCCTCTCCCTCCCCCTACTCTCTTTCTCTCTCCCTTCCTCTCTCTCTCTCTCTCGCCTCCTCTCTCTCTCTCTCTCTCCCCTCCTGTCTCTCCCCCTTCTCTCTCTCTCTATCTACCTCTCTCTCTCTCCACCTCCCTCTCCCTCTCCCATCCTCTCTCTCTCTCCTCTCTCTCTCTCTCTCTCTCTCTCTCTCTCTCTCTCTCTCTCTCTCTCTCTCTCTCTCTCTCTCTCTCTCTCTACCTACCTCTCTCTCTCCCCACCTCCCTCTCTCTCTCCCCTCCTCTCTCTCTCTTCCTTTCTCTCTCTCTCTCTTCCTTTCTCTCTCTCTCTCTTCCTTTCTCTCTCTCTCTCTTCCTTTCTCTCTCTCTCTCTCTCTCTCTCTCTCTCTCTCTCCTCCTCCTCTCTCTCTCTCTCTCCTCCTCCTCTCTCTCTTTCTCCCTCCTCTCTCTCTCTTTCTCCCTCCTCTCTCTCTCTCTCTCTCTCTCTCTCTCTCTCTCTTTCTCTCTCTCTTTCTCTCTCTCTTTCTCTCTCTCTTTCTCTCTCTCTCTCTCTCTTTCTCTCTCTCTTTCTCTCTCTCTCTCTCTCCCCCTCTCTCTGCTCATACAATAGATGTGCACGAACCGTTGCTTGACCGTACATCATCATCGTTGGCAAGATTTTTAGAACCTGAACACGACCATGGGCGTAAATTTAATTGTACTAAAGTTAGCCAAGCTTCTCGGCACGGCACGTCATCGCTAAACACAATAAAATAAGCAACAAAACAATCAAACGATTAAATGGATAAGATATAAGAATCTAATAAACCTGTATACATAATGATCCAACGGAGATTAAATATTTTCTTGGATAACGTGATAACCCAACGAAGACTAAAGCTTCTCTTGGATAACGTAACGACCCAACGAAGACTAAAGCTTCTCTTGGATAACGTAACGACCCAACGAAGACTAAAGCTTCTCTTGGATAACGTAACGACCCAACGAAGACTAAAGCTTCTCTTGGATAACGTAACGACCCAACGAAGACTAAAGCTTTTCTTGGATAACGTAACGACCCAACGAAGACTGAAGCTTCTCTTGGATAACGTAACGACCCAACGAAGACTGAAGCTTCTCTTGGATAACGTAACGACCCAACGAAGACTGAAGCTTCTCTTGGATAACGTAACGACCCAACGAAGACTAAAGCTTCTCTTGGATAACGTAACGACCCAACGAAGACTAAAGCTTCTCTTGGATAACTTAACGACCCACCGAAGACTTAAGCCTTTCTTGGATAAGCCGCACAGAATTTCCCGTAGATCAATTCCCGGGGAAACCGATCATAAAGGAATAAACGTAAAGAACATCAATTCCGGAAACTTCATCAGACAGCCTGGAATGCACGCGGGGAGAAAATGTAAATCCATGTTAACGCGCGAGGCCCGTCTCCAAGCGCCGGGGAAGGGCGGCCAGACATCACCTCACAACTTTAAATCCTTTGCGAAGCAAGGCACGCCCGCGTGGGCGGCGGTTGAAGGAGCCAGAAGGAGTCGATGAGAAAGGGGTGGGGGGGCGAAGGGGCTTAGTGAGAGAGGGGGGGACAGCAACAGGGGAGGCGAGAGGGGGTTGGTGGAAGTGAGGGTGGAGTAACAAGTTAGGGAAGGCATGGGCATTATATTAACCTATCTGTGACAGCAATACAATTCAATAGAAAATATTCTTGCCGTTGAAAGAACCGGCTTGGAAGCCGGGCATTATAGGTAAGACACAGAACACGCAATTTTACACTGCCCACGCAGAAGCAGAGGGAAAAAAAAAAAAAAAAAAAATTGCCGGCTACCCACAGCTAACGGGTCTTCTGAGGAAACCGAGCGACAAATTGGTTGCCCGGCCGACGTCAAATAGGAAAGTCCGGGTGTAAATAGATAAATGGGTAAGAGTCTCTTTGTTCACCTATTTCTTTCGTCACTATTTCATTAACCATTCGGATGAAACTCACTCTGTATGGGCAGGAATGAACCAAGGTCGTTTTTATTCACCAAATGACGGACATACTGCATCTTAACAATTTTAATTCTAATTAACACTAAATTACTTCATTAACCTGACCGGGAATGAAGACCATTTACGAACGTGCTGCCTTCTGGGTATTTCATTCTAGCTAGCGTCAGCTGATATCATTATAAACATGAAGAAAAAGTAACAGAATTGAGCATAAATAGATTTTAAAAAATCACTCCGGATATTTTGTATCCATTTGAGGAGAGTTGGGGGGAGGAACACAAAGGAACACAAAGGAAGAACAAACAACAGCAGGACCTACTGGCCCTAACGAGACTGTTTGTGTTTACTAAACTAAGCTACAATTAAGAAAACAGGGTAGAATATGAACTAACACTACTGCTACCACTATCCTATCCAATTGCAAGGAAGGGAGGGTGGCCTACGCTGCAGTTTTAGCTGACCGGCATGAATTCTTATTTGTCCAAGAGGCAGACGCTGGAGGAAAGAGTACCACCCACGTGGCAATAGATCACCAAAACTTGTTGGGGAGGGGGAGGGAGAGAGGGAGGGACGGGAGAGAGTGGAGAGGAAAAAAGTGAGGGAGGGAGAAAGGGGGGAAGAGAGGGAGAGAGAGGGAGGGGGAGAGGATGGGAAAGAGGGAGGGAGAGAGAGGGAGAGAGGAGAGGGAGGGAGAGAGGAGAGGGAGGGAGAGAGGAGAGGGAGGGAGAAAGGGGGAGGAAGAGAGAGCAGCAGAGAGAGAGAGCAGCAGAGAGAGAGAGCGGCAAAGAGAGAGAGAGAGAGAGAGAGAGAGAGAGAGAGAGAGAGAGAGAGAGAGAGAGAGAGAGAGAGAGAGAGAGAGAGAGAGAGAGAGAGAGAGAGAGAGAGAGAGAGAGAGGAAATGCAAGTAATCTCAATACCTCAAAAGGTTTTACAACCCATACCGAGGAGGTACCATTAAAAGGTTACTGGGGATTCGCACTAGTAATTACACTAATGTGTGTAGCACCTTGTCTAACTGACTTCTGAACTGCTCAACAGAGGACCTGTTTACCACGTCCTTTGGCAGCCTGTTCCAAGTGTTACAGATTTTTTAGTAAAATAAGAAAAAAAAAATTACCAACCTTGTCACAAGAGTAACGAGGGGGATTGAGCTTCCACCCTTGGTTGCGAGTGACATTCACGTTCAAGCTAAAGAGATGTCGATAGTCAATGTTATCAAATCCTTGAAGTATTTTGAAAACCTCTATTAACTGTCCTCGCAATCTCCTGGTTTCTAGAGAAAAGAGCTCCAAAGCCTTGAGACGCTTCTGGTAGCCCATGTGTCTAATGGCGGGAATAAGTTTCGTTGCTCGTGCCTAAACTCGTTCTAACCTCTGCACGTCCATCCTCAAGTTCGGCGACCAGAACTGGACGGCGTATTCCAGATGAGGACAAACAAGGGAATTGTAAAGTGACAAGACTATTTCTTGGTTTCAGTAACGAAACTGTCTTCTGATGAAACCTAACAGCCTTTGACTCTTCTTTTCTACTTCAAAAGAGAGAGAGGGGTGGGGGAGACAGAGAGATACAGAGATAGAGATGAGAGACAAACATCATGAATCTCAGCGAAAGTTGACATACTACTCATACAAGATACCGCACCTAAAAAAAAAATATTGAAATCTCAAAAGAATTCGTGATCAAAGACTATCAATTCAAATATATTCAAAACGTTTAATGACAACGTCAACCATAACCTGCCATGCAAACTTCCAGATGTACGATAACTCGTGCCATTCGGCAATGCATATTCTGCTCAGGAGCTTGAGCCAGTAGGCTCTGAGCGGCGACCAAGACAGTTATATTTGCTCAGAGTCCACGGACTGGCCAGGCCAAGCAACGGTCAATGGACGGCCGTTGGATTCAAACTTGGGCACACGTGGTGTGAAGAACATAAGAATGAAGGAGACTACAATAGACCATAAGGCCTACACTAGGCAGTTCTCTCTCCATTACTACCTATCATCCTCATCCGTACAGTGACACACACACACACATATATATATATATATATATAATATATATATATATATATATATATATAATATATATATATATATATATATATATATATATATATACCCTGTATACACTTTAGGTTTCATTCTTGTTGAAAACCCTAGTCTTAGGAGTTCATAAAAAAATTAAAACTTGAAAATGTTAATCTGCTCTCAGACTGAAGACTAGACAGGCGAGGGGGGGGGGGAGTTTTCCTTCTTGTTGAAAAACTCAGTCTTAGGAGTTCATAAAAAAGAATGATAATAATGAATAGAATAAAAATTAAAAATGTAAATCTGTTCCCAGAATGGAGACTAGTCAGGCGAGGGGGGAGGAGAAATTTTCATTCTTGTTGAAAACCTTAGTTCATCCAGAAAAATATTAAATCTTGAAAATGTAAACCTACTCTCAGACTGGACACTGGCCAGGCGAGTGGTAGTGGAAGTTTTCGTTCTTTTTGAATACCCAAGCCTCAGGAGTTCATCAAAAATAAATAAATGAATAAATAAATAAAAATAAATAAATAAATAAAATAAATAAATATAGATAAATAAATAAATAAATAAAAAATTAGAAATTTAAATCTGCTCTCAAACTGGACACTAGCCAGTCGAGGCTCCACGACGCTCGGCAACGGCGTCTTGGATTTCAAATCCGGCGCCGCAGGAACATCAGCTGCAGCAGAGCGCCGGCGGTGGACGCGAGCTGGGGCCGGGGTCAAGGCACTCCCGGGATTCGAGTCCGCAGCGTGGCGGGTAAGGTGACCGCAGGCCGGGCGGAACATGGGATGCGCGCAGTCTCCTTCCGTTCTCACTCCACCCACGCACTCTCCTTCCACTCTCACGTCTTTTTTTTTAATGGGAGTGAAATGTCACTCCAACAGAGCCCATGGGAGTGACATTTCACTCCCAATTAAAAAAAAAAAAAAAAAAAAAACTCATGCCACACACGCACTCTCCCACCACTCTCACTCCACTCACGCACTCTCCTTCCACGCACACGTCACTCACGCACTCTCCTTCCACTCTCACGCCACTCACGCACTCTCCCACCACTCTCACTCCACCCACGCACGCAACACACTCCCTTCATCCGCACACTCACCTCACACTCACTCCGCACTCTCCTCTCTCCCACACACTTTACACTCTCCCCTCCCCTCACTCACCCACTCTACATACACCCCTTAACCCCCACACATTATACTTTCCCTCACACACACACACACACACACACACACACACACACACACACACACACACACACACACACACACACACAAAAATCCCTCACCCACCCACTTACTCTCCATCTTCAATTACACTCCTCATCACTCCTTCGCATACTCCATCACTCCCTCACTCTCACTCACTCACTCACATTATTTTTCAATCTCAATCACTCTCTTATTTGCTTTCATTGTTTATTTTCTGTCACACAACACAATCAAACAGGCACGCAGGTCCACACACGCAGAGAGAGAGAGAGAGAGAGAGAGAGAGAGAGAGAGAGAGAGAGAGAGAGAGAGAGAGAGAGAGAGAGAGAGAGAGAGAGAGAGAGAGAGAGAGAGAGAGAGAAGGGGGGAGGGAGGAGAGGGGGAGAGAGAGAGACAGAGAGAGAGGGAGAGGGGGGAGAGAGACACGAGAGAGAGATAGAGGATTAGGGTGGGAGGTTAGAAAAGTTCAAGACCTTGAAATTTCCCGTGAAGGAATGTCACCTTTCCAAATTAAAAAAAATATGTATATTCTCAGCTTCTACCCCAAGCGATCCATCCAAGATTAATAACATTAACGCAATTTATTCGTCCGATACCACCTCTTATCCATTACATGGCTCCTCAAAACAATCTCTAGAGTGTCAACATTATCCATTGCGGGCTCTTGTGTAATATTATATCGATCACGTAAGGACTGTTTCACTTTTGCGATAACAGAATGTACCCAATCTGACGAAGCAACAAAGGTAATACGATCTGGTTATAACACAGAAATGTTCATTTACAAAGAGTCGGATTCCACCACTACCTCTGTCGTTGTTTTATGTTTTTTTTAGCCGTTTATAGTTGATGATAGATTATTTTATTCTGCTCACAGGTTGGGAACGGGACCTCTGTCATAGTAAGAGTGTTTAGGTACTTAAGTCTCTATCACACATTTGTTTGTTTTAGTAGAAATGACTTTGTTTATAATCTTTTATTCGTCGATTTTCCAAATGTCAAATCACCTTTGCGTCGTATATTGAGAAGCTGAATGACGAACTAAGAGAAGTTAAACCTAGAATACGAATGTTAGAAGACACATTGTTGAATCGTCGACTTAGGGAAGTCTAGAATAATGTCAGCGAAGTCGTCTTCTAGGTTCTCAGATTCACAAATTTTGTCGAAAATCTTGAATTTGTGAAGGAGTTATTCAACAGACATCATATGACATTCTGTCATATCACATCACATGACATTCTGTCACACCACGTCACATCACATGACATTGTCACATCACGTCACATCACATGACATTGTCACATCACATTGCATTCTGTCGCATCACGTCACATTACGTGACGTGATGCGGGGAGGAAGAGGAGAAGGAGGAGTAGTAAGAGAATGAGGAGCAGAGGGAGGAGGTGCTGAAGAAAGAGGTGGGAAGGAGATGAAGGAGGAAGAAGAGGAGGAGGAGGAGGAGGAGGAGGAGGAGGGAGGAAGAGGAGGAGTCCTGACACTCACAAATATCTATAGAAATATATCTTTCATTATTGAGTATTTTACACATTTCAATATAAACCAGTCGTCCCATAATAAATACAATTATTTGTACGGAATTTTTTATTACTGCATTAGCAAAGAAAGGCATATTTCCGTATTTTTTGGCAAGTCATAGAGTCAACTTGACGAGCTCGTAATGTCGACATCCTCTCAGGAGCTCTGAATTCTGGTGCATCCAGGCTCTTTGTCCCTTCAGGGAGGAGGCGGAGGGAGGGAGGGAGGCGGAGGGAGGGAGGGAGGGAGGGAGGGAGGGAGGGAGGAGGGAGGGAGGGAGAGGGAGGGAAAGAGGGAGGGAGGGAGGGAGGGAGAGAGGGATAAGCTTCGACACCAGAAAGGCTTAAGTCAGGTACAGAGGTCGGGGCGAGGGAGAGGGACAATGGGAGGGAGAGAGGGAGAGAGAGAGAGAGAGGGAGAGAGAGAGAGAGAGGGGGAGAGAGAGGGAGAGAGAGAGAGAGAGAGAGAGAGAGAGAGAGAGAGAGAGAGAGAGAGAGAGAGAGAGAGAGAGAGAGAGAGAGAGAGAGAGAGAGAGAGAGAGAGAGAGAGAGAGAGAGAGAGAGTATGAGAGGCAGGAAGGAGAGAGGAAAGAGGGAGACACAGGAAGGAAATCGCGAGAGGCAAGGCAGGAAGGCAAGGGGAAAAAAAGGGGCAGGGATGAAGGTAGGAAGGCAAGAGGGGAAGACGGAAGGAATGCAAGAAAGGAAGGCGTTGGAGGCCTGGACGATTCGAGCGCTCAATTTCTGCCCACTCACCCAAGAACGAACGGCAAAGATCCTAAGTGCATGGACGACACAGACACACACACAGACAGACAGACAGACACAGAAAGAGAGCGCGAACTAGACAGGCGAGGGGCACACACCAGGAGGCGCGTAGCAGCTGTCGGAGACGTCACCTTACCCCTGCGCACTTTGTAGACTACTGAGGTAGGTTACAGCTATTATTGTGAATCGGAGGGGAATGTGGGACTCACCCTTCGAGTGGGAAGGTACGATACCCAGACGCTTCCGAGTGGGTCACCGGCCCACAGACAGACAGACAGACAGACAGACAGACAGACAGACAGACAGACAGATAGACAGACAGACAGACAGAGTTAGACACGCAAGCTCAGATAGCCATGTATAGACAGGAAGGCTCACAGACACAGATAGACACAGACAGGCAGACAGGAAGAGAGACAGAGACAGGCAAACAGGCAGGCAGGCAGGCAAGTAGGCAAACAGAAAGATAGACAGGTATAGACACGCAGGCTCGCAAACAAAGAGACAGACAGACAGACAAGAAGAGAGATACACACAGACAGAGACAGGCAAACAGGGGCAGGTACGCAGGCAGACAGAGACAGGCAGAACCAAACAGACAGAGAGGTAGATAGATTTGACAGACACACAGGACAGAGAGAGAGGAGAAATGGAGAGGGCTGACTTGAAGTTGATCTCTTCAGCCGGGCGACATAAATACTTTTAGAATTCGTACAGGATATTGCCAGATGGCTGTCATTCAATTGAGGGCAAAGCCCACGAGGGAGGGAGGGAGGGAGGGAGGGAGGGAGGGAGGAAGGGAGGGAGGGAGGGAGGGGGAGAAAGGGACAGAGAGGGAGGAGGAGAAAGGGGAATGCAAGGGAGAAAGACAAGGAGAGAGGGGAGAGAGAAAAAAGGGGAAGAGGGAGGAGAGGGAAAGAGAGGAGGTAGAGAGGAGGGTGACAGTAGGGAGGAGACAGAGTAGAGAAAGAAACTAGGGAGGAGGGGGAGGGAGAGAGGGAGAGAGAGAGAGAGAGAGAGAGAGAGAGAGAGAGAGAGAGAGAGAGAGAGAGAGGCAGAGAGAGAGAGTCAGAGAGAGAGAGGCAGAGAGAGAGAGGCAGAGAGAGAGAGGCAGAGAGAGAGAGGCAGAGAGAGAGAGGCAGAGAGAGAGAGAGGCAGAGAGAGAGAGGCAGAGAGAGAGAGGCAGAGAGAGAGAGGCAGAGAGAGAGAGAGAGAGAGAGAGAGAGAGAGAGAGAGAGAGAGAGAGAGAGAGAGAGAGAGAGAGAGAGAGAGAGAGAGAGAGAGAGAGAGAGAGAGAGAGAGGCAGAGAGAGAGAGAGAGAGAGGCAGAGAGAGAGAGAGGCAGACAGACAGAGGGGGAGGTGGGGAGAGTGAGGTAGAGAGGCAGGAAGAGAGGCAGGAAGAGAGGTGGGGAGAGAGGTAGGAAGAGAGGTGGAGAGAGAGTGAGGGAGAGAGTGAGGGAGAGAGGTTGGGTGTCCTTATTCAGTCGCTTCAGCTGAAGGGAAATCTCCTCTGTTGTCACAATTGCATCACGAAGATCCAAAAGCCAAGACCGTGAACTCGATTATGTAAAGATCCTTGTTTAGATCCAGAGGCAAATGATTTCGTCCAGGACGACCCCCGAACTGCGCAAAATCAAAATACTGCAGAGAGCAGGTGCTGACACGCTACGTGGGATAATTGGGACCTATGTAAGAAAATTGGGATCACGCCATGTAGGGAAATTGGGACCATGCCACGTGGGATAATTGGGACCACGCTACGTGGGATAATTGGGACCAAGCTACGTGGGAAAATTGGGACCACGCTACGTGGAATAATTGGGACCACGCTACGTGGGAAAATTGGGACCACGCTACGTGGGAAAATTGGGACCACGCTACGTGGAATAATTGGGACCTATGTAAGAAAATTGGGACCACGCCATGTAGGGAAATTGGGACCACGCTACGTGGGATAATTGGGACCACGCCATGTAGGGAAATTGGGACCACGCTACGTGGGATAATTGGGACCTATGTAAGAAAATTGGGACCACGCCATGTAGGGAAATTGGGACCACGCTACGTGGGATAATTGGGACCACGCTACGTGGGAAAACTGGGACCTATGTAGAAAAATTGGGACCACACTATGTAGGAAAATGGGGACCACGATATGTAGGGGAAATTGGGACCACGCTATGTAGGGAAATTGGGACTAATCACAACAAACTGTATTTCTTTTTTTATATAAGTTTTATTTGATTTGTGTGGAGTAAGTTTGTTCTATTCTTTTCCTCTATAACTGGTCATATAACCTAACCTAACTTGGCCATGCCTAACAAATTATATTATCTCAACCACCATTAGAATATACTTTCTTTTTTTGCCCCCATGTATTTCATGTTACTTATCTAATCAGTCTTATCAACTCGTTTTCTTATCTACATTCTCATTGATTTTTCTGCTTGTTTTTTGCCTCCATGTATTTCATGTATCTACTTATCTAGTCAGTCTTATCAACTCGTCTTCTTATCTACATTTTTTATCAGTTCTTTTGGTTATTTTTTGCTTCCATGTATTTCATGTATTTGTTTATCTAATCAGTCTTATCAATTTTCTTATTTATCTCTTTATTTATTTTGTTTATTTCTTCCTCCATGTATTCTATGTATCTACTTATCTAATCAGTCTTATTAATCAATTTTCTTATCTACCTATTTATTCTTTTGTTTTTTCACTCCATGTATTTTATGTTGCTTATGTAATCAATCTTATTGACTCGTTTTATTATCTACTTTTGTTTTTGTTTCTTTTTTGTTTGTTTTTTACTCCATGTATTTCATGTATCTACTTATCTAACCAGTCTTAGAGGGGTTTTAAACAGTCTAACGGTTCGTTGAACGCGGTTCGACAGTCACGTGTTTAAAGTAATGTGTGAACGTGTGAACGGGGTATTTGGTTGTCGAACACGTTCGTTAAACCCCAAATACCCCGTTCACACATCACTTTAAACACGTGTCTGTCGAACCGCGTTCGACGAACCGTTAGACCTTGCGAACCCCCTCTTATTTGTATTTCATGTATCTACTTATCTAACCAGTCTTATTAACTCATTTTCTTATCTTCCTTTTCTTTGATTCTCTTGTTTATTTTCGCCAAGGGTGGAGGAGCCACAGAGGACGGGGAAACGAGTGGACCGAGTGAACTCTGGGTCAAGATTGATCGACGAGACCCGAACTCGAGGCTGACGCGTAGCGAGCGACCACTGCCCGGCGGACGAAGCGTCGATTCTGCGCACAAGAATCCATCACTCGTAGAGTCTAGTTTCGTTAAGCTTCTGGGAGCTTGTAGGAGCTTCTGGGAGCTTGTAGGAGCTTCTGGGAGCTTGTAGGAGCTTCTGGGAGCTTGTAGGAGCTTCTGGGAGCTTGTAGGAGCTTCTGGGAGCTTGTAGGAGCTTGTAGGAGCTTCTGGGAGCTTCTGGGAGCGAGCTTCGGGGACCTTTGGGGAGCTTCTGGAAGCTTCTAGGAGCTTCTAGGAGCTTCTGAGAGCTTCTGGGAGCTTGTAGAAGCTTCTGGGAGCTTGTAGAAGCTTCTGGAAGCTTTTAGGAGCTTCTGGGAGCTTGTAGAAGCTTCTGGAAGCTTTTAGGAGCTTCTGGGAGCTTTTAGGAGCTTCTGGGAGCTTTAGGAGTTTCTGAGAGCTTCTGGAAGCTTCTGGGAGCTTCTGGGAGCTTTGGGAGTTTCTGAGAGCTTCTGGAAGCTTCTGGGAGCTTCTGGGGGATCTTTCTCCGTCGAATGAAGTTACTTGGCGACAGGTAGAACGAATGGACAAGTGGAGTGGGCCAAACCTCTAAAGCAGCGTTCCAAACCTTTTCCGACCATAGCACCCCCTGTTGTCATGTCTAAGCAGTCCAGCACCCCTATCTTGTTATTAGAAAGATATAAGAAAGTAAAGTGCACTGCTTGATGATTTATTATCTTGATTCCTTAGAACTGAAACAAATTGACAATATTGTTTGTAGAAGAAATAAGAACACCCTAGAAAAATAAAATAGCATGGAAAAGGTCAAATATGCACAACTGGGTAATCAGTGATACATATATCAATGTGATTTTTGTGTGCATCACTTCCCAGCACCCCCTATCATTGATTTCAGCACCCCAGGTTGGGAAACGCTGCTCTAAGAGTTGTTTTTGAGCGAATGTGTTGGAGGCTTAAGACGATGATGGGTTTCACGAAAAGCGCTCAAGGAAAGAAAAAGAAGAATTGGGAAGTCATAATTATCGACATGTTTCAAAGAGTGGAAAATAGCCCCCCCCCATATAAATAAATGAATTAATCATTTTACACACACACACATACACACACACACACACACACGACTGGAAAGAAAAGAACGAAAAACACAAATTTCGAAATAAGCCAACGACGGGCGATTTTATTCAGTTGGGGCGGTGCCACGTACTAATAAGAAAAAGAGAAAGAGAGAGAGAGAGAGAGAGAGAGAGAGAGAGAGAGAGAGAGAGAGAGAGAGAGAGAGAGAGAGAGAGAGAGAGGAAGGAAGGGTGGGTGGAGGTGGTCATCACGGCGATATGACGTTTACTCTCACGAGAAGCGGATAGGAGATGAGGAGGGATACAAGATTCTATTATGGGACGAGCAGCAAACTGGGGCAGTGGAACGGCGTTATGATATGACAATGTCATGTGATGTGACGTGATGTGACAGAATGCCATGTGATGTGACGTCATGTGATGTGACGTGATGTGACAGAATGTCATGTGATGTGACGTGATGTGACAGAATGTCGTGATGTGCCGTGATGTGACAGAATGTCATGTGATGTGACAGAATATCATGTGATGTGACAATGTCATGTGATGTGACATAATATCATGTGATGTGACAGAATATCATGTGATGTGACGTGATGTGACAGAATGTCATGTGATGTGACGTGATGTGACAGAATGTCATGTGATGTAACATGATGTGACGCGACGGTGACTGATCGACGAATCCCAAAATGGCGTCTTATGGCCCATGTGCTTGGAAAGATTTTTTTTCACCCCGACCAAACCCTGACACCAACCTTCCCCGCAGTGCGGGATTCGAACTCGGGTCTCTCGGCTTACCCCGAGAGGCGCTTACCTGCGGCCAAAGCAGCAACCTTAACCCTACGTACTCTGACAGCCAAGACAGGTATCAGGCACCGATGCCATTTTGTGGGAATTTTCCTCAAATTTGTGTTTGAGAAATTTGCTCACATGGGATGTTTTGTGAGCAAATTATATGTTGCAATGAATTTATTTGTGTATATAATAATTCCTTCCTTTCGTGGGGGAAAATAGTGTGGAAATCCATATTTCACTGTGGGAATTTTGTGGAAAATTTCTCGCTCATTTGTGGGAACTGGTTTAGATCACAGTGGCAACACTGATATCAGGTTCCTGTGGCTGCTGGGTTCGACCTCGGGTCCACAGGGACAGAGA
>NC_134809.1:12650881-12653381 GCF_046742065.1 Oratosquilla oratoria
AGAGGGGCATTCGAGGGGGAGGGGGAGGGGGAGGGGAAAAGGGGGGAGAGGGGTATTCGAGGGGGAGGGGGAAAGGGGGGAGAGGGGTATTCGAGGGGGAGGGGGAAAGGGGGGAGAGGGCCATTCGAGGGGGAGGGGCATTCGAGGGGGAAAGGGGGGAGAGGGCCATTCGGGGGGATCATTCGGGGAAAGGGGGGGAGGTGAGGCATTCGAAGAGGGGGAGGGGAGAAAGCGGGAAAGGGAGGGGGAGGGGGGAGAAGGGATGAGGAGGGGAGAGAGGAGAGAGGGAGAAAAGGAGGGGAGAAGAGGAGAAAGGGAGGGGGAGAAGGGAGAAAGGGAGGGGGAGAAAGGAGAAAGGGAGGGGGAGAAGGGAGAAAAGGAGGGGGAGAAGGGAGAAAGGGAGGGGGAGACGGGAGGGGGAGAAGGGAGAAAGGGAGGGGGAGGGGAAGGAGGGGGAGGGGAAGGAGGGGGAGAAGGGAGAAAGGGAGGGGGAGACGGGAGGGGGAGAAGGGAGAAAGGGAGGGGGAGGGGAAGGAGAGGGAGGGGAGGGGAGAGGGGGGAAGGAGGGAGGCTAAGGTAAGGACATAACGAGGTTACCGAGGGGGCACGCCGTGGATCAGAGGTATCGCGCTCGTCTGGTAACCGCGTGGAGGATTTCGGTTTCTGTTCAAACCCTGGCCGCGGCGGAGAGGTTAGAAAGGTCATCCACTATGAGTAATTGCTTTCCGAGAGGGAGCAAATGTAAATAATAAACTGACGCAGCCCGAAGGGATTTCTCCCCGTCTTCTCTTTTTCTGCATGAGGGGACGGAGAGGCGGGGGGGGGGGGTCGCCGATTAGATGAAGCGAAGTGGACTGGCTGTGGATGTGCTGTGTCTTGCTGCACTGTTTCTGACCCAGAGCAGTTGGCGAGATGCAGGGACAACCCGTCATCCAGGAGGAGCCAAGATAAGAAGGAGGGAGGGGTGGTGGAAGTGGAGTATGTGGGGATGGAAGGGGTGAGAGTGGACTTTATGCCTTTGTTTTTTTTGGCTACCTCCCTTATAAGGGGGGAAAAGGCGTTGGTGTATGTATGTGCCTAGAGGGAGGGCGGGAACGAACGTGATGCGATGAGGTCGAGTGGGAACAAAAGGAACCCGTTTAGTGTAAGGAACCCGACGGGTGGCAGAGGACGTAACACAAGAGGTAATGGATACGCTGGAACCCTGGAAGGGGATTTCGAATCCCACGAAGTCGCAGCGAAGGCTAACAGGTTATCACACTGGGATACTTTACCTTCGACATCCTACTTCCAACCTCCATTTGAATAAATATAATAGGACTTCGCTGACAGAAATCTACACTTCGCTAAGGACGTTTCAACAGTATGCTGTGCATTCGTACTGATTTACATTCTGTACATTTCAACAGTATGCTGTACATTCGTACTGATTTACATTCTGTACATTTCAACAGTATGCTGTACATTCGTACAGTATGCTGTACATCTGTGCAGATTTACAAAATATTATATAGCTAAGGAGAGTGATGAGCTACTCGTATCACGGAAAGACAATTTAGTGTTTGGAGATTTGTAAAATAAAATATTGTAACTAAAGTCATTTTTACTCAAACTCTCGACGGTCTGAATGACGAACTAAGAGAAGTTAAACCTACACGAACACTAGACACATTGGCGAACTGTCCTTAGGGAATTCTAGAATAATGTACGCGAAATCGTCTTCCAGGTTTTTAGACACAACATTTGGCGAGAATCTTGAATGTGTGACGGGGGGAAGAGCAAATGCGCAGAACACGATGATGATTTCAATGAGGAGGGAAGAGAAGTTCGAGGGGGACGACGAGGAGGAAGGGGATGAAGAGGAGGAGGAAGAGGAGGAGGGGGGTCACAGGCAAGATAACATCCATTCATTCTGCTAAACTTGAGACGCAATTACCCTTCAGCATCCTCCAACTTCGTTCTTAGTTCGACCTTCGCATAAAGTATTTAAATGAAACAAATTTAATCAACCCTCCGACAGAAACCAGTCCAACTTCCCGTGCTGGTAGTAGTGTTGGTAGTAGTGTTGGTAGTAGTGTTGGTAGTAGTGTTGGTAGTAGTGTTGGTAGTAGTGTTGGTAGGAGTGTTGGTAGGAGTGTTAGTAATGGAGTAAATGCTTGTATGAGGTTGCAAGCAGTAGTGTTAGTAATAGCAGTGATAGTAGTAGTAGTAGTAGTGCCAGTGGAGGCAGTAGTGGTGATAGTCGTGGTAGTAACTGTAGTAGTAGTAATTGTAGTAATAGTAGTAGTAGTAGTAACTGTAGTAGTAGTAGTAATAGTAGTAGTAGTAGTAGTAGCAGTAGTAGAAGTAGAGTGAAATAATACAAAATTATAAAAGGGTAGTCGACCACAGTCATTGGCGAGCGAGGGGGTCAATGAACTGTGTCTGTAGGAGACAGATCCTGACTGCTTTCACCACACAGGATGGAGGTAGTTTTGGGAAACAAAGAAGTAGTGGTGGA
>NC_134809.1:12658381-12660881 GCF_046742065.1 Oratosquilla oratoria
GTTGGGAATAATAGAAAGGAAAGGGAAAGACACACAGGCAACAAACAAATAAACACACAGAAAAAGAAACATGTATACATAAACACAGATGATGTATAAATACATCAACATTCAATTAACTAACAGTTTTAAACGAATGACGATATGACGTCATTCAGGAGCAACAAGAAAGCAGCCGGTATGACCGTTGCTTCTTGTCGTGAAGTATTCATTTGATCTAAAATGTAAACACTTGTTTCAGACTATTTGTTATGCAAACAATCTTAGAGCAATTATAGCTACTGAAAATAAAGAAATGATAATGCTAGAATCCTTATATTTACCATTTCGTCAGCAAAACAAGCCGTCGGCAGGAAATTCCTATCCAGTTTGAACTATAAGGCTAACGACTACCATACAGACAATAGAAAATAACTGATTACTGTTATAATTGCTTAAGACTGCTAATATTACTTTATCCTAGAAGTTTTAAATAATAACCTTATTTCTATTTGCAAGGGAAAAGATTGGGCTAAGATTAATCATGAAGGAATTTACGATGTTCTCTGTACTTTGAGAAAGTAGTTGTGGCTCGACCGATCGATACAAGGAAGCCGTAGGAAAATGTCTACAGCCCTTTTGCCAAGGTCATCGCCCCGTGACATTATATAACTCCTCAGTAACCGCAAATCGGATCTCTCTCCGCGGCGGTAACCGCAACCAAGCCGCTCCCTGTAACCGCGGTCACATACTACCTTCTGCTAGATGCTTCGCATACAATCATACACATATATTCATCACCAGCAGTATGCAGACAATCCTACTTGTCTTGGCGGACGTTTAGGAGGAGGAGGAGGAGGAGGAAGAGGAAGTGGAGGAGAAGGGGCCACAGTCTCCTCTAGAACTGTGTCATAACCCACCGTCACCAACGATTAAACAGCAACAATATTAACATTAACAACATTAACAACATCAACAACAACACCAACATGAACATCAACAATATCAGCAACAAGCCAGCCCCACCTTGCTAGAAACCTGAACCACCCTAAGAAGGCATCGCCCAGCATCAAACACGTGCTCGGAACCTAAAGTGGACGCAACACTTCGCTCAGTGGATGTATCAGCACTGTGCACCAATGTCGACCAACCCCTTGGTTGAGAAGTGTCTTCTCACCTTTATTTCGTCTGCCACAAGACTTTTATTTATCTCCCTGGCATTCCCTCGGCAGTGAGGGATGGTATAGCCTTCGGTAGTGTCCTAATAATTAAACGTGGACACTGTACAAAACCACGTGGCGTGGAGCGCACGTCGTCTCGCCCACGTGGCTAAACCTGACGCGCCAGCCACACACACACATCTGCTTATGACAGTGCGACCCTGCTTGACTCGACCTAACCTAATCCAGTGGAATTATGTAATTATGCACCTCGGGTGATTACCCGCGCGGTATATATATATCGGCTCCTGGCCGAATGTGAAATCGGTTCAGTTTTACCTTACAAATAAAGGAGACGAATTCACCGAACCTCTTTCTTTTCTCACAGTAGCATCTTCGCAACAACATCATGCCACTCCGGCCGGCTCGAACGATGACAAGCCAAAGCCGGAGGGCGAGGGAGAGAGCGGTGAGGGTTATGTTATCAAACTGAAGTCATAAACTGCTGGCCCCGACCATCCCTATCCCACTCCCATTCCCACATTCCTTGTGTAACCCAAGAACTTAACAGGACGACGCCTCAACACCAGTCCTTCGCTCTATACTTTCTGCAGCGTTCTTCCTTTTTTGTGAGGAACTTTTGTCTGCTCGTAGTGACGCAGAAGTCTGAGCTCAACAACTTCATTCAAGAACGCTGTCGTCTCCTTCGACATCTTCTGAATCCTTCTCCTAGGTCATGTAACATCAAGTTAGAAGGACTTCCTCTGTGCGTGCACGAGAAACCCGATGAAACAAACACTGACAGCCAATAAGGATAATTAAATAAATATTTGTGGCCTCTTGTGATGAGACTTGCTTCACCAACCAATGACTTTAAATTAATTAATCGTACACCTGCTATCGTCGACACCCGATCTTGGCCTGCGATATTTCGGAACTACCAAACAAACCTTTTTTTGACGGATATCTGTCACACTGGGGCTGCGCAGTAGCCCAGTGGGTACCGTGACTAACTTATGAACGGGTGGTCATGAGTTTGATTTGTCTGGCCCGCTGAGGGCTATGTCGCGTCGGTTCCCGAAAGTGTCTAGCCAGGCGGGAAGGCAACCCAATTTCGGCTTTAAAAAAAAAAAGTGGCTTGTCGCAACTGACAAGGCTTTGCTCTTCTAGGAGTTTCTCACTTCCCACTGCGTGGCTGTGGGATGGAGAGTTTTATTCAGTGGCAAACAGAACTGTACAAAAATAATACAACAACAACATCGTTGCATACAGATCCGATATCATTTCACAGGCTAGGTTTGGATGTCGCGCACCTTTACACGTATGTCCCTACATAAGCGGAACCAAACTGTGCGCGGCAA
>NC_134809.1:12665881-12675881 GCF_046742065.1 Oratosquilla oratoria
GGAGGGTGAGGAGAATGAGAAGGAGGAGGGCGAGGAGGAGGAGGGCGAGGAGGAGGAGGGCGAGGAGTTAGAGGGTAAGGAGGAGGGCGAGGAGGAGGAAGGAGAAGAAGGAGGAGGGCGAGGAGGAGGAAGGAGAAGAAGGAGGAGGGTGAGGAGGAGGCGTGGGGAGGAGGAGGGCGAGGAGAAGTCGGGGGAGGAGGAGGGCGAGAAGGAAGAGGCTTCTGAGCCTCGGCCGGAATCGAGCACAATCATCCTCAATGAGGTCCTACTTGTCCTCTGGCTTCCCTTCCGTGGCCAACACGTGACGAAATCCTCTCGTAGGAGGAAAAACAAACGGGGGAATATATGTACCCAAAGGAAGAATAAAAGAAGTAAATGAAAAAAGGGATAATGATGATGTAAATTAAAGAGAGAAACTAAGTCCAGTCGTTGAATTCTCGAAAGTGAAGATTTTTTTTTTTTCGTTCTCCTCGTCGTCGTTTAATAATACGCAATGTTCATCCCGACCCAAAATTTACCAAACTCTTTCGTTCACCCCTAAAACTGAAAAGAAAAATAATCAAGTGAATGATAAGTAACAAAATTAACAAATAATAAAATGTATATGATAAATTTATACAAAAATATATATCCCCAAGTCCCTTCCTTACACATTTTACACGCACACATACACACGCGCGCGCGCACACACACACACACACACACACACACACACACACACACACACACACACACACACACACACACACACACGACTCGTGGCGCAGTGGTAGAGTTCCCGTCCACCACTACGGTGGTCCGAGTTCGAATCCCGCCCAGAGCTGAAATAATTTCAGTATCACTGCGCTGCGAGTCGTTACTCCAACTTTCGTGGGCGGGGAGTGTGTGTGTGTGCGTGTGTGTAAGGTCACAGCATTACCCATAGATCGATCATATACGAGGGCTGACCTCTCTTCCGGGAGGGAAATAGCTGTCGATCACGAGTCCAACACGTGATCCAAGGCCATGGTGAATCACATAAACAAACACAGCTTTTAGTGGTTAATGTTTTGGTTTGCCAACTCAGTGGAGCAGAGATCAGGGTTTAAAATGCATCACAGTAAAAGGCGTCACTGTCTTCCTTGAGTAAAGTGACAGGGTGTGCGTGTGTGCGTGTGCGTGTGCGTGTGTGTGTGTGTGTGTGTGTGTGTGTGTGTGTGTGTTATGTCTACAGTCACAGCAATGCCTACATATCTGGCCATACGATCTATGGGGCTCTCATCCGGGAGGACGATAGCTGTCGATCACGAGTCTAGCACGTGGTCCAAAATTCATGGTGATTCCGAGGGGGTTTCGGTTTGAAAAGTGGGAACCCTTTCGACGAAAATTAGGTCAATTACAACGAAAATGTCAGGTTTCTCAGATGGCAGCACGGCTGTGAAACATAGGCAAGTCGTACGACTTCTAATTAAATCCACTACGAATTAATCACCGACACCAGGAAACAATATTTTCGATTTTAACTTTTTTTTTTTTATGGCAAAGTCCTCACTTTCCTTTTCTTAGTCCTCCCCCTCCTCTTCATCTTCTTCGTCCTCCCCCCTCCTCCTTTCCTTCGTCCTCCCCCTCTTCTTCTTCTTCTCCGTCCTCCCCCTCCTCCTCCTCTTCTTCATCCTCCCCTCCTCCTCCTCCTCTTCTTCATCCTCCCCTCCTCCTCCTCCTCTTCCTTTTCTTCGTCCTCCCTTCCTCCTCCTCCTCTTCCTTTTCTTCGTCCTCCCTTCCCCCTCCTCCTCTTCCTTCGTTCTCCCTCCTTTTCATCTTCCCCCTCCTCCTTTTCTTCGTCCTCCCTCTCCTCCTCCTCCTCATTTTCTTCGTCCTCCCCCTCCTTCATCTTCTTCTCCTCCTCCTCTTCTTCATCCTCCTATTCTTCATCCTCCCCCTCCCCCTCCTTTTCTTCGACCCACCTCCTCTTCATCTTCTCCGTCCTCCCCTCCTGTTCTTTATTTTCTGTTTATTTTTGCTTGTCGTTAGACGATTTTATTCAGTTGAAGATGCAAACACCCTTTCCCCATAGAAACGTTAGCAATATTAACAAAAACTATGCTCAAGTCTTTGAAAACATGTCCCGGTTGGGTAATGCGCAATTTCGTTGACAAATTAATCCCATGAGAACAACACTAACGCATCTTTTGTTGTTGTTGCAGTTTCATTAATCCTATTTTGTCGATTAAAAAACAACTTTAATTACATGGAAACTGCTTCATATAGAACAAAATATACATTTCTCTTCTTCTCGTGGGTACAGTTTGGGTGTTTACGTAGTTACATTCGTATTAATTTCGTAAATTGATTGCAAAAAAAAAAAAAAATCGACCTTCTTGACAACACGTGCGCGTCCGCAGAAGCAAATGCTTACCGAATCAAATATCCGATGTCCCACTACGCAGACAGAAAGAACCACAATACTGGTAACTTGTGGTTTAGGACCAGTCAACTGCTTTAACTGTAAAAATGTCTAGTTTACTTGACATTTATTATGTTAAAAATAGATCAACAAATAAATAAATAAACATATAAATAAAAATAAATTATTGTCTAAGGCCTTGATACATTAAAAAAACTCAAATTATCAGCATGAATATTAATTTGCATAATAAAATCCTTAGGATGTTCCAAGATTTCCATAACGACTGAACATCTATTATGTAAAATAGATTAACAAATAAATAAACATATCAATATAATAAATTATTCTCCCAGTCCTTGATAAAAAAAATCATATCAGCATGAAGATTAATTTGCATAATAAAATCCTTAAGACGTTTCAAGATCATCACGACTTGACATTTATTCATTATGTAAAACAGATCAACAAATAAATAAATTAATATGAATTATTCTCCCAGTCCTTAATACAAAAAGAAAAAAATTATTACCATGAAGATTAATTTGCACAATAAAATCCTTAATATATTTGAAGATCATCACGACTGAACATCTACTCATTATGTAAAATAGATTAACAAATAAATAAAAATATCAAATGATACAAAAAACAACAACGTCAACTTATCAGCATGAAGATTAATTTACATAATAAAATCCTTAAGATGTTCCAAGATCTCTATCACGACTGAACATCTGGAAGTGTTCAAGAATTCTTCCTCCAACTGTACTCCGACTTAATCACTTCTTCAGGCGATGAATCATCATGAATATACAAGATCTAAACAATTACTGCAGAAGACTGACCCATCTTGGGTTATATAATAATCCCTCAAGTCTGTTGATCGTGACTGGTGTGTGTGGTGTGGCGTGTTGTGGTGCGCCTGAGCACGCATGTGGGCCGGACAGATGTTGTCAAGCCGGTTCATCTGCTCCTGGGGGTGAACGGTCTCGAGGTTGGTGGAAAACCGCATCAGCCGACTTTCGCTCATCATCATCATCGTCATCATCGCCTTCAGAGTCACGAAACTACGGAATTACTGCGACACTAGACCGTGAGAGAATTCCTCTGCCCCGCCTCTTCAAGCCCGCGAGTAGGAGATCAAGCACACTGTTTTCAATGAAATTTGGGCAGATGACACTTGACGGGTGAGGGTGGGGTTTCAATATAGCCGCTAGAGCGCGCGGCATGACGTAGGTTGCCAACCAGCCAGCCCACCAGCCAGCCAGCAAGTTCGTTAATTTCTCTGCCAGCCAGCAAATTCGTCAGCTTCTCTGCCAGCCAGCCAGTCCGTCAGCTTGTCTGCCAGCCAGACAGTCAGCCAGCCAGCCAGACAGTCAGCCAGCCAGCCAGCCAGCCAGTCAGCTCGTCATTTTCTCTGCCAGCCAACCAGTCAGTCCGTCAGCTTGTCTGCCGGCTAGCCAGCCAATCAGCCAGCCAGTCTGTCAGCTTGTCTGCCAGCCAACCAGCCAGATAGCCAGTCAGTTCGTCAGCTTATCTGCCTACCAGCCAGCCAGCCAGCCAGCCAGCCAGCCAGCCAGCCAGCCAGCCAGTCAGTCCGTCAGCTTCTCTGCCAGCCAGCCAATCAGTCGTGAGCTCGCAAACATCCCATTGCCAGAGGAGTCGTGCAGTTGCAATGTCAGCTCGAGTCCCTTGGTGGAAAGCCGGATAGCGTTGCACTGCATCCATGTTCCATTGCAACCGTTTCTGTCCCAGATTCTAACCTGAAAGGAATTTTTGCAATCTTCGTCCGTCGAGCCGGGGAAACGACCCGATTTGCGCCCTCCCACTGCGCAATCCAACCTTCAGTCCTTATCTTCCTCTCCCACCTCCCATCAAGATCTATCCCATTCATATCTCTTTATCTTACGTTCAACCCCATTAACTCTCCACCCCACCCCCGCCTCCTGCAACCCACTCAGTAAAGGGGTTATCACACTGGGCTATTTTTTCTCCAACCTCCGATTAATCGGCGGTACCGCCCACGTCCACAGCTTTTTCCGCCGTCAAATCACTCTCTGGGAAACTATTTTGTTTTCTCAACAAAAATTAAATAGAATGTCATTTCATATGCTGGAGGAAAATCATTTTCATCCAGCATATCAGTTTTCGTCACCGAGAGCTGCGGGATGCAAATTTGCTCCAACAGTCGGAGGAAAAATAGCCCAGTGTGATAATACAGAGGTAAGAAGGGGTTGTATTGTTAGTCTGCCCGTCCCAAGTCTGTCCCACTCGTTTTTGTGTGTGTGTGTGTGTGTGTGTGTGTGTGTGTGTGTGTGTGTGTGTGTGTGTGTGTGTGTGTGTGTGTGTGTGTGTGTGTGTGTGTGTGTGTGTTTTTTTGGACTATCAAGCACTATTCTCGTTCGCTCACTGTTTGCCATCTTCATCCCTTCAGTGCCATGCAGCACTTTTCCAATGTTGTGTCTATCACCAAGCCATTATATTCTGTTCTTAAAAATTTGTTCGGATCACATAAAGAATGGTTACCCCAGACTTCGACAGGGTGATAATTCTTCCTGTGGGCTATCCTAGGGTGACAATTCCTCATGCGGGCCATCCTTGGGTGACAATTCTTCAAGTGGGCTCTCCTAGGGTGACAATTCTTCATGTGGACTGTCCTAGTGTGACAATTCTTCATATGGGCTATCCTAGGGTGACAGTTCTTCATGTGGGCCATTCTAGGGTGCCAATTCTTCGGTTGTACAAGTTGGTGACAATAAACATAATCCTCATTCAACCTAGCCCTAACTTAACCTGATATTTATTCCACTGTTGATATTCGGCGCAATGGGGTGACGATTCTTCAGGTGGGATCTCATGGATGTGACGATTCTTCATGTGGGCGTTCTGGGGTGACGATTCTTCATGTGGGCGTTCTGGGGTGACGATTCTTCATGTGGGCGTTCTGGGGTGACGATTCTTCATGTGGGCGTTCTGGGGTGACAATTCTTCATGTGGGATCTCATGGGGGTGACGATTCTTCATGTGGGCGTTCTGGGGTGACAATTCTTCAGGTGGGATCTCATGGGGTGACGATTCTTCAGGTGGGATCTCATGGGGGTGACGATTCTTCGTGTGGGCGTTCTAGGGTGACAGTTCTTCCTTTGAGACCTTTGTTCTGTATAAAAACAATATCAACTTCCTCCCATCTACAGTATTCACATTTTTACGCCGCATTTCCCGCCATTTCATGTTTACATTACGAGTAGGTTTGAACCTCAATTATGAAAGTTGATGAATATTCAATCGGCTAATGCAATCTTCTAAATGTTTTCATCTTGTGCACGGAACGCTTAGTCTGGGCAACGCTTTGTTTATTTCCTATGCAGCGAGTGTTTTTGTGTGATTCAACATGGTCTTGGACCACGTGTTGGACTCGTGATCGACAGCTATTTCCCTCCCGGAAGAGAGCTCAGAGCTCGTATATGACCCATCTATGGGTAATGCTGTGTGACCTTACACACACACACACACACACACACACACACACACACACACACACACACACACACACACACACCCGATTCCCTTCCCACGTGAGTTGGAGTAACGACCCGCAGCGCAGTACTTTTCCGTTTACAATGGCTACAGACATGCTATTTCGTTTATATTATCCCTTCGCTAGTTAGTGAAGACACTAACTAGCACTAACTAGCGAACAGCTTCTTCGTGATTGTAATCACTCCTGTCCACACCACTTATTCTACTTCCCCCTTCCTCCCTCTCTCTCCCCCTTCCTCCCTCTCTCTCTCTCTCCCTCTTCCTCCCTCTCTCTTTCTCTCCCTCTTCCTCCCTCTTCCTCCCTCTCTCTCCCTCTTCCTCCCTCTCTCTCCCTCTTCCTCCCTCTCTCTCCCTCTTCCTCCCTCTTCCTCCCTCTTCCTCCCTCTTCCTCCCTCTCTCTCCCTCTCTCTCTCTCTCTCTCTCTCTCTCTTCTCTCTCTCTTCTCTCTCTCTCTCTCTCTCTCTCTCTCTCTCTCTCTCTCTCTCTCTCTCTCTCACTCTCTCTCTCTCTCTCTCTCTCTCTCTATCTCTCTTTCTCTTTCTCTCTTCCTCCCCCTCTCTCCCTCTTTCTCCCCCTCTCTCCCTCTTCTTCCCCCTCTCTCCCTCTTCTCTCTATCTCTCCCTCTTCCTCCTCATCTTTCCCTCTTCCTCTTCCTACCTCTCTCTCCCTCTCTCTCTCTCTCTCTCCCTCTTCCTCCCTCTCTCTCCCTCTCTCTCTCCCTCTCTCTCTCTCCCTCTTCCTCCCTCTCTCTCCCTCTTCCTCTCTCTCTCCCCCTCTTCCTCCCTCTCTCTCCCTCTTCCTCTCTCTCTCTCCCTCTTCCTCTCTCTCTCCCCCTCTTCCTCCCTCTCTCTCTCTCCCTCTTCCTCTTCCTCCTTCTCTCTCCCTCTTTCTCTTCTTTCCTCTCTCTCTCTTCCTCCCCATCCCTCTTTCTCCTAGGTTATTAAAGATGATGCAAGATATCTGAAGTGATGTAACAGATACTGAAGCTCATGAGATCATTACAGAACCATTGAAGTCATAATTCTCATGAAGTGTGAAGCAACGTATACTTTTACTATGTTTTTTAATTACTGTGTTTGTTTATAGTGCAATTCTTGGTGGGAAAAAACAGATTATGAACTCTTAGGGATTTTTCAGCACGAGTCTAGGGATAACTGATCTGCCTTTCAGGTAAACTAGGGACATTTGGTTAAATTTAGGGATTTTTCAGCACGAGTCTAGGGATAACTGATCTGCCTTTGAGGTAAACTAGGGACATTCTGTTAAATTTAGGGATTTTTCAGCACGAATCTAGGGATAACTGACCTACCTTTGTGGGAGCCCTGGTCCCTCGCACTCATTCCTCCTCTCCTTTCCTCTCTTTCTACCTCCTCCTCCTCCTCCTCTTCTTTCGTTAGTCTTGCCACACGTTGATGTGTGTGCTGGGGGAGGGGGGAGGGGGGAGGGGGGAGGGAGGGTTCGGGTAACAGCCATGTTCTTCCTTTTACACACAATCGTGTACTCTCCTCTCTCTCTCTCTCTCTCTCTCTCTCTCTCTCTCTCTCTCTCTCTCTCTCTCTCTCTCTCTCTCTCTCTCTTCGCTTTATCCTTAAATTTACGACGATTTAATCCCGTCCACGAGGGAGCCGTGACCCCAAAATCACCTGGCAAAGGGAGCGACCTCGTGACGAGGTTATCACACTGGGCTATTTTTCCTCCAACCTCCAATTAATCGGCGGTACCGCCCACCTCCAGAATTTTTATCCGCCGTCAAATCGCTCTGGCAAACTATCTTGTTTTCTCAACAAAAATATTTAGAATGCCATTTGATATACTGTAGAAAAATTATTTTCATCCAGCATATCACATTTCTTAACGTAAGCTGCGGTCTACAAACCTGCTCCAACAGTCGGCGCAAAAATAGCCCAGTATAATAACGCCTTCGCTACTTCAATCCTCTCTTTCATGACTAAATATCTAATATATTTCTATTAACAGTACCTTCCTCGAAGTTATTATTATTATTTTTCGTAGACAAGTTATTTCAAAATGGAATCGAGCGGCAAACTATGTTAACGCGAATGCTAGTTTCGTAACGTAGTTAAACGTAGAAAAAAATAAATTTAAAAACGGACAAATAGTCACAAAAATAACCAAATCTATTAGATTAAAAACAACTTAACTAGCAACTTTCACATGTCTTGAAAAAATAAACAGATAAATCCAACAACTTAACAAAAACATAATTCGTTGAAGAAAACGGAATCTAACTGCACAGTAATCTGGCATCAATGTTGAAGCATTCAATCAAATTAACATTAACATTACGTAGTTAGGCAACGCTGTATACAAACACACACTCCTACCGATATTACTATCAAGGGTATCGTTTAATAAACAGCCAAGTATCTGTTTAATGAGGCGAAGCCAAACATTAAGAGAGATTAAAATGTTCCGATAATTCGATTCATTGGATGACGTCATGTCGCTTTCATGCCTTCCCCCTCTCCCTCGCGTTTCTATCTGCGTTTCTTGTGTTTGAACGTCACTCGACACAACTAAATCCAACTTCGTAACAGGCATTGGAACTGGTACTCATCCTGGTCGACTTTTGAAAAGAAAACGGTCCACAGTCTCGAAGAAAACGGGAAGGCGGTTCTTACCTGAAACAAAAGAAAAAACAGGGTGTGAATGACCCAGCAGATACACGAAGCACTATAAATTTTGGCAAAGATCAACACTTTCAGACGAACTCAATATCAATTGAGGCAAGGCAACGCGTTGGGGGGGGGGGAGAGAAGACAGAGAGAGGACAGAACCGGAAGAGGAGAAGCGAGGTCGAAGGAGAAGGAGAATCAGTTAAGTGATGAGGGAGAGGATAGTGGAGCACTGTAAAGTTCGATCAGTAAAATGGCCCTCACATGGAGTTGGGGGGGGGAGTCATCTGCCCCCCTCACATGGGGGGGGGCAAGGGGGGATGCATTTGCCCTGGGGCGACACATTTAGTGAGGCGGCAATTCTAGGCTGGACATGCCGCCCACAAGACTGACAAAATAATCATAATAAAAGGTCAGGAGGAGGCCTGATTATCTTACCGTAATATACGAATTTTGCTTTAGAATCAACAGAATCCGAAATATTTTCCCCCCATGTCCTTTCTACAATATAGACATTTAAATAACATTTTTAAAACCTGTTTAACTATTTCGCAAGCCAGTAGCTATAATAGGCAGTAAGGAATAGTCGAGATGGGATGCGGTGATGGGGGGAAGGGGGGAGGGGGGAGGGGAGGGTGACGTCACTGAGAACTATGCCCCCCCGGGGGGGGAAGGGCACTTAGGCATGTAAGGACTCTGATCAGTAATACTGACAAGTAACCTGTATAGATCAGCGTTTCTCAAGCCGACTTCCCCGGAACCCTAAGGTTCCGCAAAAGGTCCCTAAGGGTTCCGCGAGAACAAGTGAGATAAGCTAATGCACTTTTGTTTTCGTTTACTTAATTTCATATACGTAATATAATTAAACACGCACGACATATTCATGGTTATTGTAATAATGTAACATAGACATCATTCTAACCTATTATTACGATGAAAATATAACGAGAAAGATATGATGTTTTTTTCTTTTTTCTTTTTTTCTTTTTTTTTGCGCAGGGGTTCCTTGAGACATGCAATTCATTTTAAAGATTGCGCAAGGGTAAAAAGGTTGAGAAACGCTGGTATAAATGTATGGGCTGAGCATGCATGTTGGGGTATGGATATCGTGTCAATATACTGTGCTCATTTTAATCCTGTAGAAACAGCAAAATCTAGGTTCGAGAGTCAACCTAGAGGATGGATGTTCAAGTGTGAACAAGCAAAGAACCCTGAGGACAGGGGAAGGGAAAAAACAACAAGTCTTGAGATAATAAACACGTGGGGAGCTTACTGACCCAATAAACGCATCTGCCCACGAGTGAGTCACAGTGACAAGATGCCACACGAGACATTTTGGTTTTTAACGCTCACAAACACACACACACACACACACACACACACACACACACACACACACACACACACACACACACACACACACACACACACACACACA
>NC_134809.1:12680881-12703381 GCF_046742065.1 Oratosquilla oratoria
AAATAAATGTCGTCACAGGCGGACACTTTCCCGATACCCGTTTACGTAACCGTCAATATCATTGGAAGAAACGTTAGTCTTAACACGTTTAAAAAACAAAAAAAAAACAAAAAACAAGAGAGAGACTAAAATGGATGACAGTTGAACGTATTCCTTTATTCACGTATTCGTTTTACTTCACAAACATTTGTTCATTAAGTGCCGAGTGACGGTGACGCGTCGCGCTGCGCCCTTTTCTGCTTGCGTAGGAACAAATAGAAGTATCTTCTTCCTAAAGACGCTAACTGTCGAGGAAGCCACAAAAACTGCTAACGTTAGCGTATACTGTCGAAGCAAACTTGCATGTGTGATGCTACTCCACACAACTCTCTTCCACACGTACGCAGTTTTTCCTCCGGGAGTTCAAGTAATAACAACCAATGTCTTAATGGGTTATCACACTGGACTATTTTACCTCCAACCTCCGATTAATCGGCGGTACCGCCCGCCTGTAGAACTTTTCCCACCGTGAAATTACTATGGCAAAATATTTTTATTAAAAAAAAAAAATAAAAAAAAAAAAAAAAATGCCATTTGATATGCTGGAGCAAAAATAATTTTCCTTCTACATATCGGATTCCTTCCCAAAAGCTGCGGGCTGCAAATTTGCTCCAACAGTCGGAGGAAAAATAGCCCAATGTGATAACGATTTTAGGCACGGTCACTCACTCCCACAGACGTCGTTCTGGCTGACGCCACATTATATCGTTCAGCTCAAATCAGAATCTTATACTTCAGAGCTGAACAATCCATTTCGGGAAATGCACGAAGACGTGTAATACACACACACACTTTGACGATAAGATTTATGAGTAATGTTTGTAATATTCTGCTGCGGTCCTAGATCTTTCATCTACTAGGAAAAGGGACTTTGTAACCTTGGAGAGGTGCATAAGCTTAAACATCACCCCGTGGCCGCTTGGGTCTGATGAAAGCAGATCTGTGACCTTCCGGGGAGCAGACGACACGGGGATGGCACTATTTAATAGTCCCGATGGCCGCCATAACAGGCCTACCAATCCGGTGGTTGTAAATTTTGCTCAAGAAACTCAAGTGATGCCTCGGAATTTACAAAACTTTGCGAGGGATCACAAATAATTTCATTTGGCACAGAATCAATATACATGAAGTGCAGATAACGACAAGAACACGTAGCTCGAAATGACAATTACAAATGCCGAGGATAACACAAAAAAAAAGTATGTAAGCTTGTATAGACACGGTAAAGGAAACATGGACTGGAGGTGAAGCTTTTATTCCTGACGTTTCGTCCATCGACTTTCTCAAAGGAATTCCTTTGAGAAAGTCGATAGACGAAACGTCAGGAATAAAAGCTTCACCTCCAGTCCATGTTTCCTTTACCGTGTCTATACAACTTGTTCACATGGATTTTCATATGTAAGCTTATTTCCATTTTGGCAACTGGAGTATAGTGAGAGGTGAGCGAGTCTGTGACATTATGGCACTATGACATTGCCACTGGTCTTACAAGGGCTAAAGACCCCAAAGACTGACTACCTGACAAACATCACACGTACGTGGGGTCTCTCTCCTGATAAGAGATTACTGAGCACGAAATTTCTTGGTCCTAAGTCTACTCGAGTCCGTTCGGTTACTGTATCGGTCAGATTCCCAGTCGAGGAATCGTTGATCGTTCTACTCCTTCATTCAGGTGCCGGGCAGATAAAAGGTGACAAGATAGTCTGAAGAGTTCTCCCCCAGCTGAATAAAATTATCTGGTAGATGGACTGTGTGAAAAAGAACTTTGGAAGAAGTTTAACGTTGGAAGAAGTAAACGAACAAGAAATTTACGAAGGTCGAGATGAGCGGAGACGTCTGATGATAAGGTCGACGAGTGACAGATGAAATCAAGTACCTGGCGTCTGGTGAGCAAAGAAACGAGGAAGACATATGGGGCCGCGTGGTAGCCCAGTGGATACCGTATCGAACTCATGAGCAAGTGGTCGTGAGTTCGATTCCCGGGAGCCGCGCGGGATATGTCGCGTTGGTTCCTGAGAGCTCTGGGTAGGCGAGGAAGCGACCCAAACATCGGCCTCAAAAAAAAAAAAAAAAAGGCATGCCACAATTGATAGGGCTTGCCCTACCAGGGGTTTCTCACTTCCCTCTTCGTGGAAGTGGGATGGTGAGTTTGAGGAGAGAGTTAAACATGACTTTCCCTACTCTCTTCGTCTTAGGAGTTATCACCATATCTCCCTGAATTTTGGAGATAATTTTCCTCACTTTCACACAAATGAACTTTACATAATTACGGGCAGTTTAGTAGTGGCTGCTGCTGCTACTGTTATCAAGCACAAATGACCCAAGTGTCCCTGGGTAGGAGACACGTAACCGGGTTTTCCGTACGATCGTACGTTTGAAGAATCAATATTGTTCTGGTTGTAAAAAAAAAAAAAAAAAAAAAAAAAAAAAATTAATAATAATAATAATAATAATAATGGTAATTATCCTGGTTGAAAAAAAGAAGAGGGGGGTGGGGGAGAGTTGAAGGAAACGCTTACTGGAGACGAAGCAAAATTCAGAGGTGCCTCTCTGTCTGTTTGCGTGCTTGCTGGACTGCACGCCCGTCTTCCTGCCTGTCCGCTTAGTCGCGTCTTTGTCTGATGAGGAACCAGTCTTCCTGCTTAGGTGTCTGACAGGTCAGGACTCGCAGTAACGGATTTAAATTGGACAAATTTAGATCTAAGAAGGAAATAGGCAAGAATTGGTTTACTAATAGGGTGGTCAACGAATGGAATAGACTTAGTAACCATGATGTAGTGAGCGCTGAAACTATCGGTTGTTTCAAGAAACGGTTAGACGAATTTATGGATGGGGATGACAGGTGGTCAATGACAAGGAACTGCCTAGTGTAAGCCTTATGGTCTCTTGCAGTCTCCTTCATTCTTATGTTCTTATGCCTTTTCTCAATTTCATTTTCCCCTTTTTGAAAATTCTCTCCTTCCTTTTCTCTCTTTCCCCCCTCTTTTCCGCTTTCCCCCTTTCTTCCCTCTTTCTTTGTTTTCATTTCCCGATCTTTCGCCTCTTCCAAGTTTCCCTGTGTCCCTCTTTCTTCTCGTCCTTGTCAGTGCACTACAGCCCGTCAATCTGTATTATGGACAGGCCCCACGCCAGGGTTCAATTTTGGTGTGAGGCTAGTGTGTACACGTGATTGTACGGTAATGGACTGACCCTGTTTCAGTGTGTGTTGTCTGAGTATGCCATCAGGCGAGTTCGACAGGGTTCAAACAATCACATGAAGAATCGTTACCCCAGAACGCACCCATGAAGAACCGTCACCCCAGATTTCGACAGGGTGACAATTCTTCGTGTGGGCTATCCTAGGGTGACAATTCTTCATGTGGGCTATCCTAGGGTGACAATTCTTCATGTGGGCCATCATCCTGGCTCGACGATTCTTCGGTTGTACAAGTTGATGACAATAAGCATAACCCTCATTCAACTTAAACTAACCTAATTTTTATTCCACTGTTGATATTCGGCGTACTGGGGTGACAATTCTTCAGGTGTGATATTATGGGGTGACGATTCTTCGTGTGGGCGTTCTGGGGTGACAATTCTTCATGGGACCCCATTTTCCTCATATGAAATTCCACTTCCCTTGGAATTCATCTGACATCCTTGCACCTACGCATACACAACACACGCACACACACAAATATTCATATATATATATATATAATATATATATATATATATATATATATATATATATATTTACCAGTGGTTTTTTCTGCAAATCATATTCACGTGTCATTTGTGAAATACTGCAATATATATATATATTATATATATATATATATATATATATATATATATATAGTTATGCAATAAAAACACTAGGAACGTGTGTTCACAAATGCGTAAGTAACCACTAGAAAAAGTAAACTAACGAAGCAGAGCGCTTTCGTATAGTTACATCTTCAGTATAGATACACTGAAGATGTAATTATACGAAAGCGCTCTGCTTCGTTAGTTTATTTTTCCTAGTGGTTACTTACGCATATACAGTTATATCCATACATATATAAATATTCATATAAACATATACCTATCGTGGCCCCTATGAGGAGGAAGAGGAGTTGGGGTCGCGACCCCATTACGTTGTCTTTCCGGCACGGGGCGGATCTTGCTTGAAGGCTTGATGACCTGTGAGCTGACCTAACGGGTCACTGGTTCAGGTCAACACGTTCACAAATATGACAGAAAGAGAGAGAGAGAGAGAGAGAGAGAGAGAGAGAGAGAGAGAGAGAGAGAGAGAGAGAGAGAGAGAGAGAGAGAGAGAGAGAGAGAGCGAGAGAGCGAGAGAGCGAGAGAGCGAGAGAGAGAGAGAGAGAGAGAGAGAGAGAGAGAGAGAGAGAGAGAGAGAGAGAGAGAGAGAGAGAGAGAGAGAGAGAGAGTGAGAGAGGGAGAAAATTCAGACTAACAAGACTGAATGACAAAAATTACAGTATAAAAAACAGACGGATAGAACAACCAAAACAGGCTGGATAATACAGACAAAGACAGACCTTTTGGGGTGGAGGGGGGAGGGACGAAGGGAAGGGGGGGCAACGCGATAGGATATAGGTGGGGGGATGGGGATCCGGTGGTGGTTATTGGGTGGTATGCGGTGGGTGATGGGGGGAGATGGTTTAGAGAGGAAGGGAGGAAAGGGAGGGGAGGGGCAGGATGGGGACTAGTGTGGTTAGGGGGGATGGCGGTGGGGGAAGGAAAGGAGGGAGAGGGAAGGGGAAAGGAAAGGAGGGAGGGGGAAGGGGGAAGGAAAGGTGGGAGGGGGAAGGGGGAAGGAAAGGAGGGAGGGGGAAGGGGGAAGGAAGGGAGGGAGGGGGATGGGGAAGGGAGGGAGGGGGAAGGAAGGGAGGGAGGGGGAGGGGGAATGAAGGGAGGGGGAAGGAAGGGAGGGGGAAGAAAGGGAGGGGGAAGGAAGGGAGGGGGAAGGAAGGGAGGGGAAAGGAAGGGAGGGGGAAGGAAGGGAAGGGAGGGGGAAGGAAGGGAAGGGAGGGGGAAGGAAGGGAAGGGAGGGAGCGGGAAGGGAGGGAGGGGGAAGGGGAAGGAAGGGAGTGATGGAAGGGAGGGAGGGGAAGGGGAAGGAAGGGGGGAGGGGGGAAGGAAGGGGGGAAGGAAGAGGGAGGGGGAAGGAAAGAAGGGAGGGGGAAGGAAGGGAGGGACGGGGAAGGAAGGGAGGAGGAAAGAGAGGAGGAAAGGGGAAAAGAGGGAAAGTGAGGAGAGAGAAAAGAAAAGGAATGAAATAGAAGAGGAAGGAAGGGAGAGAGGGAGGGAGGGAGGGAGGGAGGGAGTGAGAGAGGGAGTGAGAGAGGGAGTGAGAGAGGGAGGGAGAGAGGGAGGGAGGAAGGGAGGGAGGAAGGGAGGATGGTGTGGAAGGTAAAACAAAGTGAACAGGTGTTGATGGAGAGTTGTATTACGAAAAGATATGCTTAATGTGTCGACGCATTAACACGCGGTTAAGTGACCTTCACAGAAATATGAAGAATATTTAAGATGTTTACAGTAATGCCGCTGGTCACACATGCACGACTCGGGCGAGTTCGTTCGAGTGGAAACGACTTCGTTTAATTTTTTTTTTTTTTTTCAAACCTCCAAATGTCACATTACCTTTGCGTCTTATGATGAAAAGCTGAATGACAAACTAAGAGAAGTTAAACCTAGAATTCGAATAATAGACACATTCTTGAATTGTCTTTACTGAAGTCTAAAATACTGTAGGCGAAGTCGATATGCAACTTTTCGAAATCAAAACATACGACGATAACCGTGATTGTGTGACTGGAGCTTTAGACAAAAGTGGGGAGAGGTGTGTTTGAACACGCTGAGTAGAAGTTAACTGAGAAACGCTAATGAAAGTTGGAAAAAACAGACGTAGAAAATAACCGAAACAAAGTATTTCTGTGCCATGATAACGCACACTGGAAATGTAAAGAAGAGAAATGAGAAGGGTTGGATCGAGACACGGGAACCAGGTAAGGCCCCTTTCACACTAGGCAACTAGTGACCGTCACTAGTTGCCTACCATTATCTTAAATTGAGCCTTTCACACTACGACACTGCGGTTGCCCGGCTGCGCAACAGGCTATGGCTGTTGCCCGCTCCGGTAACAAGTGACCGTCACTGGCAGTTGCCGTCACCGAGCGTCTCTTTTTCTTGACCACCAAAGTCAACAGAAGCACCTCCTCCATTGATGCCATTCTTTCGACTAATGAGATGATGAGAAAGAAATTCCACAACTCGGTGACAGTCACTGGTTGCTTGCAGTTGCCCGAGACTTTCACACTAGGCAACTAGTGACGGTCACTAGTGACGGTCACTAGTGACGGTCACTAGTGACGGTCACTAGTGACGGTCACTAGTTGCCTAGTGTGAAAGGAACCTAAAAGCTTCCCTAAAAAAAGGAAAAGACGAGAAAGGAGAGAACAGAGGAAGTATTGCAGACCAAACCAAGACAGGTACAGGATCTATAGGTGGCGGCACACGTGCTATTCGCTTTTGCTACTTCGTTTGAGTAAAAACGACTTGGGTTACGATATTCTAGACTTCCGTACGAACATCTCAACAATGTGTCTAACATTCGTATTCTAAGTTTACACTTCTCTTAGTTTGTCATTCAGCTTCTCACTATATGACGCAAGAGTAATTTGACATTCGGAAATTTGAAAAACAAAAGATTGTAACAGAAGTCGTTTCTATTCAAACGATGTAGCTACCACGTGGTTAATTAAGGAGCGCTTACACAAATATTCAATAAGAAAATATTTAAACTATTTTCAATACCACTGCCGGTGTTAATCTGATTGTAAATATTCTTTACGGGTCTTAGATCGATGCTGTAGGTCCAGGGTTCATAGTTTCTTCATGACCAAAAGAATTTCTAACATATATTTCATTTCTAAATCGAGGTTTTCTTGCAGTTCCTCAAAAAATTGCTCTGGGAGAATGATGAGTGCATTCAAGAGGAAAATACACTCCGAGTTAGAAAAAAAAATGTCCTTGGGGTTGAGTGTTGAGTGATAAAATATATCGACATTTTTGCTGTCGAGCCGCTGTTGGGGCAAAGATTTACGGTCGACTCAGTTCCGAACAGAAATATTTCACATCTTGAAGAACAAATGCCGGGCAAACTTTCGCACGTAAATAACAAAAAACGTGGAATATTATTATAAGCCTATAAACAAATATATTTCATACACATACACATAGTAAATGACTCCAAAGAGAAAAACACGAAAATACACAATGAAAACAAAAACATGGCAATTCATAAAGACCACCAGAGAAACATTTTAGCAAAATAAACATTACGGGGACACTTCCTATGTGAATGACAAGACCTTGCCCCCCTCTCTCTCTCCCTCCCTCCCTCCCTCCCTCCCTCCCTCCCTCCCCCTCTCCTCCTCTCTCCCTCTCTCTCTCTCCCTCCCTCCCCTCTCACTTGCCTATTTCCCATCGGCCCAGCTGCATGTGAACTTCAGTCACTGACCGTGGAAGTACAGGACGATGGCGCGACAAACGCGACTTGGCAACCGACAGCGGCCACCTGGAAGAATGCACTCGGCCGACGCATGAAGGACAGGAGCCCATCATAGAGTGGTGCACTTTGCGCAACCGGGCAGGCCATGCAATGCCTACGTGAGCGGACGCCCGCCCGCCCGCCCGGCTGGGTGGGTGGGATAAGGCTCGGTGCTATTACTATTATCGCACGGTGGCCTCCAGATAGATAAAGAGATAGAGAGAGAGAGAGAGAGAGAGAGAGAGAGAGAGAGAGAGAGAGAGAGAGAGAGAGTGTGAGTGAGTGAGTGAGTGAGTGAGTGAGTGAGTGAGTGAGTGAGTGAGTGAGTGAGTGAGTGAGTGAGTGAGTGAGTGAGTGAGTGAGTGAGTGAGTGAGTGTGTGTGTGTGTGTGAGAGAGAGAGAGAGAGAGAGGTGAACAACCTCTCAAGAGTAGAAACCACAATGACGTCACAACCACATCTCGAAAAAAAGAACAGAATCACAGACAGACACTGAGAACTTCTCCAACAGCAGCATGACCTCCTCCTCTTTGACATCTACTTTTGATCGATGGGCATAGAGACCCTGGAAGGAATCACATGAAGAATCGTCACCCCAGATCGCCCACATGAAGAATCGTCACCCCAGAACGCCCACATGAAGAATCGTCACCCCAGAACGCCCACATGAAGAATTGTCACCCCAGAACGCCCACATGAAGAATTGTCACCCCAGAACGCCCACATGAAGAATCGTCACCCCAGAACGCCCACATGAAGAACTGTCACCCCAGAACGCTCACATGAAGAATCGTCATCCCAGAACGCCTTTAAGAAGAATTGTCACCCCAGAACTCCCACGTGAAGAATCGTCACCCCAGAACGCCCACATGAAGAACTGTCACCCCAAGAACGCCCACATGAAGAATCGTCACCCCAGATCGCCCACATAAAGAATCGTCACCCCAGAACGCCCACATGAAGAACTGTCACCCCAGAACGGCCACATGAAGAACTGTCACCCCAGAACGGCCACATGAAGAATCGTCACCCCATGAGATTCCATCTGAAGATTTGTCACCCTAGGATAGCCCACATGAAGAATTGCCACCCTGTCGAAATCGGGGGTGACGATTCGGACGAATAAAATCGCATGCCATTAAATATACTGACGATTAGTGATGATCATAATCAATTACGCCATGTTGCAGTCGAGCCCGATACTACCTGCAAAAGTGCAAATATCAGACCAGAAATCCTCTTCAGAAGCCTGCCAAATCCATCCATCATATTAATACCCTAACTTCGTTAAAAAAAATGTAGTGGCGCCGGTTTAACTGATCAGGAAGAAAATTCACAAACATATGTACAGGATATCAAAATCAGAAACAGGTTGAAATTTCAGAACCATAATGAAAATAAAATCAGTAGGATCGATTAATTTGAAAAGAAGAGAGAAAAAAATGCAATAATATTATCATTAGCCATACGCGTTGCCAGACGTACGGTGTTATATAACTAGTCATGTTGGTGGAATTTTCATGGGCGATTTGGCTCAAGACCATTACCCTTTGATATAGTGGTCCCATGCTTGTGTGTGTGTGGGGGGGGGGGCACCCCAGCTTGGGAGGGGTGAGCTGTCTAAAAGGCGGGGCGTGAATCAGCTTACTGAAGTCTGAAATGTAGCTACACACACACACACACACACACACACACACACACACACACACACACACTATATTATGTTTGCTGTACCCTCTTTCTTTGTAATTTACACTGAAGATGTAATATACGAAAGCGCTCTGATCCGTTTGTTTATTTTCTTAAGTGGTTACCTTGCACATAGGAGTAATTGTGATATTTTTTCCGTCATACAGTTACAAGATTCTTACACAAGTTCTATATATATTTTCTATGCCATTTTATACATACGTTTGTTGAATTACCAGTGATATATAATTCATATACACAAAAAGGATGAGGCCAGAGGATATCCTAACAAGTTAAAACAGGGTGTAAAAAAAAATAATAAAATAAAAACATGGAACCATTTGTCTAATCCATCCACGTCACGTAACAATAAAAACAAGACTAAGAGCAACAACAACGAAGTCTTTTTTTCCTTTTATCCTTCCATCCATCCATCCATCCATCCATCCATCCTTGGAGAGAGCAGACTCCTCCATCGATCGATCAATTCATTATCATACTTCCATCGCGGTGCCACAACCATGCGCCCTTAATGGACCTCTCATCTCCCGGGAGACAAATATTCAACACGAAATAAAATTGTTCAGAGTCTACACAGACTTCTACGCGTTTCCGGTTTGTGCCCACCCCACCCCCCAGAACCCATTTGTGAAACAAACGGAGACATGAAAAAACCCCAGCGGACATAACCCCAATCTGTATAGCAGACAAAACCCCAAAAGGAAAATTGGGGGGGGGGGGGGAGGTGACCTAACCTAACCTGACCTGACCTAACCTACCGATTGGGGTTTTGTCCGTTGGTGTATTGTCTGTTCGCTGAAACAAACGAACGGTATAAATCTTATATAAATCCTTTTGAAGGGAAATATAAGATTTTTTTTAAGAATGCCACCGTAAAATTCTTACGGTGGTATCCTTAAAAAATCTTTCCTTATATAAATATTTCCTTTCGAAGGTTTTATACAAGGATTTTTTAAGAATACCACCGTAACCCTTTCAGTCTACTGAGAACCCATCCTCTCACTAGAATCAAATCACTTGGTGTCAACCTGGACTAAAACCCTGAAGAGTGTTAGTTATCATCACAAAGAGATATTTGACAACAACGTAAAACTTTAGAACTTGCCTCAGAAAATGCTCAAAAGTAATACTGCACAGATATGGAGGAGGTGGTGGAGGGAAGGTGGAGAGTGGAGGGGAGGGGAGACAAGGACACAAAGTGGAAGGGGAAGGCCGGATAAGGAAGAAACAAACGACTAAACAAGTAAATAAACGAACAAGAAATAAAGCTATGATGGACCCTACCAATCGTACTGCCGGCCATCTGTGGGTAGATTGTCCTTCCAGTAAACATGGTCATGGGCAATATTAACTTTATTAACTTGAGCGCTGGTCTGTTGGAAGCAGCATTATCTGACACCCTCCCCCCCACTTTCCCCCTGGTAAACAATCCCCTCACTCCGTCACATTCTCATATTTGGGTCATGATGTACTGTACAGTCGCCACCAAAGTTACAATTTAACCGTCCTAAACCTATACGAATATTTCCTACCATATCGTCAAGGTTTTAGTATCCCCGGGCTAAAAGCTCTTGATAAGAGGGATTATCATAAGCAGAATTAACAACAGCAACATCAACAACAGCTATAACAAAAGGAGAACAAAAACAACACCATCCTAATAACTGCTGCCCCCGAGTTTCACTGTCTGGAATAAAAGAGTCCCACATTGGCCGACAATTGGTCCGCCCGCTATCCCATAACTGTCTCAAGGGAGAAACTTGGGGGCTGTCGTCCGTGCTATATTAGTGTAGGACAATTTCTGTGCCTCCGTCTTGTGACAGTTGGGAGGGGGAGACCAGTTGTTGGCTGTCACTTCTCCTTATGTGAAAAAATGGAGGAAATAAAGTTGATGGAGAAAGATTTTGGGCCGAAAATGAGAGCAAGGTTTCGATGCTGGACCATTTACAGGCTAAAGTGTCAAGTTTTAAAGATAGTAAGTAGGGAGATGATCATCTCTGAAGTCCATCTCTTAGGGCCACCACTTGCAGGTACTCATCATGGGTCACATGAAGAATTGTCACCCCAGAACGCCCACATGAAGAATCGTCACCCCATGAGATCCCACCTGAAGAATTGTCACCCCAGTACGCCGAATATCAACAGTGGAATTAAGATCAGGTTAGGATAGGTTGAATGAGGGTTATAATGCTTATTATTATCAACTTGTACAAACGAAAAATTGTAAATCCAGGATGGTCCACATGAAGAATTGTCACCCTAGGATAGCCCACATGAAGAATTGTCACCCTAGGATAGCCCACATGAAGAATTGTCACCCTATCGAAGTCTAGGGTAACGATTCTTTATAAATAACGAGGAACTGGAGGTGATTTTCATTTTTTTTCTCGTTTTCTAAAGATTAATTGTCCTTTAACTGGGTCCAATTCAGTAATTTCAAATCAGGAGTTAATTACCTCCCCAGGGAAGTAATTTCCTATTCCACGGAGCTAACGACTGCTATGTAAGATGTCAGTGCAAAAAAAAATCAACAAACTATTTACTTCAAACAAAAACTAAATTATCTGTTACTTGTCCTCGTAATGTAATGCAGGAAGGTCCAACCAAATAAAAGTTCAAAAGTTTCCATGGGAACGTTACACATCACCTACGTCATTCAAGTGAGGGGAGAAGGGATCAGGGATCAAACTCGAACACCATTTTGATCCCCCTCCCACTCCCCACTCAAGTATTAACTTCCCACCTTTCCCACCTCCACTCCCTTCTCCTCTAAAGTGAACGTGACGAGATCAAAATTTCCAGAGAACTTTCTCCCGGAACGAAAGAGAAAACATAGCGAACGTGAGGTAAAGAGGACAGTGAATAGGAAGACATAGGAAGAGAAATGGGGAAAGAAAGATGAGGAGAAAAGTAGAGGGCGGGGACTGTGAAGCAAGAAGGTCAGGGAACAAGAGAAGGGGAGAATGAGAGAGGGAAGGAAACGGTAAGGAAGAAGTAGAGAGGGAGTAAATAAAGAGAAGAAGAGCGGGTGGACAACTGGAAAAGAGGAGAGGTGGAGAGGGGAATGAAAGAGTAGCTGCCGGGGAAGAGAAGGGGAAAAGGTGGGCGGAACCAGACAAAAGGTCTAAATAGGATGCAGGATACGCGTGGGAGGAGAGTAGAGAGTGTGGTGGTGGGGGGGGGGTCACGCTGTTCCAGGGAGCAGACAAGTGGCGGCGAGGGTGGATGGGCAAGGGAATGGAATCGTCAGTGTTGATCGACAGGCGCGGCAGAGTTCTCAATAATATGGAAGGTGCCTGTGCTGTCCACCAAACGGCACTTAACCTTTTGGTACACGTTAGTCTATCAAGTATTGAAAACTAGACTAGGCGCCGGGGCGTGCCACAAACACGAACGGATTCTCGATACACGTGGCAGCGTTGCCATTACGAAAAGACCCCACGATGCGTGGGAAACATGGCAACGCCGCAATTACGAAAACCGCCAGCGGGGGTGGAGGACAGGGAAAGATTTTTGTTTTCATTCGCTTATTTTATTTCCTTCTCACTTCCAATAGGGGTACTGCGTTACATCAGGTTGGCCGAAGGCTATGGAGACTTTAAAAGATGATGGAGAAGGTTGAGTAGCCTACAAGGAGGCGCAATATCAAGAGGGAAAAAACGCCATATAGAAATTGATTCTGTGAAATGTTGCATATCCTAAGTCTGACAATCTTTACTTGTATCTAAAACTGGAAAAAACATTGTAAACTGATGCATTTACGATATCGGGGGAAAAAAACGAGGCATCTGCACTTATGGTCCAGCAACTTTAGGATCTTGGATGCTGGAGGGAGGGAGTGAGGGTTGAAGGCGGGGAAGTGAGAGAGGGAGGAGTAGATGGAACCAACAGCAAATAAGACATTAAATCTTATAATTCATTTGCAAAAATGCTGCCAATGAGTTTCCATGCATATCCTGCAAAGCAAAACCATGGCGAGGAACGTGAGAATATGTGATACTTCTGTACTTATCCTACTTTGAGTTAAGGTAGGTTCCCACTCTCCTCTCTTCACGAATACGAAAAGGACAGTGGTACATATCTAAATATAATCTGTCTCCATTTAATGAGGATCACTCCTGGATACAGTGCAAACCACTGGTACAGTTCGAGTCGACCGTCATTTCCACAGTGTCGTTCTTAAGGTCTCTTATTCGTTCATGGGACGAGGAAACATCCTTGAGCAAGCTGGGATTCAAGGTGGAAAGACGGTGCGCAGAGGCTACGTGTACAACGTGGCAACTCAACAAGGAGATCGCAGAACACGAAGATCTGAATGTGATCTTTGTAGACCAGGAGAGGATTCTTTGATAGGGTTATCAGAGACATTAATGACAAGTGCTGGAGCAGTGATGTCTCAAGAGTGGACAAGTCTCAGACTTGTGCATCAACATCACAAGTGCAGTCCGCACGCCAAAGCGATTCGTTAACTAACTGGTTCGAAATAATGTTTGGATTGAGGCAAAGGCGTGCTCTGTCTCCCACCTTTGTTCAAATCGACCTAATAACACACCACCCCAAGAAATCCCCAATAAACTACTGTTTATAGAGGATAAGACCCTAGCTAACAAAAAACGAAGGGAATATATAGGAACACATCACCAACCCGAATATCACTCGTGGAAGTTGTAACAGGAAACTCAGCCTTGGCATGACATATATCATGAAGGTTTGAAGAACACCTGCAAATCTCAATATTAGCATGATTTATAGCTAAGCCTCAGTTTAAAGGGCCCTCAACAAGACCAGACGCAATAAGCTCAGAAAAGACAATCAGAGAAATGGTGTGAGCAGCACCAATCCACCATTACATCCACCAGAAAAGAATGAGATGGTTTTGGACACACACGTCACCAAACCCAAATACCCAGGAGAGGTCTCAACAAGATGAGGTTTGGGTTCAAAATAGGAGCCAAATCGAGAGACTTGGATCGATGGGGGTATGTATGTGTGATGAAGGTGCAAAAAGAAGTCACGGGTCTAGTTCCGAGTTTTCGAGTTTATTCCTGACCGGTTTCGCTCTATGCTTCTTCAGAGGAAAAACGAAGAAGCATAGAGCGAAACCGGTCAGGAATAAACTCAAAAACTCTGAGCTAGACCCGTGACTTCTTATTCCACCTTCATCAACTTGTCACAATGCCCCAGTGTATGTATGTGTATATATATTATCATTATTTTTTCTTTTTCTTCTTACGAAGTCCCATCTCTGTGTTTCTCGACTCGTCACAGACCACCAATCGTTCTCTCCCGCGATGGTACAAACGGAAAAGTGTAATGTAAAATGTAAATGTAAAAAATGTAAAAGTGAAATATTTGCTTGATATCAGTAATGCCAATCCGTCTATCACGGACAATCATGCGAGCTTCCACGTTTTCCACACCAAGAATTATTTAGACGTTTTCTAGGATATCTGGTATCAACTTGATCTTTATTATCAATATGATTATTTCCACGTTGTCAATGGATTAATTATTATCATCATTATCATTATTTCATTTATCTATTCATTTATCTATTCACTTATTTATCTATTTTGCGCATTTGGAATCCCTTACATCAATTCAACAGGACTGGAAAACTCCAAACCGACTAATCAACATTATTGAAGAAAACATCCACGAAGTTTCCAGGGCACCGAATGCAATCCCACCGGGGCCAAGCGGTCGACTAAACTATTGTTCTGGCCGTCACCTGACGATTTTCGTTCACCCGTGAGAAGCCCCCGGCAGTCACAAAGGACTTTTGCGTGACGAGGTCGCGAGGAAAACGATGACTGGCCAAAGACGTGGCGTCGCCATTGGACTCGTGAGTTGGCATCTGGAGTAAGTTTGTTGTCATCGTGACAAGCGGTGCCAGCCACTTTCACTTTGCGGGGAAAAAAGATAATAAAACAAACATTCCAGACTAATGATGATGACAATGGTAGTGGTGATGATGACGATGACAATGGTAGTGTCACTTTGTGGGAAAAAATAAAACAAAAATTCCAGACTAATGATGATGGCGATGACGATGACAATGGTAGTGGTGGTGATGACGATGACAACGGTATTGGTGATGATCATGATGATGGTGGTGGTGATAATAATAATAGTGATGATAAAGATGGTGATAATGATAATATGGTGATGGTGGTGGTGATGGTGATGATAATAAAGATGGTGATGATGACAGTGGTAGTGATGATGAACATGATGGCGATGGTGATGGTGGCAGGGATCGTGATAATAATGACAGTGATGATGGTGATAATAATGATGAAAGAGAGAGAAAAAAAAGAGAAAAGAAGAGAAAGAAAAAGAAAAGAAAGAAATAAAAGAAAAAGAAATAAGAAAGAAAAGAGAGAGAAAGTAAGAGTAGGAAAAGAGAGAGAGAGAGAGAAAGAGAAAGATGCAAAACTTCCTCTCAAATGACATCCTATCGTATTTATTTCCTGGCTCCCGCTATCTTTCTCTTATCATTCATTTTTCCCAAGATAAACTTCTCCTAATCTCGCTTTCGGTTCACACCTTGTATAAAATTCTACTCGTGCACATTCTTCCTTGCCCAACATTATACTCTGACGTTACTCGCTTATTCAAGATAATCTTTTGTTGCAGAAAAAAACTCCCAAGGCGATTTAAGCAGAGGAGAATATTAATTCTTGGACATGACAAGAGGCATACCCAGAGACCAGTAACTCACTCACACACAAAGGTCTACATTTCTTTATTCTACTCATTAGCTGATTGATTAACTTATTAATCTATTTTATCTTGTTATTCTAAACGTGGTATTGCTACAGAGACTCGGAACATGACCCACTGTATATTAGAACGATGCAAATACTTCATTCGTGGTTGTTTTACTACAACTGGATTTCCAAGTTGACCTAGTTTCGAGGTATATGCTATTTTCTGGGGATGATTTCACCAGTGACGGGTTGCATTTATTTATTCATTTATTTACTCGTTTATCTTTATCCAAGAGGGACCTTTTCGCGTGTACCACTTTCAGAAACAGCCCAAGTTCTGTGTCTTCCTCGTCGTGGGTTCGAGTCCCACATAACCACTCCCTAACCCCCCCATCCCCCACCCCTCTCTTCCTTGCATCACAATATCATCTATACACAGCCATCTTTAACTCACCCCTATATCCTGCCTTCTCATTTTCTTGCTCAGCAGACACTCATCTTATTCAACGCCCTTTCATCCCATCCATCCATCTCATCCTCGGTCGTTCTTCAAGTTCACTTCCTCCACCTTTGCACATAGGGCAAAGGTGGCGGCTTCAGCCGAAGATACGCGCCTCCTGGCGTATGCTCTTCACCTTTTAGGAATTGAAAAGTTATCTAAACGTGACATCCAAAAACTCAAGTTTACGTCAGAATATGACGCAACAAACACAAGAACCTTTCTTATGTTATACTGTATACTACCTAAAATGGGTTATCACACTGGGCTATTTTTCCTCCGACTTCCTACCTCCAACCTCAAGTAGAATATCTGGAATATGACTTCGATTACTGAAACCTAGACATCTCTTAGAACATTTCAATAGTATGTCTAACATCCCTGTAGGTTTACAATTTCTCAATTCATCATTCAACTTTGCTATATATATGACGGAGAGATAATTTGATATTTGGATATCCGAAATATAAATTTTTTGTAACCGAAGTCGTTTCAACTCAAACGAACTCTCAACTGTCGGCGCTGGTGAAGCCCGTGGAAGATGCCCAGTGTGATAACCCCTTAACAACCCCCCCCCCCCGAACTTCACGAACACGATCAGTAATTTTGGGTGACATTGTATAGTATATCTGGCAGTATCTGAGAAGACGTTATAGTCAGCGTTATCGTAACACGTTTTTAGACAAATCTTAATCACGAAACGTTTTAGATTACGGGTTATTCAGAGTTCTGTTCAGTTTCTCTGTTCCGTATTCTGAATGCGTACAAGTGTGTCAGTTTCTGAGGAGATTTATTCCAACGTCTTCGCAACATCCTTCTCCGTGAGCCAATCCGTGACTGACGAAGTCATTCGTCCTTTCTTAGACATGATTTGCCACGTTTCGATCTTGCAATTTCCTCGTTCGAAACCTTTAATCTTGAAAATATATCACGTAAATTTATATCTTTTTTTTATTAAAGCTCACGTTGCGATGACTGTCGATTTTACGCTAAGGGGATGCACAGTCTTTAAACGCAACATCATAAGAAAAAAATCATAATCATATACACATAATTAATGAAACATAAATAAATGATAATGAATAATAATGAATAATAATGAATAATAATGAATAATAATAATAATAATAATAATAATAATAATAATAATAATAATAATAATAATAATAATAATAATAATAATAATAATAATAATAATAATAATAATAATAATGATAATAATAATATGAAGAATAGATTATCAATATGGGATTTCAGAATTTTTTACATAATGCGCATTCATCTGAAATTCGACTTTATGAAAACAAAAGACAAACGCCATGCGCCCAGGTGCCTTCGGAAGTCAAAACGTCTATAAACCTTTACGATTTTCACCACAAATCTATTTCTATCCCATAAAATAGATTTATAAAAATCGTAAAGAGAAAACTTACCAATTCATTGGCAACAAACACTACATACAAACGATATTGACGTTTGAACCGCCGCGGTTCAATTACAATGTAAGTCAGTGGAGGCGTTCACACTCAGCCGCCACGGTTTCCGCGCGGTTCAAACCGCTAGTGTGAATAGGGCCTACCTCTACTACTGATAACCATAATCACTTCTTTACCTTCGACACCAACCAAGAATTATATAATCTCCTTAGGATACCTGACATATTCAGAATTAATGAATCCATTGTAAAACATTTTCAAATTGAAAATAATATTACACACACACACACAATTATATATATATATATATATATATATATATATATATATATATATATATATATATATATATATATATTTTTTTTTTTTTTTTTTTTTTTTTTTTTTGTACTCGTCCGTACCTGAACCATGCAGGTGGTCGGGAGCAGTTCCTACACGAACGCAGGAAAGACGGTGTCCACGCTACAGCCACATCAGTGACGACACTATGTAGCGAGCGCTGATTCTATCGGTTGTTTTAAGAAACGGTCAGACAACTTTATGGACGGGGATGACAGGAGGTCATGGACACGGAACTGCCTAGTGTATGCCTTATGGTCCCTCGCAGTCTCCTTCATTCTTGTGTTCTTATCATAGAGTTATGTCCAAGCCATCTTAGGTCCGAGGAAGACTTGAGGAAGGAGAGCCATGAATTCGACGGAGACCATTCATTCGTTCAAAGACCTTGAGAGCCTTTGGGACTGCCTATTGCTGTGGTTCAGACAGACTCTTATCTCCCAGCCACCACAGTCAGCTGTTCGGCTAAACCCAAAGGTTCCTGAACCCCTTTTTTTCGGGGCTGTTATCCACTTTAACCCTGTCGCCCCGTTTCATGACTTTGGTCGTTTGTTGTCACTACCGCTTTTTTTTTTTAACGAGGGGTTCGGTGAGTCGGTCTTACAGTGGGTTTCCACGGTCCAACGGCTCGTCGAACGCGGTTCGACAGACACGTGTTTAAAGTGATGTGTGAACGGGGTATTTAGTTGTCGAACACGTTGTCGAACACGTTGGTTAAACCCAAAATACCCCGTTCACACGTTCACACATCTTTAAACATGTGTCTGGCGGAGGTCACACACACACACACACAAACACACACACACACACACACACACACACACACACACACACACACACACACACTTGATTTGCAGTAAATATTCACCGAGTTATGTTTTTGTTTTTGTGCGTAAGAGATGTTTTGTTTGTTTTGTACCTTGAATACAGTGATTCTCTCTCTCTTTCCGTCTCTCTCTTTCTGTCTCTTTCTGTCTCTCTCTCTCTGTATCTCTCTTTCCGTCTCTCTTTTTTTTTTTTTTTTTTTTTTTTTTGCTCACAGTTGGTCAAGATGAGAGTACCAAGCCTCCATATTGCCCCATACGCCTGTTATGAGGAACAGGGTCTCTTTGATGACCGCCGCTTCTCTTCGGGCCTTGTGACGAGGAAACTTGCCGACTCACTGGACCAGATAATATGTCACATGCTTTGTAGACTTACTCTCTTTCCATACACTTAAAGATACTTATTTGGATAAAAAATGCTGTAGACACATTCTGGTGTGTTTCGTACAAAGATTTCACCGGCAAACGACATGTGAATCACACTTGAGAGAAAAGGGAGGAGGAGGAGGAGAAGGGGGGGAGGAGGAGGAGAAGGGGGGAGGAGGAGAAGGGGGAGGAGGAGGAGGAGGAGGAGGAGGAGAAGGGGGGAGGAGGAGGAGAAGGGGGGAGGAGGAGGAGAAGGGGGGAGGAGGAGGGGGAGGAGGAGGAGGAGGAGGAGGAGGAGGAGGGGAGAGGGAGGAGGAGGGGAGAGGGAGGAGGAGGGGAGAGGGAGGAGGAGGGGAGAGGGAGGAGGAGGGGAGAGGGAGGAGGAGGGGAGAGGGAGGAGGAGGGGAGAGGGAGGAGGAGGGGAGAGGGAGGAGGAGGGGAGAGGGAGGAGGAGGGGAGAGGGAGGAGGAGGGGAGAGGGAGGAGGAGGGGAGAGGGAGGAGTAGGAGGAGAAGGAGAAGTAGGAGGAGAAGAAGTAGGAGGAGAAGGAGAAGTAGGAGGAGATGTAGAAGTAGGAGAAGAAGTAGAAGGAGGAGGAGAAGGAGAGTGAGGAGGAGAAGGAGGACAAGAAGGAGGACAAGTAGGAGGACAAGGAGGAGGAGGAGAAGGAGGACAAGAAGGAGGACAAGTAGGAGGACAAGGAGGAGGACAAGTAGGAGGACAAGGAGGAGGACGAGGAGGACAAGGAGGAAGAGGAGGAGGAGGACGACAAGGAGGAGGAGGAGGACGACAAGGAGGAGGAGGACGACAAGGAGGAGGAGGACGACAAGGAGGAGGAGGAGGAGGACGACAAGGAGGAGGAGGAGGAGGACGACAAGGAGGAGGAGGACGACAGGGAGGAGGAGGACGACAAGGAGGAGGAGGACGACAAGGAGGAGGAGGACGACAAGGAGGAGGAGGACGACAAGGAGGAGGAGGACGACAAGGAGGAGGAGGACGACAAGGAGGAGGAGGACGACAAGGAGGAGGAGGACGACAAGGAGGAGGAGGACGAGAAGGAGGAGGAGGACGAGAAGGAGGAGGACGAGGAGTAGAAGGAGGAGAAGGAGGAGAAGGAGGAGGAGAAGGAGGAGGAGAAGGACCACTTTGCCCGACTTGGTCCATAAAACTCTCTCTCCCTTTGAGGGCGGCCGAGGGCGGCCGAGGGCGGCCGAGGGCGGCTCCGGGCACGAAGGAGAAGCGAATGGGGCTCCACCAAAAGGAGTCTGTCCTCGACACTAATGGAGGCGAGGACGCCGAAAAATGCGCAGCCAGAGAAGGAAGCTTCCGCAAGAAACTTGCAGAAGTCTCCATACTTGGAGTCTCTAGACGTGGGACAGGGAAATATAGGAAGAGGAGGAGGAAGAGGAGGAGGAAGAGGAGGAAGAAAAGGGAAAGGAAAAGGAGGAGGAAAACTAAAAGAAGGAAGACGAGAAGAAAAACCAAGAAGGAAGAAGAAGAGGAGTAGGAGAAGGAGTAGGAAGAAGTAAAGGAGGAGGAAGAGAAGAACATGGAAGGAGAAGGGGTGGGGGTGGAGGAGGAGGAGGAGGAGGAGGAGGAGGAGGAGGAGGAAGAAGCAAAGGAGGAGGAAGAGAAAAACGTGCAAGGACAAGGGGAGGAGGAAGAGGGAAGAGGGAAGAGGTCAAGGAGGAGGATGACCCTATCAACTCTTGTTTAATTTCTGGCTTTGACATTTATGTCTTAAGAATTCCTTATGTTCCCAGACCCGTTTCTCCAAACTCACTCACTCTCTCTCTCACACACACACATATATATATTATATATATACATATATATATATATATATATATATATATACACACATTTCTTATATGAAAGTTGAATGCAGGATTCGAACCCACTGCTCTCAGCCACCTGTAAGCTCAACTTTCAGAGAGCCTGTCATAAAAATTATCGGATTGATGTCGCTGCCATTAGCGAATTTCTCTCATATATATATATATATATATTATATATATATATATATTATATATATATATATATTTATATATATATATATATATATATATATATATATATATATATATATATATATATATATATATATATATATATATATATATATATATCTCTGCCCCTCTTTTGAAAAGTAAATTTTCGACCATATGCTTTCTCCTCCCTTACTCAATGCAAGTGATTAATTTCTGAAACCATTGATGCCTTCTGCAGAGCTTGTTGGATCTTCGTTGTCGGAAATCCGAGCGTATCTGTACCATTAGCAAGAAACGATGTCTCACGTGTTCTTTATCTTTGCTCCATCTGCATTTTCTCCATTAGTGACAAAGCCTTTCCAAACGTTTCTAATCAACTTGAACCTTTTCGCAAAACGTTTCCACCACAAGCAATATCTTCCGGATTTTGCAACATCTTCAGAGTTGTTGTTTAATTTGTTCCGGCCTGTTAGCTTGAGGTGGCTGCACACTTGGTATTTCTCGCTAGCATGCTACTTGCTTTTGCTATTTCGTTTGACTAGGAACGACTTCGGGTACGATTTTTTTTTTTTTTCCAAATGTCAATTTATTCTTCCGTCATATATTGAAAAGCCAAATGACGAACTAAGAGAAGTGTAAACCTAGAATACGAATGTTAGACACATTCTTGAGATGTTCCTACGGAGGTCTAGAATGTTGTAACCGAAGTCGTTTCTACTCAAACTAAGTAGCAAAAGCAAGTAGCATGCTAGCCTAGTGTGCCGCCACCTGTACTGCAACTGCTGCCCTTTGTCTTAATGTGGACACCCAAAAATGTCCCAACATTTACCAAACTACGTAAATTATCTTTAATTGCCTTAGTCCCACGTATAAAATAAAAACCCGTTTACAGGAATATATCAGATACGAGGTTTGAGAGTATTGGGGAATGAAGAGGAGATGGAAAGAGAGAAGAGAGACAAAAGAGAGGTACAGAGAGGTAAAAAGAGAGACGGAGAGACATTTCCCAAAGACCCTGAGGGGGAATCCGATCCGGGCGGTTTTT
>NC_134809.1:12705881-12710881 GCF_046742065.1 Oratosquilla oratoria
ACAGAAAAGACGACGTAGATAATTGGAAAGCGGTGACTGGAAGGATGATGATATCAGGTGGAAAAAGTGGAAGACGTGGAGGAAGAAGTGGAAGAAAAGGAAGTGGAGGGAAAGTTGAAGATGAAGAAGACCTGAGAGATGTGGAAGAAGACCTGAGAGATGTGGAAGAAGACCTGGAAGAAGTGGAAGAAAAGTTGAAGTGGAGGAAAAGTTGAAGAAGTTGAAGAAGTTGAAGAAGGCCTGAAGGACCTGAGAGAAGTGGAAGAAGACCTGGAAGAAGACCTGAAGGAAGACCTGAAGGAAGACCTGAAGGAAGACCTGAAGGAAGACCTGAAGGAAGACCTGAAGGAAGACCTGAAGGAAGACCTGAAGGAAGACCTGAGAGAAGTGGAAGAAGACCTGCAAGAAGACCTATCAGAAGTGGAAGAAAACCTGGAAAAAATGGAAGAAGACCTGGAAGAGATGGAAGAAAAGCTGGAAGGGATAGAAGAAGACGTAGAAGAGGTGGAAGAGGAGGAATTAAATAAAACGGAAGGAAGTGAAGAAATGGAGTTAGGAAAAGGGATGAAGAAATGAAAAGGCGAGGCGAGAAAGTTGCTTTAAGTGAAAGCAAAGAGAAAGATAATGAAGAGGAGGAAGATGAGGGGAGGAGGAGGAGGAGGAAGATGAGGGGAGGAGGAGGAGGAAGATGAGGGGAGGAGGAGGAGGAAGATGGGGGGATGAGGAGGAGGAATATGAGGGGAGGGGGAGGAGGAGGAGGAATATGAGGGGAGGGGGAGGAGGAGGAAGATGGGGGAGGAAGAGGAGGAGAAAGACGAGGGGAGGAAGATGAGGGGAGGAAGAGGAAGGGGAAGAAGAGGGGAGGAAGAGGGGGAAGAGGAAGGGGAAGAAGAGGGGAGGAAGAGGGGGAGAAGAAAGAGGAGAGGGAGAAGAATGATGAGGGGGAGAAGAATGAGGAGAGGAGAGGGAGAAGAATGATGAGGGGGAGAAGAATGAGGAGAGGAGGGGAGAAGAATGAGGAGGAGGAAGAGATCGAAGAGGGGAGGAAGAGGAGGGGGAGAAGAGAGAGGAGGAGGGGAGAAGAGAGAGGAGGAGGGGGAGAAGAGAGAGGAGGAGGGGGAGAAGAGAGAGGAGGAGGGGGAGAAGAAAGAGGAGGAAGAGAAGAAGAAAGAGTAGGAGGAAAAGAGTAGGAGGAAGAGAAGGAGAAGAAAGAGTAGGAGGAAGGAGAAGAAAGAGTAGGAGGAAGGAGAAGAAAGAGTAGGAGGAAGAGAAGGAGAAGAAAGAGTAGGAGGAAGAGAAGGAGAAGAAAGAGTAGGAGGAAGAGAAGGAGAAGAAAGAGTAGGAGGAAGAGAAGGAGAAGAAAGAGTAGGAGGAAGAGAAGGAGAAGAAAGAGTAGGAGGAAGAGAAGGAGAAGAAAGAGTAGGAGGAAGAGAAGGAGAAGAAAGAGTAGGAGGAAGAGGAGTAGAAAGAGTAGGAGGAAGAGGAGGAAGAAGAAGAAGAGGAGGAAGAGGAGGAAGAAGAAGAGGAGGAAGAGAAGGAAGAAGAGGAGGAGGAAGAGAAAGAGGAGAAGGAAGAGGAGGGCAACCGCCCCTTGCCCGCGCCGCCCTCGATGAGTCAGTCACGAGAGACGGTCGGTCAGTCAGTCACGAACCGGCGGCCCGACAACGAGATTCTCTCTCCTTCCTGGAGCCGAGGTCGGGAGGAAATGGAACGGACTCGCTCGCTTTCGTGATGAGGGCATCGGCCAAGGAAGACTTTATCTAAATTTACACTTATTTAATAATAATATTATCATCATTATTTGTTTGTTTATTTATTTCTTTATTTAATTTATTTATTTTTTATTTCTTTATTTATTTGTTTTTATTTTATTATTATTGTTATTATTATTATTATTATTATTTTTTTTTGTGTGGTAACCACGAAGGAAATTGGAAAGAACCAGTAATTACCAAGCGCTTTCGTGCAAAAAATTTTGGATCACGTGTTTTTTTGTGTGATCATTCTGCATTATTTGATATAATAAACACATATTATATATGGTATAACATATTTTAGGTCAAATCAATTAAATAGTGGAGGAATTAACTACCAGGGCACCTTTTTGATTTAGAAGTCAGAAAAAATTAAATGTATACATAAAAAGATAAATATATAAACAAGTGAACAAATAAACTTCTGGCTCTACAGAAGTACCTTTGCCCTTCGTGTTCTGACTGCCAGGATGTGCAGCAGCACCAGTAGTATCAGTCACAGGTAGATTTTCATTTCGAACAGGAGAAACACGATCAGAATCAACCTAGCGCTTGGCACACGTTCAGAGATTGAAAAAATAATAATAAAATAGATGAGCAAAATTAAGTAATGATAAGTGATAATAATAATAGTAAACAATAACAATAATAATGATATGACACGTTCAGAGATTGAAAAAATAATTATAAAATAGATAAACAAATTAAGTAATGGTAAGTGATAATAATGATGATATGGTTTAACGTCACACACTCCCCCCCTATCAGGAGGCTAGGACGGTGCCCCTCACAGAGGGCTTTGTAGCGTGGAATTTAATGAACCATGCCCTTGGTTCAACTTCGCTGGTGGCAGGATTCGAACCGCCCTCACCTCGACCTTCGCCGCAAGTAACGACGCCCTAACCCGCTTAGCCAGCGATGATAATAATAGTAAACAATAATAATGATATGACAATAATATAACAATAATGATACAATGACAATGATATAACAATAATGATACAATAACAATGATATGACAATAATGATACAATAACAATGATATAACAATAATGATACAATAACAATATAACAATAATGATACAATAACAATAATGATACAATGATAATATAACAATAAAACTATGACAATAACAATAACAATAATAATAACAACATCAATGACATCAATGATAATATAACAAAACAAGACAACAGTAATGATAATAAAAACCTATCCTGACGTCACTTCTGTCTTGGAAATCCATCAAACCCGTTTCTGACGTTTGCAACCCGTTGCGACACGGAACGATGCACGTGCATTGCTGCAACTTATCACATCCGACATGAGGGCACAATATTTCTAATCTGAACGATATCTAAATGTTGTACATCACCGTTTCTTAATACGACCCTGGGGGCACCCCTTTAGCGAGGTATCGGCATTCTAGCATCCCATAATTGAGAACATAACATAAGAATGAAGGAGACTGCAAGAGACCATAAGGCCTACACTAAGCAGTTCCATATCCATCACCACCTGTCATCCCCATCCATAAAGTTGTCTAACCGTTTCTTAAAACAACTGATTGTTTCAGTGCTCACTACATGGTTACTAAGTCTATTCCATAATTCTGGGTAACATCTGATTATTAAGAAATCCCTTGCATTCAGCCCTTCCCATCACCCCAGAAAATAGATTTCAGAACCCAAATATAAGAAACAGTAAACGACTGACTGTTCTGAAGTTTCAAATCCATTTCTTTGTCCGGTATCTTGAATGGGTCTTATACGCGCCATTTTGTTTTTTTGTGGATATACGTCAAACCGTTATTACACCATTTCTTTCTTTTTCCAACAACAGATGCGGTCGGCCCGAATCTAAGAATTCAAGATGCCAGATGTGGCAATATTCTTGTATATTTTCAAAAAAGAATTCTCGTTAAAAAGAAATCTGAATTTCAGGTTCCCAATAGAAAGAGTTATGTCTAGAAAGTTCATCATTTGATTTGAACTTCAATCTCGCTTATTTGCATTTGTTCATGATTTCCTTTGTTTCCGTGTTAACGTCGGATGACCTTTTCGTTCCCTAATAAATCTTCCCCGAATTAAGAATCGATCATTTTTGTGTTAATATATCATTCGGCCTCGCGACCTTTTTCATTGTACAATGAAGACCTTGAAAATAAATGGGAAAAATGACCACCCACCCACTTTTTTTTTTTTTTCTTCTTCTTTTTTACACACGCTCTGCGATGTGATCAGGCATGAATGTCTTCGTCAAAGCTCTTGGGGGGACCTAAGATCGTGGCTCGCGTTGGCCTCTTTAAGCGAAGCTGTCTTCGTCCATTCCTTCAATTTCACCACTCCAGAAGACAACGCTAGTTACATCAGCCATCAAGCTCCCCGCTTAATAAAATAGTCGCGAAATTATGCAGGAAAAAATATATGAATAAATATTATAAATATAGATATGAATAAATGAATATAAGATATAGATAAATGAATAAATAAAAACAAATAAACTAATAACTTTACTAATTCATAAACAAAATAAAATTGAATTAATCAAAGCTCTTGGGACGACCTTAAATTATACAAGAAAAAATATGAATAAATATTATAAACATAGAATGAATGCATATGAATATACATAAATTAATAAATAAAAAACAAACCAATTACTTAACTAATTCATAACCAAAAAATTGAATCACATAAATAAATAAAAACATAAGCAAATAAATAAATGAAACAAACAAATAAAAAAAAATAAAAATGTGAACGAATTAATAAATTAACAAAAAATCAAATAAATAAATAAATAGATCAAATAAATAGACCTGAGGTTGTTCGTCAGTATCCACAAAACCGACGACGAAGTTGTTAAAAAACGAACGCCACCTTCCGTAACGGTCGGAACTTTCATTTTTGTTCCTCCTGATGTCAATTTATTTCATTCACATGTGCGTCTTACGTACAACGTTCGTCGTGAACCGGAATCTTTATCACTCGATTTCGTTCACTAAGTAATATAATTTGTCTCTTTCGTTGAATTAATCTACTACGCTAAAGACGACTTCAATCAGCCCAGGGTGCTTAATTCCTTTCTTATTGGGTTATCACACTGGGCTTCTTCCACGGGCGTCACCAACACCGACAGTTGAGAGTTCGTTTGAGTGAAAACGACTTCGGTTACAATTTTTAATTTTTCAAATCTCCAAATATCAAATCATCTTTCCGTCATGTATAGTAAAACTGAATGAT
>NC_134809.1:12715881-12723381 GCF_046742065.1 Oratosquilla oratoria
CCCTGTTGTCTTAATATGATGACCTTGTTTGCATCACCCTTGTTAAAGCCTTTGATCCACTTGAACACCTCTATTAGATCACCCCGCACTCTGCATCTTTCCAGAGTGTAAGTTAAGGTGCCTAAGCCTCTCTTCGTAAGGCAAATTTCTGAGTCCATGTATCATTTTGGTCATTCTTCTCTGTACACTGCAGACTTTGGTAGTTCTTGTGTTACATAAGGGTCAATTTGTCTTAAGAATTGGTACACGTGACATTTCGTGTATCGGTATCTTTCCTGAAGTCGACTGTGAGATTGATATGCTGGTGTTATCCGATTCTCGTGGTAAAATCTGATGTGGGTGATAGATTTCGTCCTTACTGTGTTTGAGTGTGGGTCATAATCTGTCTATTCCTTGTCGAAGACTAGGTTTAAATAGCCATTAGTGACGAGAATCTGTTTTAGTGGATATTCTTAGTGGATTAACTTCCAGGACGAGGCATTTTGGTGGACACAAAGGATTACAAAGGAGGAACATGCCGACAGGAGACCTTTTGGTCCATAACTGGGTCGGATGCGGAAAAAATTATAATAATGATAAATCAATAAAAATTATAATAATATAGATAATGATATAATAAATAAACGCCAGATTGAGTTCGAACGACTCAACTTGTTGCATTACAGAAATTCTCTTCTGGCACCTCAATCTTCTTGCTTGCATCGTGAGAATTTATGAGGATTTTTAGAAGCTCTGCCAAGGGATTCGACCCCTGACCTGTGCGTAAATATTCACGAAGTCAAGACGCTAGCGACTGAGCTACGTGCGATGGTTCAAAAGGAGATTATTTACGCACAGGTCAGGGTTCGAATCCCTTGGCAGAGCTCCTAAAAATGTTCAATCTGTCTTTAACATACACAATTTGTGAGAACATCAAAGAAGGGGATCTTGTTGTGTAAGCTGATTTCATATGCGATTTTTAGGACCGAGAAAGATTCCCCTGATTACTGTAGTTCTCGTAGGGATTTACAAAGGATTACAAAGGATTACAAAAGAGGAGCTTGCCAACAGGAGACCTTTTGGTCCATAGTTAGGACGGATGCAAAAAAATATATAATAATAAATAAAAATTATAATATAAATAATGATAAAAATAAATAAATAGGTTTAGTTAAATGATAAACAAACAGGTAAATAGTAAATAATAATAAATTGACATAACTAATAATAAATGAAAATCAAGCCAATAATAATAAACAAAGACACACCTCCCACGCCAGACCTGCAGACAAGTGTGTAAAACAGGTGTCCTGATGTGGTGACTGTGATGGACAGGTGTTATGAATCCCAAAGCAAAGTAGACTGCAGGTTGTTTACAGGTGTGCACCTTCGTAGGTGCCACCCTCACGCTGGGCGGAGAATTCTGGGAGCTGATGGTGGTATTCTTATATAAATCCTTGGATGGGAAAGATTTATACACGGATTTTTTTTCTTTTTTTTTAAGAATACCACTGTAAGAATCTTACGGTGGTATTCTTAAGAAAATATTTCCTTGTACAAATCTTATATAAATCCTTGGAAGGGAAAGATTTATACAAGGAAAGATTTTTTCAAGAATACCACCGTCAGAATCTTATGGTGGAATTCTTATAAAAATTCTTTCCTTGTATAAATCTTTCCCTTCCAAGGATTTATACAAGATTTATATAAGGAAAGATTTTTTAAGAATACCACTGTAAGAATCTTATGGCGGTATTCTTAAAAATTCTTTCCTTATATAAATCTTTCCTTTCCAAGGGTTTATACAGGCTTTATAAAAGGATTTTTTTTTTTTTTTTTTTTTTTTGTAAATACCACCGTAGAGGACCAAGAGGACAGCTTACTATATCTAACCCTTTCCGGGTTCCCTTTAACCCCGCTTTGGAAGGTACTAAAACATCTAATATGGCTGTCACCTAATCATTTGGCGCGTATGCAAAGTAACATTGGCACACATACATACATGTACCAAAGGCTTTTTCCTCCTTGCAAGGGAGGTAGATGATTATTATTATTATTATTACTATTATTATTATTATTTTTTTTTTTTTTTTTTTTTTTTTTTTTTTTTTTTTTTTTAGGAATGTCCCCTTTGTGTCTACAGGTAGCAGGATTCCTAGTCCCATCCCCGTTGTTAAGGAGAAGAAAGAAAAATTACGGAATAAATTCAGGTCACATTTTTCAACACGAATGTTTCCAGACACAGGATTAAATTCCTGAGACGTTTCTGTAACATTCTGATGTGACGAATTATCTTTTGTTATATTTTCTCATTCTACCGAGTAATTATTAGTACGAGACGATTGCAGTGGTGCAAAATATACTTCATTCTTATCAACCATTACTATCATTATCACATATTGTCATACTATATTATGTTTGCTGTACCCTCTTTCTTTATAATTTACACTGAAGATGTAATATACGAAAGCGCTCTGCTCCGTTTGTTTATTTTCTTAAATGGTTACCTTGCATGAATGAAATAAATATATGATTGATTGATTGATTTATGAGTTTTTGGCCGACGGCCAGGCACTGGGACGAAATAAATATATGGATAAAATAAATGCAAATTTCAATTCCCACGGGCATGTATGTTATATCGTCTTGTCTTTGCCAAAAAACCCTCACTGAAATTCAAATTGGGTCTCATGCAAGCTAAGAATTCCACGACAAGGTTGAATTACGCGTAAAGATTTCAATTTTTTTCCCTCGATGAATTGACATATCCTTACCAATTCAATTTCATTCAATAACCGCATTATTCAATTCTGAAAAATTCTGTCAATTTTTGGTGAGCAAACAAGTATTATTGATTCTTTATATTGAAACATTGGTTTTGCAATCAACACGCCCAACCCCCCAAAAAAAACACATATATACATATATATGTACGTAAACAAAACAAATACATATGCATCAAAATGCACCTCTGGGAATCCCTTTTCAAGCGAGGAAAATGGTTTTATTACTTTTGTTCTATTACCTGTGTCGAAACCTTAGAAGAGGAAAACATGGCAGACCTTTGAAGCACAAAGATGCCTCGAGTGATTGCACAGTAACGAAGCAGAGAGGGAAAGGACAAAGAGCTAGAAAGAGAAGGAATGAGAAAGAAAATGAAAGAATATTTGTAAGATTACGAGAAAGAAGACAAGAGAGGACAGGGGGAAAGAGAGAGGACAGGGCAAAGGAGAGAGTACAGGGGGAAAGGAGAGAGGAGAGGGGGAAGGAGAGAGGACAGAGGAAAGGAGAGAGGACAGGGGGAAGGAGAGAGGACAGGGGGAAGGAGAGAGGACAGGGGGAAGGAGAGAGGACAGGGGGAAGGAGAGAGGACAGGGGGAAGGAGAGAGGACAGGGGGAAGGAGAGAGGACAGGGGGAAGGAGAGAGGACAGGGGGAAGGAGAGAGGACAGGGGGAAGGAGAGAGGACAGGGGAAGGAGAGAGGACAGGGGAAGGGAGAGAGAGGACAGGGGAAGGGAGAGAGAGAGAGCAGGGGAAGGGAGAGAGAGAGCAGGGGAAGGGAGAGAGGACAGGGGGAAGGAGAGAGGACAGGGGGAAGGAGAGAGGACAGGGGGAAGGAGAGAGGACAGGGGGAAGGAGAGAGGACAGGGGGAAGGAGAGAAATTGACGATACTTTTCCTCAACTATATTAATTTTCGTGGCACCCCTACCTTAAGCATGACCAAGGAGGCTGATGCCTTTCTCCCAACACCAGGTAAATTTATTCAGCTGAAGAAAAACATTCGCTTTTTGTTCTGTGTCCCTCAAAGACAGACGGGGAAAAAAGGAAAGAGAGAAAAAAATAAAGTTAAAAAAATACCCACAGCAGGCCGCTCGGGAAAGGAAACATACGACCCGCGGGGTTCAAAACACCAATGGGCGTACTTAGAATTCCCATGAACGCCCTCAGCGCTTTCTCCTCCAAGTCATCACGCAAAACTCCTCTGGAACATGAGGGAAAAGTGCCAGAGTGCCATCGGCCAGTGCCACCATCTTATCATTCACTTAAACTCCTAACTGCTCTGGTCACGAAACGGCAGTGGCCCCAACTCGCAGACTCTCATCTCAGTATCATATTCGGTTACGTTAATCGACATTTGAGTGAATAAACTGCCCACCCCCCACCCCTCACCAACTTCAACTTTTATTGTCTTTGTAATCTTCTCAACGAACATCGTCACGAATAAACTAATTCGAAACGTTTTACAGCTTTATATGTTTATCCCAACTGCCAGACGATCTTGTTCAGTGTAACGATAATTCAGGAATGTATGTGTGTGCGTGTATATTATATATATATATATATATATATATATATATATATACATATATATACGAGGAAGGTGGATAAAAAAAGACGTGTCTAGGGTAGACTTTATTCTAGATTAGTTTCGCACCAGTACAAAACTAGTCAGGAACTGGACTCAAGGACCCCTGTCTTCTCCAGACTCTTTCTTCAACTTATAACTCTCGGAGAAAGGTTAAGCTGAGATACAGAGTAAACTATATTTCAACCACTGACTGTGGTCCTCTTCAGCAGGTAATATATATATATATATATATATATATATATATATATATATATATTATATATATATATATATAAATATATATACACATGCACATATTATATGTATCCATGTACTAATAGTGCTTGCCTAACGTGGGCTGATGCAATACAGAGTACCGAAGGACACCAGAGTTAAACAATGCCACACAGTATATACAGAGGTGGGCATTCCGATTCGGAAGTCCGATTAACCAACTCCCATTTCCGAATCGGATAATCGGATGATCGGATAATCGGGCAGCCGAGAATCTTAAAGCGATTGGCGATTAATCCAGGTCGATGTCGTCTTTGTTTTTTGTTTTTTCTGTAATCGCTAATCGGACTTTCATTTTTTCGAATCGCGCCCACCTCTGAGCATATATAATGTGAACATCAACACCAAAAACCTCCCACAGGATTAAGGCATGGTCAGTCGACCTGGGCAAGACCTCACGGTCCTTGTACGAATGCACAACGTACAAGTTTTTCTATAACTAGAATTTACTTGAGTCCCATTAACTCTAACATGTGGTCCTACATGGATATATGGGGACGATTTGGTGTCCGCGATGAGAGAGAACGAGTGAGGGTATATAAAAAGAAATACAAAAGAGAGACAAAAGAGAGAGAAATAGATAAATAGAGAGAGAGAGAGAGAGAGAGAGAGAGAGAGAGAGAGAGAGAGAGAGAGAGAGAGAGAGAGAGAGAGAGAGAGAGAGAGAGAGACAAAGACAAAGAAAGGAAAATGGAAGACAAGAAAATGAAAGAGATCACGAAAGAGAATGATAAAGGATGACAGAATCAAGAGAAAACGAGAGAAAGAGGGAGACTGAGAAACAATGAAAGAACGAGAGAGTGAGGGAGAAAAAGAGACAGAAAGAGAAATTTGCAACAATCAAGTCAGATCACCTAAGCCAAGAAATCTGTATAAATCTGGTTTTGGTTTCGTCTAAGTTTGATGCATCTGCAGCTGTTTTATTTACCTGTTGAATTCGGATATTTTGGATTCACCCAAACAGTTGTCACGTAAGGGTGATATCCGTCTCAATGCTTAAATATCTATTTTCGCGACAAAATCAGTGGGACCTCCACGAGACTCCCACCTACAGACTGGTGAATCCAAAATCTCTGGGTGTACATTGGTGGCAGCGGTGGGATGAAGGACTCTGTCCATTTGACGAAACAAATTCCTTGACAGTTTCTTTTGCCCAGTCTGAGTACCTGGCAACTGAGATGTCGAAAACTGCCGTGCTATATCCTCATATGAACAGATTTCCTGTTGCAAAACTGAAAAATTTAGTCGCTAATGAATTGAAACGCTTAATATTCACCATGAAAATTTCAGCGAGAGTTTCCTCCCAATTGTACTAAACATGATCGACGTGAAATCAAGAAAATGCGCAACGTCTACGTTACCGCTCAGCATAATCAATGTAGAATTGAGAAATCTAAGCCAGACTGGGCAAATGCAGCTTATTGCGAACGAAGTCACGATCCGGACCTGCCTACACAAGCAAGACCGAGAGCATCACGACGGAGCCCCACGTGGCTGACCGATACCAGGATGCTGAAAGCCGGACACCAGGCACATGCACACGCACCAAGTCGGACGTAAACCGGACGGAAGCTGAACGTAAACCGAAACGCAAGCCTGACGTAAACCGAAACTCAAGCCGGACGTAAACCGAAACTCAAGCCGGACGTAAACCGAAACTCAAGCCGGACGTAAACCGAAACTCAAGCCGGACGTAAACCGGAACTCAAGCCGGACGTAAACCGAAACTCAAGCCGAACGTAAACCGGAACTCAAGCCGGACGTAAACCGAAACTCAAGCCGGACGTAAACCGAAACACAAGCCGGACGGAAACCAAAATTCAAGCCGGACGTAAACCAAAACTCAAGCTGGACGTAAACCAAAACGCAGGCCGGACGTAAGGGGCGAGAGGGGGAGAGAGGGTGGGAGGGTGGGAGGGCGAGAGGGAGAAAGGGGGAGAGGGGGTGGGAGGGATATTGGCAGAAACCTAGAAGAAAAAAATGGCCTAGGCAACAAGTTTGCGTTTTGTCTTGCGGCTTTAAAACGACGAAAGGTCCACGGTTTTGTTCGCCACACAATGCAATGCCCGAGCGCGCGCCAATGACGTCGCCGCTTCGGAAACGCCAACAGAGAAAAAAAAAAAAAAAAAAATATTGTGGAAGCCTCCATTGCCTTCTGGCAACACAGACCTTTCCCTTCCTGTGCCATATGTATATCCAAAAAATTCAACACCCCTCCTTAAGAGAGAGAGAGAGAGAGAGAGAGAGAGAGAGAGAGAGAGAGAGAGAGAGAGAGAGAGAGAGTGTATGTGTGTTTATGCGTGTGTGTGTGTGTGTGTGTGTGTGTGTGTGTGTGTGTGTGTGTGTGTGTGTGTGTGTGTGTGTGTGTGTGTGTGTGTGTGTGTGTGTGTGTGTGTGTGTGTATGTGTGTGTGTGTGCGTGTGCATATGCGTGTGCGTGTGTATGTGTATGTGTATGTGTGTGTGTGTGTGTGTGTGTGTGTGTGTGTGTGTGTGTGTGTGTGTGTGTGTGTGTGTGTGTGTGTGTGTGTGTGTGTGCATATGCGTGTGTGTGTGTGCATATGCGTGTGCATATGTGTGTGCATATGCGTGTGTGTGTGTGTGTGTGTGTGTGTGTGTGTGTGCATATGCGTGTGCGTGTGCATATGCGTGTGCGTGTGCATATGCGTGTGCGTGTGCATATGCGTGTGCGTGTGCATATGCGTGTGTGTGTGTGTGTGTGTGTGTGTGTGTGTGTGTGTGTACGGTGGTTCAATCCGCGGGATTAAAAACAAAAAAGGGAGAAGATCAAAGTCCCACTCACTCCGTTAACACGACTTATGTGACAAACCAGGAACGGTGTTACGGTATTCTTGTCCCCCGTAAAAGTTACAACGGGG
>NC_134809.1:12728381-12750881 GCF_046742065.1 Oratosquilla oratoria
AAACTCGCTCAAAATCTCAAGTTCAAAGGAACCGGCTGTATACGGTGATGTATGTATGTATGTGTGTGTGTGTCGTGGGGGGGGGATGTCTCTTCGTGGTCGACGTTGACGTGGTAGTATTGGGTGCTAAGAATACACATTTGTCAAGGGAACTCTCCGGCAATGTTGCAATAGGGCAGAATTGCCATCAGACGAGGTCGGCGTTCTCCTACCCAGCTGCTTGAATAATTATAACACCTGACTCACGGGCGTTTCACGTACCAAGTGGGCGGGAAAGGAAAGAGTGTGGGGGAGGGGGTGGCGGGGGGTGGGGGTGGGGGGAGTATCTCCAGGCTAACTTTCGAGCATTTCTGTGGATTGAAGATACAACACTCGAGGGATTCAGTGAAGAAAGTGGGAGGGGTAAGGGATTCAGTGAATAAAGTGGGAGGGGTAAGGGATTCAGTGAAGAAAGTGGGAGGGGTAAGAGATTCAGTAAAGAAAGTGGGAGGGGTAAGGGATTCAGTAAAGAAAGTGGGAGGGGTAAGGGATTCAGTAAAGAAAGTGGGAGGGGTAAGGGATTCAGTGAAGAAAGTGGGAGGGGGGGCTGTCTCCATTTCAGTGGATTGAAGATGCAACAGTCAGGGGATTCAATACAAGTAATTGACTGATCCCTACCTCCTATTCTACTTACCTCGCTCCCTTCTCCCTCCCCCTCCCTGCCTCCACCGTCACTCCCCCCTCCCCCTCCCCCCTCTCGGTGGATTGAAGATACAACAGTCAAGGAATTCAGTACAAGTAATTGACTGATCACTACATCCCATCCTACTTAACTCCCTCCCTCTCCCTCCTTCCCCCCTCCCCCTCCTCATCTCCCCCTACCTCCCCCTCCCCCCCTCCCTTCCTTCGGTCTCCTCGACCCCGACCAACTGTAGTTTTATATGTACAGAACTTCGTATCGCAAGAAAGACGCCGGGAATGTGTTTAAATTCTTTTTTGGCAAATCAAGACTTTCACCGATATCAAACTGGTCATTTACTGGCGCTAAATGTCTAGTGTGCTAGTGGCTGTGGTGCTGCTGGGGCCGCGGGGGTGAACGATTAAAGTTGAACAGGGTCATCATCACCATTTGACTATCACCAACAACTCTCTGAAGGCGTTATCACACTGGGCTATTTTTCCTCCGACAGTTGGAGCAAAAATGCTGGAGGAAAATCCTTTTCCTCCAGCAAATAAAATTATATTCTATGTATTTTTGTTGAGAAAACAAAATAGTTCGTCATAGTGATTTGACGGCGGAAAAAGTTCTGGAGGTGGGCGGTACCGCCGATTAATCGGAGGTTGGAGGAAAAATAGCCCAGTGTGATAACCCCTTTATAATCTGCGCAGGCGCGCATTTACTTATAGTGTTACCGTGCACATGCCATCATTGCTGCTTATCTATGTAAGAAGCACGATTGCCATGGGCACAGTAGCTTTCAGTAAAATACTCAACACTGAAGTACGTGTTACTGAAATCGCCTCCTGAAAGTCTGAAAGTCACGTGGTCGCTCTGAGCTCGAAATACTTTCGCTCAAAGGAACAAAAATCACCTCTCAGTGGTTGGGATAAATCAGAGAGAACTATGACTTCCTGCAGATGTGTGTGAGCGCCTCTGGCTACGCGGGACCTGAATCGCATGGCGTTGAAGCCCCAGTTACACCAAGCTTACGACCTGTTTCCAATCACCTTCGACCGAAAAGGATTACAAAGGCGGAGCATGCTGACAGGAGACCTTTTGATCCATATCTAGGTCGGATAAAAAAAAAAAAAAAAAAAAAATCATAATAAAATAATAAATAAAAACTATAATAAAGTAAATAACAAATAAAATACATAGATAAATGCATAGGTATAGTTAAAATAATAAACAAATCAAGCGATCGGTCGGCAACACAAAACCTATTCAAGGAATTGAAATGGAAAAAGTTAATTTGGTTGATAAGATGATAATCCATGTACTGGGGACTATTCAGTGCGTGTTGTAATATATCTATCTATTGATCTATCTATTTATCTATCTTATTACCGACTACCAGCGACTTCCAAAGACTACCTGCAACTGGTCGGCGACCACCTGCAGGTCGCCGTTGGTCGGAAACAGGTCGTAAGCTTGGTGTGACTGGGCCCTTAACTTGAACAGAAAACGGAGAATCACCTTCATTAAAGTCCCTCCCTAGGCTGAAGAAAATCGTCTCTCGTACCATATTTCAAAGTGATTCATAAAAAAAATCAAATAAATGTTTATATATATATATATATATATATATATTATGTATATATATATATATATGTAAATATGTATATTATATATGTATATGTAAATATGTATATGTATATATATCAGATAATCTCTTTGGCAGTATATATACACATATACACACACACATACACACACAAACATTATATATATATGTATACATATATACTATATATATATATGCTTAAAAGTGGCAGTCTGCCGACAAGATTGACTAGATAAACACCATATGAGGACGGAGCCTTTATTTGTACGACGTTTCGCTTATTACAGCTTTTTCAAGTACAAGTTGAGATACAAATGCTTGAGATTAAATAAGGGGAAAGGAGGGAACGGGGAGAGAAAAAGGGGGGGGAAGGAAGAGGAGGAGGAGGAGGAGGAGGAGGAGGAGGAGGAGGAGGGTGGTGGGATGGACACTGGGAAAGGATGAGAATGCCGGCCCAAACGTCCGTGAGCGAAATGTCCACAAAGGGTGGTTTAAGTATTTAATATTTTGCTGGCCATGGGTATTAGGGGAATAATGTGAGGAGATATGTTAAACATGCCCCTGTTTTGTTCAATAGTGTTCGTTCCTTGAATGATTGCTGCTTCTAAACACTTCCTGCGGATTTTGTCTGGTTCCCGCATCAGCAGCTCTGCATTCTTCCAGTCCATAAGATGGTTTTCCTTGTTTCTATGTGTCACACATGCATTGGTGGTGACATCATGCCTGACGTCGTAACGGTGTTCACGTATTCGTGTATTCAGGTCACGTGACGTTTCTCCGATGTAAACTTTATCACATCCTGAACACGGAATACGATAAACACCGGCTTTGGTGCTCGGTGTCTGGTTGTTGTGTGTTTCCGTCTTCGTGATGTCTTTTATTGTTCTGCTTGTCTGACACACTATTTCCAAGTTGGTGGTTCTTAAAAGACGTGTCAGGTTGGTGGCAACGTCGCCGGTTGGCAACACGAGACGTCTAGTTGTGCTGTCCTGCTGCCTACGGCTTTCCCGAATCTTAGCGGCCTGCTGTTTGCAATTATCTAAAAGAAACTCTGGAAATTTTAGTGTTAAAAAGTTTACATCGGAGAAACGTCACGTGACCTGAATACACGAATACGTGAACACCGTTACGACGTCAGGCATGATGTCACCACCAATGCATGTGTGACACATAGAAACAAGGAAAACCATCTTATGGACTGGAAGAATGCAGAGCTGCTGATGCGGGAACCAGACAAAATCCGCAGGAAGTGTTTAGAAGCAGCAATCATTCAAGGAACGAACACTATTGAACAAAACAGGGGCATGTTTAACATATCTCCTCACATTATTCCCCTAATACCCATGGCCAGCAAAATATTAAATACTTAAACCACCCTTTGTGGACATTTCGCTCACGGACGTTTGGGCCGGCATTCTCATCCTTTCCCAGTGTCCATCCCACCACCCTCCTCCTCCTCCTCCTCCTCCTCCTCCTCTTCCTTCCCCCCCCCTTTTTCTCTCCCCGTTCCCTCCTTTCCCCTTATTTAATCTCAAGCATTTGTATCTCAACTTGTACTTGAAAAAGCTGTAATAAGCGAAACGTCGTACAAATAAAGGCTCCGTCCTCATATGGTGTTTATCTAGTCAATCTTGTCGGCAGACTGCCACTTTTAAGCAAATTGTCACAACACCGAGGACAGAATGGAACCTTTATACGGTCGCTATGCACGTGCTTTGAGAAAGGCTTATAGCTTGCGGAATAGGCGGAACTTCCTTCATGACTGCATTGAGGAAATGGTCGCCCCCAGGTCTACGCCGAAACAACTTCTCCAATTTGACCACCCCTTTCCTCCTCACCTTAAGTCCTACCTCACGGAATGCTGGACTAGCCTTTCTACCAAGGTCTCCCAGGCTTTCGAGAAAGCCAAGAAGTTAGGCTCGCAGCTCCGCCATACGATGTCCGATTCGGTCGCCGAAGATATAAGAGTTGACATCGCTACCTTCAATAACCAACAGAAGAATAGACATCTACGTGAACTGGATAGGCTTTGCGCCGACAGTGTTTGGAAATCCATGGGAAGACCCGAAATCATAATGAATCTTTCCAACAGAGCATTAACCGACACCGAAACCGAAGTACTCAGCCTCGGGCTTAAGTTTGCAACCGGTACCCACAGGAAGAATCAAAACATCGATTTGATCACGAAAAACTACAGATACCAAGACAGTGAATTCATGCAAGGTTACACACAAGGACTACTGACCTTAGCTCTCAACGAACGTCCCAACCCTACAATACCCAGAAGGTACGTTCGAGCTCTAGCAGAGCTAGCCAAGGATTCTTCCATCAGAATCACCACCGCTGACAAGGGAGGTGGAGTAGTGGTGATGGACAATTCAGACTACGAGAGGAAGATGAAATATCTGCTCAGTGATGTTAATACATATCGTGAAGTCTCCCAGGCAGAAGTAGACAACGAGACGAAGAACTTCGCATACAAGGTAAGAAAAATTCTCAAAAGTTCAGTTGCAGGTAAAAAGCTCCTTTACTTATTGCCAAATCTCCCACGCACAGCTACGATGTATGGTCTGCCCAAAACACACAAAGATGATATTCCAATGAGACCTATAACATCAGGGATAGGGAGTGCTCCCCACAGATTAGCAGGTACGTTGGCCAGACATCTGTCCCCCCTCCTGGGAACCATCAGTGGAGCTCATCTCAGACACTCAGGGGACCTACTAGACAGAATCCGAGATATCTCCGCCAGAAACAAGAAGTTGGCCAGCCTGGACGTGAAAAGTCTCTTCACATGTGTCCCCTCGGATAAGGTAATACAGCTCCTTAGTGATAGAATCGAGAAGGAGAAAATCGACTTCCCCCTGCCCCCCAACCATTTTGTCGATTTGATCAAACTTTGTGTTGAATTTAATTATTTTAAATTCCAGGACAGTTTCTTCCACCAGAAATTTGGCATGGCCATGGGCTCTCCATTAAGTGCAGTCCTGGCTAATTTATTCATGGAATTTCTAGAAACAGGACCCTTTGCCAACATCGTTCCCGAGCATGTGACCTGGCTGCGATATGTGGACGATATCTTACTCGTCACACCCAGGCGTTTCAATCTTCAGCGCTTGCAGACGGCCTTAAACGAAGTGGAGCCCACCATTCAGTTTTCCCTAGAGGAAGAAATCCACGATTCTCTTCCTTTCCTGGACACACACATCTTTAAGTACGGTAACCAATTTTAATTCAAAGTTTATAGAAAGCCTACCAACAAAAATGATTTAATTCATTTCTACTCCCACCATGATATAAGGACCAAGAGAGGAGTAGTAATAGGTTTTTTCCTTAGGGCATTTAGGATATGTAGTGCAAAATACTTAGAAGAAGAGTGCAGGTTTATTAAAGAGACCTTTTTAACACTAAAATTTCCAGAGTTTCTTTTAGATAATTGCAAACAGCAGGCCGCTAAGATTCGGGAAAGCCGTAGGCAGCAGGACAGCACAACTAGACGTCTCGTGTTGCCAACCGGCGACGTTGCCACCAACCTGACACGTCTTTTAAGAACCACCAACTTGGAAATAGTGTGTCAGACAAGCAGAACAATAAAAGACATCACGAAGACGGAAACACACAACAAACCAGACACCGAGCACCAAAGCCGGTGTTTATCGTATTCCGTGTTCAGGATGTGATAAAGTTTACATCGGAGAAACGTCACGTGACCTGAATACACGAATACGTGAACACCGTTACGACGTCAGGCATGATGTCACCACCAATGCATGTGTGACACATAGAAACAAGGAAAACCATCTTATGGACTGGAAGAATGCAGAGCTGCTGATGCGGGAACCAGACAAAATCCGCAGGAAGTGTTTAGAAGCAGCAATCATTCAAGGAACGAACACTATTGAACAAAACAGGGGCATGTTTAACATATCTCCTCACATTATTCCCCTAATACCCATGGCCAGCAAAATATTAAATACTTAAACCACCCTTTGTGGACCGTTCGCTCACGGACGTTTGGGCCAGCATTCTCATCCTTTCCCAGTGTCCATCCCACCACCCTCTCCTCCTCCTCCTCCTCCTCCTCCTCCTCCTCCTCCTCTTCCTTCCCCCCCCCTTTTTCTCTCCCCGTTCCCTCCTTTCCCCTTATTTAATCTCAAGCATTTGTATCTCAACTTGTACTTGAAAAAGCTGTAATAAGCGAAACGTCGTACAAATAAAGGCTCCGTCCTCATATGGTGTTTATCTAGTCAATATATATATATATATATATGACGTAAGCGGAGTAGCAAACGCAGGAGTCTTAGTCTTGAGTTTATTCCTGACTAGTTTCGCAGGTATGCTTTTTCAAAGGAATGAAAAAGCACACCTGTCAAACTAGTCAGGAATAAACTCAAGACTCCTGCGTTTCCTACTCCACTTCCGCCAACCTGTCAGAATGTCTCTACAATATATATATATTATATATGTATATATATGTATATGTATATATATGTATATATGTATATATATGTATATATACATATATATATTTACGCTGTGTGCACTCCTTTCTCTGTACACATCTTCACATTTTCAAAGAGAAAGTTCATTTGAGAACTTGTAGAAAATTAAGTAACTGACAACAATGATAAAATCACACTCGTAATTGTAATAATGTCTAGTTATACATGTCCACTTGAAAAAAAAATTCTCACGTGAATTTTTTATATATATATATATATATATATATATATATATATATATATATATATATTATATATATATATATATATATATATATATATATATATATATACTGACGTAAAGTAAGACAGAACAAACTCCCGAAGCATATTATCTTGGCCACATTTACTTTAGGATTTGGAGAGGCACATTGATTAATAGAATACCCAATCACCAGAGATGGGCGCGTTCCTTGGTGCCATGACTTTGCTCAGGACACCGAGGAACGCGCCCAGCTCTGCCAATCATGAACAACGAGACTGGCGCCACCCGGGACGGAAGTAAAGAAGGCGGAGATCGATGAGTTCGACTTCGGGAGAACGAAGTTCTTCGATCGCCAATTTGGGTCTTCGAACTCCCCGGATGCCAAGCCGTTCCGGGCCACAGACCCTCCCCCTCCCTCCCCACCCACACCCTCCACTCACCCGCCCACCCACTCCTCCTCCTTCCTCCACGTGGTTTCCTGAAGCAATTATAACTCTAATGACCCGTCTCAGTTCGGGAAGGTCCTGACCGCGGGATCTGGAGGTGTCTGATGGGTTGGTGTTGTTTAAGTCTCAAGAACATCTGTGTGTGTGTGTGTGTGTGTGTGTGTGTGTGTGTGTGTGTGTGTGTGTGTGTGTGTGTGTGTGTGTGTGTGTGTGTGTGTGTGTGTGTGTGTGTGTGTGTGTGTGTGTGATTCACAATGGTCTTGAATCACGTGTTGGACTCGTGATCGACAGCTATTTCCCTCCCGAAGGAGAGATAAGAGCTCGTATATGACCGATCTGTGGGTAATGCTGTGGCCTTATACGCACACACAACTCCCCGCCCATGAGAGGAGTAACGACTCACAGCGCAGCGATACTGAAATTATTTCAGCTCTGGGCGGGATTCGGACTCGGAACGCCGTAGTGGCGGCCGCGAACGCTACCACTGGCCAATAACGGTCGTAAAGACTTTTACTGACCAATAACGGTCGTAACTATTATTACTGACCAATAACGGTCGTAACGTCTTTCACTGACCAATAACGAGCCCCGCAGCATCCAGCAACGGAGGAAATGCTAGACTGACCTCGGGTCAACGCAAGTGTTTGTCGCCAGCTGTGCGGAAGAGGAGGAAGAGGAAGAGGAGGAGGAGGAGGAGGAGGACGGGGAAGGAGGAGGAGGAGGAGGAAGGAGTGGGAAGATCTTTATTGCTCCCCTTTCGCAGGATTACAGACAGACAAACAGACAGACGAGCAAAGAGAGACTGGTTAAAACAGGCAGACAGACAGACAAGGAAACAGACAAGAGGAGAGACAAAGACAGAGGCAAGCAAAGAGAGAGACAGAAGATACACACAAGAGGGAGAGGGAGAGGGAGAGAGAGAGAGAGAGAGAGAGAGAGAGAGAGAGAGAGAGAGAGAGAGAGAGAGAGAGAGAGAGAGAGAGAGAGAGAGAGAGAGAGAGAGAGAGAGAGAGAGAGAGAGAGAGAGAGAGAGAGAGAGAGAGAGAGAGAGAGAGAGAGAGAGAGAGAGAGAGAGACTGACTGTCTGTAGTTGTATGCACCAAGGTAAACCAGAGGGAGTGGGAGCTTGTACTAACTGTCCTACCCTCTTTTTCCACTTCTCCTCCGTGGTATGATATTTAACCACGGGTTGCCTTGAAGGAACCGTAAGTTCTGTATATCCGATAGCTGCGGATGCCGGTGTGTGCGTGCGTGCGTACGTGCGTGAGCGTGCGAGCATAATCTCGTACTTCCCCGTCGGTGTCTTTGTCGGGCATTGGTCTCCTCTGGCGCTTTCAGAGCTCCCTCGTCCCTCTTTCCCTCCTCTCCCTCCCCTCCTTCCCCTCCTCTCCTCCTTCCCGGCCAATAGGCCCCGCCTCCTTGTTCCAGGAACCCCCCTTTCCCTTGTCTGTTTCCACCGGTTCTGGCGAGTTTCCTTTTTTTTTCTTCTTCTCCTTCTTCTCCTTCTCCTTCTTCTCCTTCTCCTTCTTCTCCTTCTTCTTCTTCTTCTCCTTCTTCTTCTTCTTCTCCTTCTTCTCCTTCTCCTTCTTCTCCTTCTCCTTCTTCTCCTTCTTCTTCTTCTTCTCCTTCTCCTTTTTTTTTCTAGAAGGTTCTGCCGGACGCCCAGATGAATTTCCTTACAGGTGTCTTCCCGCTCTCTAACCCCACCCCCTCCCCATTTTTCTCTCTCTCTCCTTCCAAGACGTCTGTCGATCTCACTCCTTCATTTCATCCAGGAGGTCTTCCTTCTGGCCGACACTTTCTCTTTCCAACCTGTCTGCAAGTCGACGTAATTATCTTCCTCGCTGATGTCACTGATGCCTTCCTTCTCGCGGACTTCATACTTCCTCGTCATTCCAACCCTCGCCAACAGTCTGAAGTTCTTGCATACTTCCCCATACACAGACTCTACCCTCCACCTACCAGCTCTGGCCGCTTGCTCTAATCGATCTCCCCCCGAATGCTGTGACCCACTCGTTAGATGACCTTTCAAGTTCCCTCCCATTCCTTCTCCCAGTCGTTTTCATTAACTTTCCCAGTTTGTCCTAATCAACCCCCCCCCCCACAAGCCATCTGCCATTGGACCCAATTAATATCCTACCAGACGCCCTCCAACTCGGATCTTTCCTTTTATAACCTCTCCTTCCCTTCTGCCACACATCAATACCTCCCAAACCTTTTGGCAGACACTAATTAATATTCTTCGAAACCATCTGCCAGTCACTCTAATTAGTCTTCTTCCAAATGCCTTCTCATTCGCGGATCTTTAATCCTCCTTCCTTCCTACCATCGTCAGGCCACCCCTCTCCTTCCTCCCTTCCCTCTGCCTTCAGGAGCTTCCGAACTTGCCTATTACCTTCACTTCGTCCTCGTCAGTCTCCTCCTCCACCCAGTCGAGACTCTTAGAAAACGCTGAATGACCCCAGAAGCATAAACATGTTTTCTTCCAGAAAACTGACTTTTTTTTAAAGACTTTTCCAAAGAAGTTACGAAGGGTTGGCGGGATCCCACCCGAAAATATCTCGACTTTTGGTTTGGCGGAAACCAGAAACGCCGCATGAAGAAATTGGGTTCGTAATTTGTGCCTGGTGCTTGGAAAGCTCTCTCAGAATTGTCTAAGGCAGCGTTTCTCAACCTTTTTACCCTTGCGTAACCTTTAAAATAAATCGCACGTCTCAAGGAACCCCTGCAAAAAAAACAAAAAAAAAAAAAACACGTATACCATATCTTTCTCATTTTATTTTCATCGTAATAATAGGTTAGATAGGATGATGTCTATATTACATTATTACAATAACCAAGAATATGTCGTGCGTGTTTAATTATATTACGTATATGAAATTAAATAAAAAATCAAAAGTGCATTAGCCTATCTCATTTGTTCTCGCGGAACCCTTAGGGACCTTTTACGGAACCTTAGGGTTCCGGGGAACCCTGCTTGAAGAAAGCTGCTCTAGAGGATGAATGACGTATGTGCCCAACCCAAGAACAATTTCATCTAATGTCTCATTAACTATTTGTGTGAAATCGATCTAGACCTTCCTGCCTTTCTAAAGCCTCGTTGTCACGGGGCTAGTTTAGTAACCGCTAGTGCTAGTTGCAAGTTAACTTACCCAACGGCAAGTAAGTGTTCACACTAGGATAGTTTGGAGACAAGTTTACTAACTTTCCGTTCACATTGGGCAAACATAAGAACATAAGAACATAAGAAATAAAGGAGACTGCAAAAGACCATAAGGCCTACACTAGGCAGCTCCGTATCCATCACCACCTGTCATTCCCATCCATAAAGTTGTCTAATCGTTTTTTAAAACAACTGATAGTATCAGCGCTTACTACGTGGTTACTAAGTTTATTCCATTCATCGACCACCCTATTTGTAAACCAATTCTTGCCTATTTCCTACTAAACTAGTCCCGTGTCAACGAGGCGAGTTTAGAGACGAATTCGTCATTTCTCTTTCTCATTCACGGTCAAACACTTTTGAACGTCGGGGCGAGTTCCTTCGGATGAAAAAAAAATCACCTGACGGCAGGAGGAATAGAATGTAAAGGAATGATCCTTGCCGTCCACGTGTCAGCCGAGATAAGCTGGAAATCTAAAAAACAAAAAACTTGGTTGAACAAAATCGCATGGCGACAGCAAAACAGTTATATGAACTACCTCCCGCCTCCTCACTTACTCGGGTTGAAGGCTGCTTTGAGCCATATCACCCAGCATTATACCTCGTGCTTGGCATTTCTTCCCATTCTGTTGTATTGAACACATTGTTTCTGAACTGGATTTCTGTCTCTTCTCTATCCCTCTGTCTCTGCACCACCCCTCTCTCTCTCTCCCCCTGTCCCTCTCTCTTCCTCCCTCTCTTTCTCTCTCTCCCCTCTCCCCCTGTCCCTCTCTCCTTCCCTCCCTCCCTCCCTTTCTTTCCCTCTCCCCCTGTCCCTCTCTCTTTCTCTCCCTCTCACCCTGTCCCTCTCTCTTTCTCTCCCTCTCACCCTGTCCCTCTCTCTTTCTCTCCCTCTCACCCTGTCCCTCTCTCTTTCTCTCTTTCTCTCCCTCTCACCCTGTCCCTCTCTCTCCCCTCTCATCCTGTCCCTCTCTCTCCCCTCTCCCCCTGTCCCTCTCTCTCCCCTCTCCCCCTGTCCCTCTTTCTCTCCCTCCCTCCCTCTCTCTCTCTCTCTCTCCCTCTCTCTCCCTCTCTTTCGTACCCCCCTATCACTGCATTATAATTAAGCGGAACTACATAACCCGGCAGTAAGTCAGGAAACTCAGTCGTTAAGAGGATTAAATGTGAAATGAGGAAAGACTTGCAAAGGAGAAAATATATACGGGGGCAGGATTTCGGGGATAATCGTAGAGTTCGAGGTGGAGGGAAATGACGAGCGGAGTACCACAGGGTTTAGTGTTGGTACCGAACCAAAGGGGAATGAACGAGTGTAATTGTCGGTTGTTGTTCTGGACTGCATTTTACCAGCGCTTCGATCCTTATGGACAATAAACACGGGTACTTTGAACTCTAACAAAAAATCAAGAGAGGAACGGGTAGCTATAGTATTATGGATTGTAACAAGATACCCAGAGGATGGACACGAAAACACAAATCTCGTGAAATTCTACACGAGGATACAACCTAAGCAAAGGTTGAATATGGATCCTGGAATACGAAGAGGAACTTAAATCCAGCAAATGTGGTAAATTAAGCACAGCTGAAGATCTACCAGAGATAGGGTGGTAGATGTGAACGATTGGTCGGTGGCGACAATTGTGATCATGGCGGTGGTGGCTGTGGTGGCTGGTGGTTGTAGCCAAGGACCGTAACCTTAGTTTATCCTTGCTGGGACGGGCCAGGTAAGATTTCTCCCGAGGGCACAGACAGGCAACATAACCGTTCTTTGCTTGTGGGTCTGCGGGACCCGACGTCGATGTTGATACCTCGTCTGGATAGGATCTCGTTCAAGGTCCTCCCTAGTCCTGCAATGCAGAATGTGCATCTCTCTCTCGCTCTCTCTTGTTCGCTCTCTCTCGTTCGCTCTCTCTCTCTCTCGTTCGCTCTCTCTCTCTCTCGTTCGCTCTCTCTCTCTCGTTCGCTCTCTCTCTCTCTCTCTCTCTCTCTCTCTCTCTCTCTCTCTCTCTCTCTCTCTCTCTCTCTCTTCTTCGCTCTCTTCTTCGCTCTCTTCTTCGCTCTCTTCTTCGCTCTCTTCTTCGCTCTCTAACTCTCTCTCTCTCTCCTTGTCTCTTTCTCTCTCCCTCTCTCTCTCTCTTCTCTCTCTCTCTTCTTCGCTCTCTTCTTCGCTCTCTTCTTCGCTCTCTAACTCTCTCTCCTTGTCTCTATATCTCTCTCCTTGTCTCTATATCTGTCCCTTTCTCCCTGTCTCTATTTCTCTCTGTCTCATCTACCTGTGTCTCCACTACGTCTCCCCGCCCCCTTCCCGTCTCTCTCTCTCGTTACCTCGTCTCCTTGTCTCCTCCCCTTTCTTACCCTCTCTTCTCCCCTCTCTAACTCTCTATCCACGTTCATACGCGCGCGGGAGAAAAAGAAAGGAAGAGAACATTCGCGTGTATGCGCACACATGCAAGTACATGCACACACATATACGCATACACGTACGCGCAAACACGCTCACACACACGCTCACACACACACACACACACACACACACACACACACACACACACACACACACACACACACACACACACGCGCGCGGAAAAAATATGGTGTGTCTTTGGAGTCGTTCTTTCGTCCTGCATGGTGACGTCACATAAGTGACGTAAGGACGTCATTTGAGGGTCTCGGCACTCTCGGCACTGTCTATCTCGTTTTCTTTGGAGTCCATACGCGCGGCGACGTGACGGTTTCCGCGCGGCGACGCGACGGTTGCCGCGCGGCTCAGCGTAGTGCCAAGCCTCCTGAGATTGATGTGTTGACATTTCGTACAGTTGCGCTCCAGAAGTCTTATAAAAAAAAAAAAAGAATGCTGCGTTAGGTGGTTTACCTCTGACGAGATGTGTAAATTGGCACGAGTTGGGGAACTGAAGTGGCTGAGAGGAAGATCATAGAGTAAACTTACTCAGGTGATTGAAGAACAAGAGAGTTGATGTCGATAACAATCAATTACTATTATTGTATTGTTGTTATTATTACGAATTGTTATCATTTATCGATTTATTAATTCTGTTATGTTTTACATAAATATATTTTAGTTTATATATTATTTTAATTTATTTTTTCATATATATATATATTTTTTGAGTGGGGCAAGTGGTAGGCTCAAGCCGGGAGTTTGAGGCAAGGAAGAAGGACTGAATTTTGTTTTATGAGTTAGCAGACTGGGAGGGAAAGATGGAGAGAGGGAGGGAGGGAAGGGCAGGGAGGGAAGGAAGGGGAGGGAAGGAAGGGGAGGGAGGGAGGGAGGGAGGGAGGGAGGGAGGCAAGGAAGGGAGGGGAGGGAGGGAAGGAAGGAAGGGCAGTGAGGGAAGGAAGGGCAGTGAGGGAGATAGGGAGGGAAGGAAGGGGAGGGAGGGAAGGGGAGGGAGATAGGGAGGGAAGGAAGGGGAGGGGGGAAGGACAGGGAGATAGGGAGGGAAGGAAGGGGAGGGAGGGAAGGACATGGAGATAGGGAGGGAAGGAAGGAAGGGAGGGAGGCACGGAGGGAGGAAAGGGCAGCGAGGTAGGGAGGGAAGGAGGGAGGGAAGGGGCAGTTAGGGAGTGAGGGATGGGCAGGCCAGGGCAGGGAGGAAAGGAAGGGCAGGGGAGGGAGGGAGGGAGGCACTGAGGGAGGGGGTGGGGGAAGGGCAATGAGGGAGGGAGGGAGATAGCAACAGAGTCAACTAGTTTGCGAGTGATAAACAAAACAGGTTTTTCTTGTCTTGTCCCCTCTGGTGCCTGCAAGGGCAGCGCGGTGGCAGCCGCTGTGTGTGTTGCGGTTGGCGGTTGCGGTTGGCGGCTGAGGTTATTGTTTATGGCTTTGGGGCACTCAGAGGGTTGGGGAAAGGATTTGGGGAAAGGATTTGGGGTTAGTCTCTAGGTCTGATGCACAGGGCAGTTACTTTTTGACTTCTCGAAGCAGAAGTACCCAGAATTAAAAAAGGAAAAAAAAAAAAAAAAATCTTCGGATACTAGAAACTCTTTTTGATATGTATGTCTTTATCTACGTGTTTCGGAAAGGATAGAAAAGTACAAAGTAGAATTTCATGAAAGGGGCGTCCTGAATATTAACGATTTTACAGTCATAGTGGTTTCCCTCAAGGAGAACTGTTTGTGTATGCAAGGCAGGGAGGTTGTTGTTGTGGTGGTGGTGGGGGGGGGTCGTGCAAGTGGTTGTGGTTGGGTAGGGTGGTGGTGGTATTTCTGGTGGCTGGGTAGGTTGGTGGTGGTTGAGTAAGATGGTGGTGGTTGAGTAAGGTGGTGGTGGTGGTTGAGTTAGGTATGGTGGTGGTGGTTGAGTAAGGTGGTGGTGGTTGAGTAAGGTGGTCGGATGTGGTTGAGTATCGTGGTGGTTGAGTAAGGTGGTGGTGGTTGAGTAAGGTGGTGGTGGTGGTGGTTGAGTAAGGTGGTGGTGGTGGTGGTTGAGTAAGGTGGTGGTGGTGGTGGTTGAGTAAGGTGGTGGTGGTGGTTGAGTAAGGTGGTGGTGGTGGTGGTTGAGTAAGGTGGTGGTGGTGGTTGAGTAAGGTGGTGGTGGTGGTGGTGGTGGTGGTGGTGGTGGTGGTGGTGGTGGTGGTGGTGGTTGAGTAAGGTGGTGGTGGTGGTGGTTGAGTAGGATATTCCCAGTTATGGGACAGACAGGAATTTATGACCCACGAAATTTTTGTCCCCAAAGTTCCTCATAATCAGGAGACAGCGAAATTAATAGACGTTAAAACTTAAAGGAGTGTGTAGGGTGGAGCCTACCCCAGGGCAAGGAGCAGCCACCGATGCCCCGCTGTTACAGGACTTGAACCGGGTTCCACGAGGGCGAAACGAACCGTCCACGTGACTCATCGAAGGCATAGCGTGTCATAGAATCTTATTCTTAGACGAAATTTCGGGGCCCTGAGACCCAACTAATCAATAAGCAACTCTGCTACGTCCTTACAGGTCATGGGTTTTCCTTATTGTATAAAATCTCCTGCATCAGATCACATACACCAGACGTTGAAGTCGTCGAGGAAGTATAATCGTAGGTCTCTAACGGTGAATTTTTTTTTATACCTGACTCCTACCTACCCCCACCCTCACTCTCTTCCTCATTGTGATTTATAGACGTCGGAGGCGAGACGCGCATGCGAAACCAGGTTCTGGCTGTTGTTTCTGCACTTGGCAAGTGGATCACATGAAGAATCGTCACCACAGACTTTGACAAGGTAACAATTCTTCATGTGGGCTATCCTAGGGTGACAATTCTTCATGTGGGCTATCCTAGGGTGACCATTCTTCATGTGGGCTATCCTAGGGTGACAATTCTTCATGTGGGCTATCCTAGGGTGACAATTCTTCATGTGGGCTATCCTAGGGTGACAATTCTTCATGTGGGCTATCCTGGGTTTACGATTCTTCGGTTGTATGAGCTGATTACAATTAGCATAACCCTCATTTAACATAACATAACCTAATCTCTATCCCATTGTTGATATTCGGCGTACTGGGGTCACAATTCCTCAGGTGGGATCTTATGTAGTGACGATTCTTCATGTGGGCGTTCTGGGGTGACAATTCTTCATGTGGGCGTTCTTGGGTGACAATTCTTCATGTGGGCGTTCTTGGGTGACAATTCTTCATGTGGGCGTTCTTCACAACTGTTGACCAAGTTCCTTCACTATGATATCGACCGGCTGGTCTGTTGCCTAGCTTGCTCACGTACATTCTTTTCATACTTTCATCTTTCCCTTTATGTTAACATATTTTTGGCTCTTTGACTGCCGCTGGCAACCGTCAGACTGTATTCCTTCTGCCACTTTGTGATTTTATTCACCCAAGGAAAGCCTTTGGCAATCAAAGGTCTAACAAATCTTGGCTAAGCTAAAAGTGGCGGCTCACTAGACTAGCATGATATTTGCTTTTGCTACATAGTTTGAGTTGAAACTACTTCGGTTACAATATTCTAGACTTACGTAAGAGCATCTCAATAATGTGTCCGACATTCGTATTCTAGGTTTAACTTCTTAGTTCGTCATTCAGCTTGTCACTATATGACGCAAGAGTAATTTGAAATTCGGAAATTAAAAAAAAAAAAAAAAAAAAAAATCTTAACCAAAGTAGTTTCTACTCGAACGCAGTAGCAAAAGCAAGTAGCATGCTAGCGAGAAATGCATAGTGTGTCACCATTCAACCTGAACAGACAATGGACGACCGCCACGGCGCCAGTAATGGACCCCTCGAATCTTTGGCGCCAGTTCAGATGTGACGCACTTTACGGATTCTGTTCTGGTTAATGTTATACGATTTTAGTCAGTTTGAACGAGGTAGGAGCTACACACTGGTCAAAAGGGTTAGATGGCTACCCTTCGCCACGGTTTCCGAAAGTGGCGGTCAGGGTGTTACCAAAAAAAAAAAAGGCAGTAAAGTGATAATACAAAAAATCCAAAACTGGCAGTCAAGTGATTACAAAATATTATATACATTATATATATATATATATATATATATATATATATATATATATATATATATATATATATATATATATGGGGAATGTTGCCTAGTCCTTTCATCCCTGCACTTCGGAGGTGTGGTGTAACCGTGCATCACCTTTTTCACCATCACCACATTGCCTGGGATAAACTCAGCTCAGCAAGCTATTTCCGAAAGCAAACAAGAAAAAAAAAAAAAGGAAGAAGGAAGAAGAAGGAAGAAGGAAGAAGAAGGAAGAAGGAAGAAGGAAGAAGGAAGAAGGAAGGAAGAAGGAAGAAGGAAGAAGGAAGAAGGAAGAAGGACGAAGGAAGAAAGAAGAAAGAAGATCTACAGACTGTACGAAAGGTGAACCACCTTTCTAAAAGCAGTACCGACCCGTCGCGAACCCAATCCACTCCGTCGTTCCAGTCTCCTGAACAGAGAAGGTTTAGCACGTGACAAGCAGAGTCCCTTCCCCCCCTCCCTCCCCCTCCCCCTCCCCCCCGCACTCACCACGCCCACCGCAGAGGCTCAACAGGTGGTACTATAGACCTACAACGACTACGCCCCCGCAGTTTCCTCGCTATTTTGAGTCGGGGGGGGAGGGGAAGGTTAGGAGGTATAACGGGGAGTCTGTATAGTGTTCTGACGGGCGTCGGAACCCTGTAGACCAGCGTTTCTCAACCATTTTACCCTTGCGTAACCTTTAAAATAAATTGCACGTCTTTGGATCCCGCGCAAAAAAAAAAAAAACGTACCATATCTTTCTCATTTTATTTTCATCGTAATAATAGGTTACATAGGATGATGTCTATATTACATTATTACAATAACCAGGAATATGTCTTGCGTGTTTGATTATATCATGTATATGAAATTAAATAAAAAATAAAAAATGCATTAGTTTCTCTCACTTGTTCTCGCGGAACCCTTAGGGACCTTTTGCGGAACCTTAGGAACTCTGGTTGAGAAACGCTGTTATAGCCTTCAGACCTCATCGATACTTGGAACTGCAGCTCCTAGGTACTCGCCATCGATCCCCTGACCTGGTCCCAAGCTCTCTTGTAAGCCTCGACCATCTGTCCTCCAGTATTTCAACACAAGAGCTGACAATTGGCAACAGGGAGCTTTCTCCACCTGCCAGCCATTTACAGAAAGACTCGCACCAACACTTCCTGAAATCATGGGGACTCCCGAGGTATGACGATGACTGGGGCTGTGAGTTTGAACTCATCAACGTCAAGATCAGCAACGCAAACACCAAAAACATCAAATTAGACATAAATAACACACACTGCTTCTGACCCAGGGCAGTGGACAAGATGCAGGGATGACCCGTCATCCAGGTGGTGCCAAGATAAGAGGGAGGGAAGAGGGTGGAGGGGAGTGGAGTATGTAGGGGATGGAATGGGTGGGAGTGGTTTCTATGCCTTTGTTTTTTGGCTACCTCCCGTGTAAGGGGGAAAAAGCCTTTGGTATATGTATATGTATAAATAACATCAACATCACTATCGTTATCATCTGGGACAAAATGATTACAGGAAGAATGGACCAAACTTTGTCACACGACTATGAAATGAACATCAACTGGATAGCTTGTACAAAAGAACATAAGAATGAAGGAGACTGCAAGAGACCATACAGCCTACACTAGGCAGCTCCATGTCCATTACTATCCGTTATTCCCATCCGTAAAGTTGCCTAACCATTTCTTAAAGCAACCAATTGTTTCAGCGTTCACTACTACATGGTTACAAAGTATTCCATTCGTTGACCACCCTATTAGTAAACCAATTATTGCCAATTCATCCGATAGTAAACCGAACTCGCTAACCGAAGCTTTGAGTGCATGACTATTTTCCCAAGGTCGTTCTTATGTGGATGGTGTTAGGGACCCTATTGTCGACGGGCTTATTTTCACAAAGTGTAATTTTAACCTTCCATTTGGTGAAAATATACTTATAGGAACATTAGCTTACAGTTGCCAATAAGAACACGGGTACGTGTGTTCACTTATGCAAAGTAGACCACTTGTTAAAAGAAACTAACGAAGCAGAGCGCTTTCGTAAATTATATCTTCAATGCAAAAAAGTTGTAATATACGAGAGCTCTCTGAAGATGTAATATACGAAAGCGCTCTGCTTCGTTAGTTTCTTTTTCCACGTGGTCTACTTTGCATTAGCTTACAGTTGTACAGCAACTTGAGTCACTTGCAGAATTACGTCCACACTACACAGTGTGTGTGTGTGTGTGTGTGTGTGTGTGTGTGTGTGTGTGTGTGTGTGTGTGTGTGTGTGTGTGTGTGTGTGTGTGTGTGTGTGTGTGTGTGTGTGTGTGTGTGTTTTGTTACATATCAACGAAAGAAAATTAAATTTTCATGCATTTCTTACGTATAATGGAATTTGAAAAGTTTTGTGTTCCTGTAAAGGAGCATTATGCGTTCGTGGGTAACCCGACTGTTACTCCCGAACGTCGAGATTGAGGGCAATTGTTCATATACCAGGATCCGTTCTCTCGCGAAGGTCACGCGTACTGTCTGTTTTAACAGAGATTGTTTGATGGACGTCAGTAAATAACGGATAATTAAATAACTCGTGTTCTTTAACTCCCCGGGCTGGCTGACGAGCCTTTCTGAATGCACGCACACGGCAGAGGCAGGCAGGCAAGCAGGTCTTATCGATTCCAAATATAGACACTTCTGTTTCGCGACACGCGTAGCTTGTACCGGATGACTTTGAATTCCACGACGACTGGCCCGCTCGTTGCCGGACGCACGCACGGCCGACTTGATGATGATGATGATGATGATGATGATGATGATGGTGGTGGTGGTGGTGGTGGTGGTGGTGGTGGTGGTGGTGGTGGTGGTGGTGGTGGTGGTGGTGGAAGTGACAGTTGGCAAAGGCAGCTGGCTGAGTCGGCGGGAGGGGGGAGGAAGGGGAAGAGGGGGGAAAAGTCTGAGAGCATCGTCAATTCCTATTAATGCTCGTTATAAGATCCAAGCACGGTCGGCTTGTGTGAGTGTACATGTAGGTTGTACCGTACATTTAGTCTTCAACAATTTCCAACTTCTTCAGGACAATACCGTAGATGGCGAGAGGGTGTGTGGGTGTGGGTGTGCGGGTGGAAAGGAAACGGATAGGAGGAGAGCAGAAGACTGACCAAATTTTTTTTTTCCAAAATGGTCAGGTCCTCCATAGCAGAGTCGAAACCGGTCACGTGATTTGTATGCATCTGCAGTCCAATAACCTTCGATTTGCTGCCACTACTGCCTTTCCCCTCCGTCGATTCCCTTCCCATATTTGGCAAAAATCAACCCAGCAGGGGACAGGCCGGTCCTGATGTGGATTCTGTGTTATGGGTGAATATGTTACCCATCTGAGGACTCGAACCACGTCACCACAAAATACGAACCAACCACTGACCATTAACTCGCCACGTCTCCTCTCAGTGGTTCAAGAAAAGTGGGCGAGGAAGGGGAGGGAGGGAGAGGGGATGGGGAGAGAGGGAAAGGGGAAGGGGGGAGAGGGGGGAGAGGGGAAGGGGGGAGAGGGGGAGGGGAGGGGAATGGGCGAAGGAGAATGGAAGGGGGAGAAGAGAGGGGGAGGGGAAAGTGGGGGGAGAGGGGAAGGGGAGAGGAAGAGAGGAAAAGGGGGAGGGGAGAGTGAGAAGGGGAGAGGGGACAGTGGGAGAGGAAGGGGAGAGGGAGAGAGAGAGGGAAAGGGGAGAGGTGAGGGGAAGGGGAGGGGAGAGGGGGAGAGGGGAGGGGGGTGGAGAGACAGAGGAAGACCATCGTGAGCGACAAAGGAGAAAAGAATTCTGTAGGCGGAAGACAAAGAAAACGCCTTGGAGGAGGAAGAAAAGATGGAGAGAAAGAGAACGGGAAGAGGAAGAAAACGGGGAGAGGAAAGAAAGGGGGAGGAAGGAAAGGGGTAGGAGTGAGAATAAATGAAAAGGGAGGAAAAGGGGAGGAAGAGGCGGAAGAGGGAGGAGGAGGAAAAGGGAGTAGGAGGAGGAAGCGGGAGTATGAGAAGGAAGATGTAGTAACAGGAGGAAGAGGTAGTAGTAGGAGGAGGAGGGAGTAGGAAAAGGAGGAGGAGTGAGAGGAGGAGGGAGGAGGAGGAGGAGGAGGGAGGAGGAGGAGGAGGGAGGAGGAGGAGGAGGGAGGAGGAGGAGGAGGAGGAGGAGGAGGAGGAGGAGGAGGAGGGTGGGAGGGAGAAGGTGGGAGGGAGAAGGTAGGAGGGGAGTGGGAGGACGAGGACGAGAAGGGCAGGCTGAAAGTATGTTGCTGCAGCTATTGGGTGGGGCCTATAGTGGCGACGCGCCGCAGTGAATGTGAGTGAGTGAGTGAGTGAGTGAGTGAGTGAGTGAGTGAGTGAGTGAGTGAGTGAGTGAGTGAGTGAGTGAGTGAGTGAGTGAGTGAGTGAGTGAGTGAGTGAGTGAGTGAGTGAGTGAAAGAGAGAGAGAGAGAGAGAGAGAGAGAGAGAGAGAGAGAGAGAGAGAGAGAGAGAGAGAGAGAGAGAGAGAGAGAGAGAGAGAGAGAGAGAGAGAGAGAGAGAGACAGAGAGAGAGAGCAACCCACAAGCAGTCACTTCAGCTGCATTAACACTTATGAAGACCTCAGCGGTCCCGTTCGTCCTTGGAGGCCAAGAACCACAATCGCGAGGACGTGGGCAGTCTCGGCGCCGTCGCCGTCCAGTTGGCGTCAGACGCCACAACACGACCCAACCGGACGACGGCAAAGATCCCGACCGGCGCCGCATTCGAGATGAAGGACGCCGAAGGACGTAATACCGTCCGCGCACGACAACGACCCCGTCATGCAGGTCACAGACACCGTCATGCAGGTCCCCGACACAGTCACAATGGGCCACCAAGTGTATATAAAAACGTATTGCACCAACGACCCTCACCACACGTTTCCGTCAGGTACTGACGCGTGAACATGCAGTGTGCGTACTACAATGGCCCTCACAGTCCCCACGCAACGGCCAGCAAACCCTACAGCTACTGAGGCTATTGTTAATAATCGACAAAGACAACCTGGACACTGACATCATCTGGAAGTTGCTGAAGGAACGCATAAGAAGGAACTTAGACTGAGGGTACAACCGTGGCTTCTCCGTAGGGTAAAGTATGGGCTTTAGGAGAACCTACGTCAGGAAGTTGCCTCTGAAGATGTCCTAGTCTACAAGAACTGCCTGATGATTGAAGTGACGATGTTCAAGAAGATAGTGTGGCACGATCGCCGCATGACGCCGCGCGCTCACAAACATAACAATGCCAAACGCGCGTTATTGTCAGATGTGCCCTCCTTGCACTAAATACCGACCTTGTCTTGAGAAAAATACTTCGGCCAGAAGCATTACTACATTCTTCACCACATGACAGTTTGAATGGGGCAAAAATAAATGCCCATTTCGTACTAATAAAATAATAATAATAATAATGTCATTAT
>NC_134809.1:12755881-12758381 GCF_046742065.1 Oratosquilla oratoria
GGCGGAGTTTTCGCACGAAATGTCCGGTCGCTCATCCCGGCCGCTCACTGAAGGTCAACAACTGGCGGCGCACTCGGTCCGTCCTCTCGCTGACTTCCTCCCTCGGCGCCTAATGCATTTCGCCATATACCCCGCTGTTCTCGCACGAAGAATGCATAGACAAAATAAAGCCACGAAGAAAAAAATAAGGATATATGAATATACCTTTGAGATAAAGTTTCTATGCAAAATAACTTAGTAATGTGTATTATAAAATGTGGCCAATTAGGTATAGTGTATTAATGATAACTTTTTAGGTGTGATATATTATTTGCCCTGTGCCACGTAATTATATATATATATATATATATATATATATATATATATATATATATATATATATATATATATATATATATATATATATTGTAACAGAGAAATATGAATATATATAATTACGGGGAAGGTCTCGTGAAGTCTTCTTGAAATTGATTATCAGGAAAATTCGGAAATCTCCCAATATTCGTAACGAAAAGTTCCGATATCGATAAAGTACGGAACACCAGAACCATTTTCTCGCATATTTTCACAGATGTTACTTATCTAAATCAAAAAGTGTTGCGTACATTAACTCGAGCCCATCAAGGAACAGAGTCAGTATGTACATCCTAACCACACGACCAAAAACATACCATAAACTAGTACTGAAAAATAGAATTAACCCTCGTTCTTGTTCCCGGTTATCTAAATATCCTTGCCCAACGTACCCTATCCCAACCCAACCTAAATTAAAACTCGCACGACATAAATAGCGTGGTACGTTGCGGCGTCCCCCAAATGGGCGTATCCCTCTTCCCCGAAAGGCTCCGCCCTCTTTCCTGACATCATGGACATGCCGTGTCGTTGACCTCCGCATTTCATTATCCTGCATCGTGAGGACGCATCCTCACCAGCACATGAGACGAGGAGTTCAGCCTCGAAAGTCCCCTGCAGGCCCGGCCTATCCTCTCGTGGATGACGCAGCCTTGGTGCTTCATCACGATGGTTTAACATCTGGTTGGTTCAAGATGTGATGAGAAATTCATCTGGAGTCTTTGGGGCGTGTTAGAACGGCTGTGGTTGTGAATGAAGAACATAAGAACACAAGAATGGAGACTGCAAGAGACCATAAGGCCTACACAAGGCAGTTCCATGTCCATGATGATTGTGAATATAAGAACATAAGAACACAAGAAGGAAGGAGACTGCAAGAGACCATAAGGCCTACACAAGGCAGTTCCATGTCCATGACCACCTGTCATCCCCGTCCATAAAGTTGTCTAACCGTACTGTACAGGGTAACCTGAAACTACTGACCAATTCGACCGTACTGACTATATCTTACCAACGTAGGCCTTATGGTCTCTTGCAGTCTCCTTCATTCTTATGTTCTTATGCCACCTCTGGTACGGACCATTTCAGACAAGGAAAACAAAGACTATATTCGGAGACCACAGGACTGATACTTCCAAGTGGAGTTGAAGGTAATCAGTTTTTTTGGGGTGCAGGGCGATGATCCTACGTGACGCCCATCTTGCGGGGTGACCACATTATCCGGCTCTATTTCTATCGATCCTCGAAGCATAGTGGAAGCCACTAATACACGACCATCGCTATGGCTGTTATACTTTCATGGCTTTACGAATCTCGCTGGCTGAGCGGGTTAGGGCGTCGTTACTTACCGCGAAGATCGAAGGGATAGCGGTTCGAATCCTGCCACCGGCGAAGTTGAACCAAAGGCATAATTAATTAAATTCTACGCTACAAGGTCCTCTGTAAGGGGCATCGTCCTAGCCTTCCGAAAGGTGTGTGTGTGGGGGGGGGGGGAGTTTGTGACGTTAAACCAAATCATCACGAATCTCCAACTCTCAAGTGATTGGGTATTGTCGAGTATGACGAGGACCAAATCACATTGACACGAAACCCAATCAAAACCAATCCCTTCCCACACACACGAACCCGAAATCAGATTATTCTTCTCGAATGGTTCCATTACGGCACAGGGAAGTATCGGGCCTCGAACCCCGCTCCTACTCACACCAAATTGCATTTAGCTAAATTTCTATTTTTGCTAAATACCCATTTCACCAAACTTCCTGACATACCGTACTCCGAGCCAAGCAAGATTAGCGAAATAGTTAAACGAGTCTGGTAAGATGCAATTTGGCAAAATTGTAATAGTGACATTGAATATTCCTTGTGTGTTGTACATACGTACTTGTAGTATTGTGTATTTATTGTTGTACATTGATTTTATTGTTGCCATTGTATATTTTCGTGTGCATTTTTTTTAATCGAACCATGCGATTTTTGCACGTTTTCCCGCGAATCTCAGCGTCTCCACGCCAGTCCTGGATCTGCCTCCCGAGTGACTGCACCAATTGTCTATGTAGTGATGTACAGCTACACAGAAAACTATCGTTAGTAGGGGTGTCGAAACATTCGCTAATGAACATACCCTTATGATACCGAAGGGTTGGTA
>NC_134809.1:12763381-12778381 GCF_046742065.1 Oratosquilla oratoria
GAACACCTGCATGTCGACTCGCAAGCTCACGCGCACGCATCCATCCACATTGAGTCCATCCGGTCCTGTGGAAAAAGTTCCATCTCCAGCCACCACACAATGGGGGAATAGATACTACGCCCACCTATAGAGTATCAACATCCGTTGGTGCACGCACGCACGCACGCACACACACACACACACACACACACACACACACACACACACACACACACACACACACACACACACACACACACACAGAAGAGACCTGAAGAACAGCTTCCCATACTGAGTGACAGATATAATTATGGAACAAATTGGACGAAAAAATAGTGTGTGCAAACACAATACAAGAATTTAAGAACAAACTTGATCTTGCGAGATAGAACAACGGGTCTCCACGAGCATGGCTCCCCTTGCCGTAAGATACAAGTAGGTAAACACACACGCACTCATACATACGACTCGATAGCGCGGTTGATAAACTTCCCGGCCGCCACTACGGCGGTCCGTGTTCGAATCCCGCCCAGGGCTGAAATTAATTCAGTATTGCTGCGCTGCGAGTCGTTACTCCAACTCTAGTGGGTGGGAAGTTGTGTGTGTGTGCGCGTACAAGGTCACAGTATTACCCATAGATCTGTCATATACGAGTTCTGAGCTCTCATCTAGGAGGGTAACAGCGGTCAATCATGAGTCCAACACGTGATCCAAAGACCATAGTGAAACACACACACACACACACACACACACAGTGTTCACCTAGCCAATTCTCCCCACATCCGCACGTTACATTGAAAACAGGGGGTGGGGGTGGGGGAATGAATATAGTTGATCACACGTTCCTATTTATGATGACACATCGACGAGTCACGCCAGGTATATACTATACAATGCACACACGTACGCACACACACGCACGCACATACACACACAGGTATCGCTGCGCTTCGGGTCGTTACTCTGACTCTCGTGGGCGGGGAGTTGGGTGTGTGTGTGTGTGTGTGTGTGTGAAAGGTCATAGCATTACCCATAGATCGGTCATACGAGCTCTGAGCTCTCTTTCGGGAGGGAAATAGCTGTCGACCACGAGTCCAACACGTGATCCAAAGACCAAGGTGAAAGACCAAGGTGAATACACACAAACGAGTGTTTAAGCGTAAAATTGTACTAGTTGTCTTTATAATTACACAACACTTTACTACACGCTTATCAGCTCGTCCTAGCTGATGCCACGAGATTTTGTTCAGCTGTCAGAAGGGCCTTAATGGGGTTCATCGACCTGTACACTTGTTTCTCCAGATCCCATTCCCTCCCCCCCACACACACACTCAACACCCGCACACATCACCCCAACCCACACCTAGACTATTTCACGTTCATTTCTGTGGCGACTTTGGCACGCCGTGAGTCTTCCAAGGGCATTTCGCTCCTAAAAGAAGCTGAAGGTGACTGCCACCTGACGTGTTCCCTTGCACACTGACTCCCCTTCCCACCCCAAAACACGAAGATTCCCGATGATGAAAAATCATTTCCGTTGTCGTCGTCGTCGTCATCGTTTTCTTTTTTCTGCTGCTGCTGCTGCTGTTGCTGCTGCTGCGGTCTCGCCGGCCACCCACACCCCAGAACCGGTTTTAACTGCCTCGAGCGGCAGCCTGTCCTACACGTGTGTCCAGTAGGGAGCGTGTACATACAAACACATGCACACGCACATACAATACGCACGCGCACGAAGACACACACACAAGTACACGCATACACTCGCGCACTGCCGCGAACCAGGTGAACCGTTCACATTATCTGGGGGAACAGGCATCCACGATCGAAGGAGATTGTAACAAATATGCTGTGTAACCGGTAGCAAATTCACGCACACAAGTCACGCTCACACTTCGGTCCCGGCAGGTCATTGACATGAATGACATAGGTGTCACTCACTCACACTCACACACACGCACGCGCGTGCGCACAAACGAATGCATGTACGTTATACACACATATGCACATCATACAAATGGTACAAATCCACGCATATCGTACATACATATAACACACAGATGCATCACATACACACACGTATACACATACACATACACGTACCTACACACGCACATAACACACATGCATATCATACAGACACATGCGCACAAAACACATACACAGTTGGTAGAGTTCCCGGCTGCCACTACAGAGGTCCGGGTTCGAATCCCGTCCAGGGCTGAAATAATTTCAGTATCGCTGTGCCGCGGGTTGTTACTCCAACTCTCGTGGGCGGGGAATTGTGTGTGTGTGTGTGTGTGTGTGTGTGTGTGTGTGTGTGTGTGTGTGTGTGTGTGTGTGTGTGTGTGTGTGTGTGTGTAAGGTCACAGCATTACCCATAGATCGGTCATATACGAGCTCTGAGCTCTCTTCCGGGAAGGAAATGGCTGTCGATCACAAGTCCAACACGTGATCCAAAGACAAAGGCGAACCACATACACACGTATACACACAAACACACACACACACACACACACCGCTCTCTCTTTCTCTCTCTCTCCACACACACACACACACACACACACACACACACACACACACACACACACACACACAACCACTCGCATCTTGTACATAAGTACATACATACATAAATACATACAAATATACGTAACGTGCGAGCACAGCCACGCGCATCAAATGCGCAAACATGTTTAACTCTTCCTACAACTGGCCGGCATCATGAGTGAGGAAACCGTTCTGTTGGACTCACGTGGGTAGCAATACAACGAGACAATATTTTGAAACAGACTATCCTGTCACTTCATAAGCCGGCTCATAAACACGTCCCACAATGAATCCAAAACATGATGTTGCCCAAGACCATCTAATCATGAGTTTGGGAATATTCAGAGTTGGTCGACGAATCGCGTTGCATCCGCCAAGAGGATGATGCAATTTCGCCATGGCATGGGTAAATAATGAGGGAGAGAGTCTAAGAAAAAACACGTGAGATGATTGTAGTGTAGCGAGACGAGCGTGAGAATGCTCACTTCCCCCCATCTCCAGCCTTCTTTCCACCTTTGCGGGTAACTGACTTGGGAGATTAAATGTCGACACATTATGTCCTATATTACAGTTAGGTTCTAAATAATTTTACTCCTAATATCCCCCGCCATGTTTTTAGTCAATTCAAAAGGTGTATTCTGTGTACTGTGAATCACAATTTGGGGTTCCTAAAATGGACAAAGAATTGGTATACAGTCAGTTTATGTGTAATATTTGCTCTAATACAACCTGTAATTTCTCGTTTTACCCCGAAACTGCCTTTATAAGTCTCTTATAAACTGCGACCTCACAATATCACATACTGAAACTGCCCAGTTTAAGGGGTCATCACACTGGGCAATTTTTCCTCCGACATCCTACCTCCAACCTCCAACTAGAATATGATTTCGCATACAGAAATCGACTTCTCTAAGACCATTCAACAATATGTCTAACAAACATGTAGGTTTACAGTCTCGTAGTTCACCTTTGCTATATATGACAGAAAGATAATTTGATATTTGGAGATTTGGAAAATAAAATATCGTAACCGAAGTCGTTTTTACTCAAACGAACTCTCGACTGTCGGCGCTGGTGAAGCCCTTGGAAGAAGCCCAGTGTGATAACCCTTTACACACCACAATCGCCTATTCTGTATCTAACCCTTCAAACGACAATAACTACACCACATCCTGAGCGAAAAGATGCTAATATCTCTACAATCTCTCAAAAAAAAAACTCTCACAGTAAGGAGTGTTAACCCTCTACTAACTAAACATACATACATATACCAAAGACTTTACCCCCCTCCCCTTACAAGGGAGGTAGCCAAAAGACAAAGGCATAAAATCCACTCCCACCCATTTCATCCCCACATACTCCACTCCCATTCACCCCTCTCCCTCCCTCTTATCTTGGCTCCTCCTGGATGACGGGTCAGCCATAAAACAAAAGCATAAAATCCACTCCCACCCATTTCATCCCCACATACTCCACTCCCATTCACCCCCCTCCCTCCCTCTTATCTTAGCTCCTCCTGGATGACAAGTCATCCCTGCATCTCTCCCACTGCCCTGGGTCAGAAGCAGTGTCGCAAGACAAACCAACATAATATATGTATTATAACGCATGACAGCGTCGCGAGGTTGTTCACATGGATAAAAGCGTTGATGAATTAGAGTCCAGAATAAAAAACAATGTTACCAAGATGCAGGTCTCTAATGACAAGGCAAAGCTATATTTTACTGGCGTTGCTCAAGAATTCCACCGTCTGAATAAAACCATCTCGTTCATTACCGAAAGAGCAAAGTTCACATAAGTTACGAGGAAGGTCATTGTAGCAACGTTCAAATCCAACTTGACAACGAGGATTATTGTATTAAAACGTTGTCGTATTTACGATATCGTATCAACAAAACCTCAGCCTTATCTGACGTATGCTCCGACACTACCGTCAGCTTGGAATGAACAGTCAAGTCTAGACAAAACGTCCGCATATAAACACTTCACAAAAATCGAGAACATAATTTCAGCTATCAACATTGTTCCCAATGCCGTAAGAGAAATTTGTCATTTTTTCTTTCTTTTTTAGACTGACGGCTGTCGTAGATGCAAAGGTGTTGAAAGAATAAAAATAAATCCATATATTCTTTGTTATGCAAGGAATGACAGCGTTGATCTATTCTTGTAAAAAGGCAAATATAAAAAGACAGTCAAAGACACACAGACAATGGCAGACACACAAAGAGTCGTAAACATACAGATACACGAACAGACACAGACATACAGACACGAACAGAGACAGAACAAAGACAGAGGCATACAGAGAGACAGAGTCGAACACGTAGACACAGACACAGAGACACATTCACAGTCGCACATGTTCGCGCGCGCGCGCGCGCACACACACACACACACACACACACACACACACACACACACACACACACACACACACACACACACACACACACACACACACACACACACACACACACACGAATTTAAGAGCAAATTAGATATGGTGAGATACAGAGACGAGACACCACGAGCATAGCTCCCCTTCCCTAAAGATACAACTAGGTAAACACACGCAACATGCTATGAAGCCGTTAAGTTAAAGTGAAGTGATTCCCAGATTAAAGATAACGGTTTTCTTGCTGTCATTCTTTTTTTTTTTTTTTTTTTTTTTAGTTTGGAGAAGAGATTATCTCCCATTCTCGCCTATTGCACCCATACAAGTGAAACATAATTACTATACCCGACTGCCTTCTCTCTCTCACTCCTAGAGGTTCAGTTCAGGACGTTCAAAGGTCTGCTTACTTCATCGACCTCAAACACAGCATCAACAAGTTTTAAATGTTGGCGTAAAACAAACGAATAAAAAACAAACAGATAAACAAATAAAAGGACAAGTAAAAATATGAATAATTAAATAAATGAAAAAATCAATAGAATTGATAAGTAAAAAATATAAACAATTAAATAGATGAAAGAATAAATAGAATGGTTTCTTTTGTACAAGAGGCGCTTCGTGATGTTTGGCATTTCTCCGAATTTTCCTCTTGAGTCCGTAGGACAAATACGTAAATGATCGAGGTGCGCATGCGCATTTACGCGTGCGCGCTCGTGCACAGACACAATTACGGTGTGACGCCCGTAAATCAATGAATCAATCACAGACAGAAATATAGGACAGGTAGACAGAAACGAGAGAGAGAGAGAGAGAGAGAGAGAGAGAGAGAGAGAGAGAGAGAGAGAGAGAGAGAGAGAGAGAGAGAGAGAGAGAGAGAGAGAGAGAGAGAGAGAGAGAGAGAATGAGAGAGAGAATGAGAAAGAGAATGGGAAAGAGAATGGGAAAGAGAATGGGAAAGAGCGAGAGCGAGCGAGAGAGAGAGAATGAGAAAGAGAATGAGAAAGAGAATGGGAAAGAGAGAGAAAGAGAGAGAGAGAGAGAGAGAGAGAGAGAGAGAGAGAGAGAGAGAGAGAGAGAGAGAGAGGGGGGGGGAGAGAGAGAATGAGAAAGAATGAGAGAGACAAAGAGAGAGAGAATGAGATAAAAGAGAGACGGAGAGAGAGCGAGGGAGAGAGAGCGAGGGCGAGAGAGAGAGCGAGGGCGAGGGCGAGAGCGAGAGCGAGAGCGAGAGAGAGAGAGAGAGAGAGAGAGAGAGAGAGAGAGAGAGAGAGAGAGAGAGAGAGAGAGAGAGAGAGAGAGAGAGAGAGAGAGAGAGCGCTATAGGTTATGGCGTGTCATGCACCTCTTGGAATCCCCGTCCACCTCCATCGTCAGGGCCACACCCTCCTCGTTCACGCGCGAAACACACTCTTACCCGCCTGTCCGGTAGGTCGTCCCGTTGCGCAGTCCACCCACAATGCAGTCTGGACGAGGTCGAGGGAGACCAAGCAACCGAGCTGGGCGCGTTACATCCTGACAGGTAGTGCGTTACCGAAAAACCTCCGTATGTGTATATGCATATACGCTGTAACGCGGACCGCTCTAAGGGAACTAAAATCGGTAACGCATTTTGTTTGCGGTAACGCGCCCAGCTCTGCCAAGCAAACCTTCTCAAGATGAAGCACCTCCAGAATGAAACTCTCTCCATCTTCCACTCCCCTCCTCTTCCTCCTAGACATAACATCGGAACTAGGCGAGCATTTCACCTCCAGTGGGTATTTAATCAAATGTTGATAAATAAAGACCTGGTTACGAGTTCCTTAAGTGACACTGCTGAAGCTGGGAGTCTGTGCGAAATGTTTACTCTACTAGATTACATATTTGTAAAATAACAAATAATTGGTGATTCTTGATGACTGGTGATGGTAACAAAATATCAATGAAATTAGAGTAATGCCTCCAAGATGAAGGTGTAATGGACATTAGAGAAAGAGGAAGAAGAAGAGAAAAAAAGGGAATTTGTGCTGAAGGAGCTTCAAGTAAAGAACGTTCGTTCGATGACACAGTGGCCTTTCCCAAATGTCCTTCTGGATTCCAAGAATGCGGAATACTTCCTTGAATGACTTCCATTGCCTCAGTATGTCCAGATGATCTTCATTCTCTACAAATCCTAATTACCTCGGTGTGTGTGTGTGTGTGTGTGTTTATGTTTGTGTGTGTGTGTGTGTGTGTGTGTGTGTGTGTGTGTGTGTGTGTGTGTGTGTGTGTGTGTGTGTGTGTGTGTGTGTGTGTGTGTGTGTGTGTGTGTGTTTGTGTGTGTGTGTTTATGTTTGTGTGTGTGTCTGTTTATGTTTGTGTGTGCGTGTCTGTTTATGTTTGTGTGTGCGTGTCTGTTTATGTTTGTGTGTGTTTATGTTTGTGTGTGTGTGTGTTTATGTTTGTGCGTGTGTGTTTATGTTTGTGTTTATGTTTGTGTGTGTGTGTTTGTTTGTGTGTGTGTGTTTGTTTGTGTGTGTGTTTTTATGTTTGTGTGTGTGTATATGTCTGTGTGTGTATGTTTATGTTTGTGTGTGTATGTTTATGTTTGTGTGTGTATGTTTATGTTTGTGTGTGTGTTTTTATGTTTGTGTGTGTGTATATGTCTGTGTGTGTATGTTTATGTTTGTGTGTGTATGTTTATGTTTGTGTGTGTATGTTTATGTTTGTGTGTGTATGTTTATGTTTGTATGTTTATGTTTGTGTGTGTATGTTTATGTTTGTATGTGCGTACGTGTGTGTATCGGATCCCATGTCCTAGGATCGGATCCCATGTCCTAGCATCGGATCCCATGTCCTAGGATCGGATCCCATGTCCTAGCACCGGATCCCATGTCCTAGCACCGGATCCCATGTCCTAGCACCGGATCCCATGTCCTAGGATCGGATCCCATGTCCTAGGAGCGGATCCCATGTCCTAGGAGCGAATCCCATGTCCTAGCACCGGATCCCATGTCCTAGGAGCGGATCCCATGTCCTAGCACCGGATCCCATGTCCTAGCACCGGATCCCATGTCCTAGCACCGGATCCCATGTCCTAGCACCGGATCCCATGTCCTAGCACCGGATCCCATGTCCTAAGATCGGATCCCATGTCCTAGTATCGGATCCCATGTCTTGGCAGGACCTTATATCAAGAAATGCTCAACAGAGAAACATTAATACACGGAACCCTCGGGTTACGTTATTCGTTTAGCTGAAAAACTCGTAATCGAGAATCGAATGTAATATACTATCGGGCTTCACCGTGTATTTATCTTAAATCTATACCTCCGGGAATATACTACTAAATAAACGTGTTTAAACATGTTACAAAGCTAATACAACACAGTACATGGAACGTGACTACACTTATTTTGCACTACCTTTCATTCGTTGTTACCGTTCCATTCTTTTTTCTCTTTTGTAAAATAATATTAATAACTATGTTTCTGTTGTAGAATCATTACAAATTGCTAAGATAACAGCAGCCATAACACCCACGACAGAGCAAAAGAACACTATAGCACCAAATATTGCAGGTGCTCTACCTTTCAGCGTTTACCGACAAAGTAGTTAATGAATGGAATAAACTTGGTAACCATGTAGTAACCGCCGAAACAATGTTTTCAGGAAAAGATGAGATAACTTTATGGGTAGGGATGAAAGGTAGTAAGAGACATGGAACTACCTAGTGTAGGACTTATGGTCTTTTGCAGTCGCCTCCAGTCTGTACTGTTTTTTTTTTCTTTTTTCTTTTTCTTTTTTAACTAATATTATGATTATTCTTATCAAAAATTTTCGGCCTAGCTGGTTACGGCGTCGTTACTTTCCGCGAAGGTCGAGGGGGATGGCGGTTTGAACCCTGCCACCGGCGAAGTTGAACCAAGGGCATGGTTCATTAAATTCCACGCTACAAAGTCCTCTGTAAGGGGGCACCGTCTTAGCCTCCCGATAGCGGGGGCGTTTGTGACGTGAAATCACATCACCTCACCAACATCGTGATATCACTACGAGAGTAATTATCCTCTATTAAGAGAGTTTGGTGTGTGTATCATTCTTAGCCAATACCGTCATGACCACAATCAGCAGATATCTAATCCGAGCATCTATGGACAGGACATGTTACAAGGATGCAAGAGGATAGATGGCCAAAGAAAGTGCCCAATAGTGGAGTGCGTGGAAGACGACCACTTGGACGACCTAGAAAAGACTGGAGAAGATGCGTTGAAGAAGACGTGCAGATATGCAGAATAGAGCCAAGAAAATGGAAGGAGGTGGCGGCACAGGACAGAAAGACATGGCGAGACGCTTATGGTTCCCCAAGTGGTCCGAGGACCATCGGAGTAAGAGTAAGTATATGGTTTACCTCGCCGATAACTGTATCATCGTTTGCATGACAATGGCACAGGTAACTGCCGATGAAATCTCTCGCCTGCTGACTTTATTTGCTGCGCATAAAAGTCGTCATTCCTCTACTGATCGCGATTGTATCGACGCGACTACACACGTGAAGAACACGCAGCTTAGTTACCGAATGTACACAAAGCTGGAGGCTTGTAGATTTCGTCACGGTTCGTGTTAGACGCTTTTATTCAGTGGAAGGGGTTGACACAGAATCGAGACAAAAACGGGGTCGCTATCGATTGAGATCTCATTCCAGGTGCCAAGTCTCCTCCTCCTCTTCTTCCCCCTCCTTCTCCTCCTCTTCATCGTCCTCTTCCACCTCCTCCTCTTCTTTCTCTTTCTTCTTCTTCCCCCTCCTCTTCTTACTCCTCATGCGCCTCTCCCTCCTCCTCTCATTCCTCTTCTACCTCCTCCTCTTCTTTCTCCCCTTCTTCCTCTTCTTCCTCCTCTTCTTCTTCTTCCTCTTCCACCTCCTCCTGCGCTTCTTCCTCCTCCTCCTGCGCTTCTTCCTCCTCCTCTCCCTCCTGCTCTTTCTCTTCTTCCTCATCCTCCTCCTCCTACTCTTCTTTCTCCCTCTCCTTCTCCTCTTCCTCTTCTTCCTCCTCCTCCTTTTCTTCTTCCTCCTCCTTTTCCCCTTCCTCCTCCTTTTCCCCTTCCTCCTCCTCCTCCTCTTCCTCCTCCTCCTCTTCCTCCCTCCATTGAACAAAATCGCCTTGCACTAACTGGAACACTGACTGTGCAAGAAACGTCGCCCGGCCTCTCAAGAGCGACACCGCCATCGACTCTTTCCGAAACCATTACCCTCGTTAGTCGTTACCACAACGACATGACGTCATAGCCAGAAGGCCGCGTCCACGCGTGCCAACGCCATTGAACCGCACAGCGCCCTGAAGGCCTCTTTCTCTTGCGTCACAAGAGGCCTTGGTCGACCCAGCCGGATGGCCTCCTCCTGACGACCTCTGGGCAGTTTCGAGGCTCTTCGACTGCACACCGAAGAGTTGATTTATTGCAACCCAACCAACCCATATCCACAGCAGTTGAAGAATTGAAGGAAGCCCCTTGAGCCGGCGGTGTATGTATTCACTTGGTCTTTGGTCTTTGGATCACGTGTTGGACTCGTGATCGACAGCTATTTCCCTCCTGGAAGAGAGCTCAGAGCTCGTAGGTCCGATCTATGGGTAATGCTATGACCTTGCACACACACACACACCCAACTCCCCGCCCACGAGAGTTGGAGTAACACCCCTCAGCGCTGCAATACTGATATTATTTCAGCCCCGGGCGAGGATCGAACCCGGACCTCCGTAGTGGCAGGCCAGAGCTCTAACCACAGCGCCATGTGTGTGTGTGTGTGTGTGTGTGTGTGTGTGTGTGTGTGTGTGTGTGTGTGTGTGTGTGTGTGTGTGTGTGTGTGTGTGTGTGTGTGTGCGCGCTTCTCCCACACTATCATGGTCACCCTTCACCCTGACATAAAGGAGTTATCACACTGGGCTATTTTTCCTACGACATCCTACCTCCAACCTCCATTTGAATGACTAGAAAATGACGTAAATTACAGAAATCTAGACTTCTCTAAGAACATTTCAGCTTTAAGTCTAACATTCGTATCTAGGTTTACAATCTCTTAGTTCATCATTTGGATGATATGGTTTAACGTCACACACTCCCCCTATCGGGAGTCTAGGACGGTGCCCCTCACAGAGGGCTTTGTAGCGTTGAATCTAATGAACCATACCCTTGGTTCAACTTCGCTGGTGGCAGGATTCGAACCGCCATCCCCTCGACCTTCGCGGAAAGTAACGACGCCCTAACCCGCTTAGTCGTTTTTTACTTAAATTCTCAACAGTCTGTGTTGGTGATGTCCGTGGAAGCCCAGTGGAACATGTTTAGGGAGAAACACATGTTATAATGTATGAGTAGTGTCATAAAAACATATGAAGGAGACTGCAAGAGACCATAAGGCCTACACTAGGCAGTTCCACGTGTCCATGTGTTGGACTAGTTTGGTCTGACGAGAAACCCATCCACACATCCTTCGTAGGACGCCGAGGGATCCCCAGGACCGAAATGGAAGGGAATTCCAGGACCGCCTTTGCAATTCCAGCCAACCGACCAACCACTACGAGTTTGCAAATGAGCGACTGGCCGCTCGTAATATGACAAAGGTCATCCTGGACGAGTCCTCGTATATCGCGCTTCTCGCGAGGCCGTTCCGACGCGACGTCTCGCTCCGAGGACCACCACCCCCGTCCTCCCCCCCTCCCCCCCCCCCCGTCCCCGAGAGAGAGAAAGAAAGAGAGAGAGCGAGAGAGAGAGAGAGAGAGAGAGAGAGAGAGAGAGAGAGAGAGAGAGAGAGAGAGAGAGAGAGAGAGGGTGGAGGGTGGGGGGGAGAGAGAGGGGGGGGGGAGGGAGAGAGAGAGGGAGAGAGAGAGAGAGAGAGAGAGAGAGAGAGAGAGACAGAGAGACAGAGAGAGAGAGAGAGAGAGAGAGGGAGAGAGAGACAGAGAGAGAGAGAAAGAGGGGGGGGATAGGGAGAGGAAGGGAGGGAGGGGAGGGAGAGGAAGGGAAGGAGAGAGAGAGAGAGAGAGAGAGAGAGAGAGAGAGAGAGAGAGAGAGAGAGAGAGAGAGAGAGAGAGAGAGAGAGAGAGAGAGAGAGAGAGAGAGAGAGAGAGAGAGAGAGAGAGAGAGGGGGGGGGGATCAAACTTAGCTATTCCCTACACTACAGTTACCCTGCAATACTATTTTTTTGCTGATTACATTAAACGCAACATCACCTTTTGGGCAGCTTTTTAGTTTTTATTGTGACTCTGGTTACTGCATTTCCTATCCAACAACTGCCCTGCAACAAGACCATAACAGTGATGCAACGGGATCATGTACAGGGCTCCTTAGATAACAAAACCTCTTATCTCTGGTCTTTGGTGTACTCATGTATGATGCAACAAGATACGCGCACCTGATAAGCAGTGGCTATCTATCTCCACTTTGTCACCTCCACTCAACTCCCACTCCCTGTGCACGTCTCCCCCAACTACGACAAAACCTGTACGTGCTTATCAAACTAGTCTAGTACCCTCCCGCCCATCAGCGTCCCCTCACCACACCTGTCGATAAGAATTTGTCTTGTTTGAATTTAAAACACATCTGGAGCCCCTAGGCCTACGGGGACATGATCCTGTCATGTGAAGAACAGTTTATGTAAATCCTTTCCGTAGCGTGCAGTCTCGACCTTCGCACTGACCGATGCTCGATTTCTGGACTCGCCGTCTTCGTCGTCGTCGTCGTCGTCGTGGATCGTACCCCACGCCGACAGGACGATAACCTTCCTTGATCAGCAACTTCTGCACTAGGAAGCTCTCTTCGCTTCTTTTTTGTTCTGACCGCCGTATGTCTATCCTTTTTCGTCTTCGTGGCAATTCCTCAGTAGCCTGGAGGATCGGCAGACCTGTTTGGCCGCGTCTGTGCCTCGCTGTTTTGTGTTGTTTACGACAAGACGCTTCATTTACATTCATCCAACGTACCACGATCCTACAGGCCCACATACCCAAAGAACAGGATAAAGATCTCGTCAATATGATCTGGTGCACAAGTTCCAAAATTTTAGTCTCTTATTCTCCTGGTAGAGATTGTTTTCTCATATCCTTTATCCACATTTCCATATTACACACTTCACATAGAATGATATTCAAATTATAATTCTTCTTCTCTAAAAATTCCTCACCAAGATTACTGGTAAAGACTGCAGATGGATATAACATGAATTTTTACCATTAAGAACTCATCTGGCATATCTGTTTCGACAAAACATGAATTTTCGAAAAGATCTTGACAACAAATAAGAACATCACAACCTCTTTAGAGAATGTGCAGCGAATTTGGTAATGTCTGAAACGTAATATTTACAACCATGTAATACTCTCAGCTACGATATAAAAGTACGTATATAGATATATAATCATCGCAAAACAATGAATAAGCACACTAACGGTGTGATCAATGCTGGGAATAACAATAAATTGAGAAAATAATCAAGTTAAAGACAACAGGAAATAAGAAAAATATGTGAGCAGGTCAAGCAGCCACGAGAAAGGACAGCAAATGGAGCAAGCGTTTGATGGAGACCAAAAAGCAAGTGAAAGCACAGAATAGGCAACTCAAGGCAAAGAACGAAAGATTAAGATAAATGTTTGTGGGAATGACAATGCAGAAGTTGGTTCAGTCTTGCCAGTCATGAGAGACTATGAGAGACTTTTGTTCTGCTGTTGATTTTGAGTGTGATGACAAAGATTAAATTATTTACACACACGCACACACACGCATATACACAAAGACACAAAAGCGGGTCACTACATGCATAGCTCTCTTTCCGTAAAATAAAACTAGGTAAATACACACACACACACACACACACACACACACACACACACACACACACACACACACACACACACACACACACACACACACACACACACTCCTTTCACGTGTAACCCCTGTTCACCTAGCAGTGAGTAGGTACGGGACGTTAGTCAAGGAGTTGTGACCTTGCTGTCCCGGTGTGTGAGTGGTCTCAGACCTACCCAGAGATCGGCAAATAATGAGCTCTGGGCTCACTGCCGTAGGGTGGTGTCTGGCTGTCTCGACAGAGACTGCAGCAGATCCGAGGTGAATACACACACACACACACACAGAACTGTGTCTGTTTCTGCCTACGTCTGTGTGTCTGTGTTTCTGCCTGTGTCTGTTCGTTTACCCAGCATATCTTCCCATTCTTAGCCCTTCGCTATGGCTACACTTCAATTTTAATCTATCTAATTGTATATCTTTATTCATACTAATAACAACAGGGACAAAACGAGGTCACTTATCGATCGATACAGCAGAGCTGGGCGCGTTACCGCTGGGCAGGTAGTGCGTTACCGAAAAATCTGGGGGCGTATATCCGTCAGTGCGTTACCGATTTTAATTTCCTTTGAACGGTCCGCGTTACTGCGTATATATATATACATATACGCAGAAACCTCCGACAGTCTTGGCATGGAGTTAGTAGACGTATTCTTGAGTCACGATTTGGAATCTCGCTCAAAATTACAATTTACGTTGGCGTCAACATAATCTGGAGATGAATACTTCGAAAAATAAAATTAAAATAACGATGAATGAATGAATGAATGAATGAATGGCATGAAGGACACCTTACCTAAAATTAAAATAAACAAAAATTAATATAGAAAGTAAAAAAATACTTAGAAATTAAGAATGCAACGAAATTCTTGTTTAATATCCAAGTTTCTTCCAATTTTTTTTTTTTTTTCAAAATTGCAAATCTGTCTCTTTTTTTTCAGACCTTCTGCCTTTTCTGAAACGGGGACAAAGCCATCCATAAAATTCTGATCATAAAGATATTGTGAATTAATATTCGATTTTTTTCTTCTTTCTGGGAATAATTTCTTCCAATAATCACCCTTACGGAAGAAGCAGCCGAGAATGAATTTGCGATTGTAGTGTCGCGTTTAATTCGGTTCGGGTCGGCTCGGTTGAAGAAACCCAGCGACCCTTTCGAGACGACACTTCGAAACTTCAGCATCTTCAACAAAATATTTATTCTTTTTCCTATTCTGATCAGTTTCTTCGCCTCCCAAGGTACGCTACGTCAAGAAAATTACCTAAATAATCT
>NC_134809.1:12790881-12793381 GCF_046742065.1 Oratosquilla oratoria
CATACTCACGTCGTACGCGACATAGTAAAACCACACCAACGCCGACAGCTATCACCAAAAAACTAAACAATACATATTTCTTCGATCATTTTCGTCATACAGCAAATGTAACAAATACAAGGATTAGTTTCGTCATTCTTAACGAAATATCGAGGAACAGCATCGTCATAGAAAACGGGAACAAAATTCGAAGGATCATAGTGAACCAACATTGCACGCACTCCCTCGCTTAAAGATTTTATTCTGGCTGATAACAAAATAATTTATTCATCTTTAGGTCCCTCACGACAGCGAATGAATTAAAAAAGCTGTCTTAATTAATACCTCCGCAACCAGCGAAGCACAGTTAGGCTCAAACTGAGTTCACAGTTCACTACTATCTCGCCCAATCCCACTAGTCTAGAAACACGAATGATAGTAACAGTAATAGTAATAATAATGATAATCTTGATAATAATAATAATAATATATATACCAATTTTTTTTCTTACATGGGAGGTAGCCAACAAATAAAGGCATAAAATCCTCTCCCACACATTCCATCCCCACATACTCCACTTCCATCCACCCCTCTCCCTCCCTCTTATCTTGGCTCCTCCTGGATGACGGGTCATCCCTGCATCTCGCCAACTGCCCTGGGTCAGGAGCAATGCAGCAAGACACAGCATATACACAGCCAGGCAGCTTCATTTAATCGGCGACCCCCCCCCCCTTCTCCGTCCCCTCATGCAGAAATGGAGAAGACGGGGAGAAATCCCTTCGGGCTGCGTCAAATTATTTCTCACACATACTCCCTCACCCCCCCATCCCCCCACTCCTTTTCATGCATCATAGCATTATTCATACACAACCATAATGATAATAGATTGATAATAATAATAATGATAATAATAAGAAGAAGAAGAAGAAGAGGAAGAGGAAGAAGAAGAAACATATTATAGTACATTGCGAATCGCCTTCCTTAGGTCTATTATCCCCAGCGACTGCCAGACTGTTATTGTCTTTATCAAATGCGCTCACTCGCCTAGGCAAACATTAGCTGCATTTAAACAAAAACCTCATAAGATCTGCCTCCAGGAATTGCCTTTGTTTGAGCCTTGCAAAACCCTAAGACAAAAACGTTGATATACAACTAATATATCTATATATATATAATATATATATATCTATCTATTTCTATATATATATATATATATATATATATATATATATATATATATATATATATATAGAGTATATAACGAGACAAGTCTAGCTACACACTGAGGAATAACAATTCAATTTCGGTATCATTGTTTACATACGACCACCAGTTTAAACTACATGAGTATGTAAACAAATGAAATACAAAATATGTTTATTGTTATACTCGGGGAGTGGAGCTACAAGGTGGCACACTAGGCCAAATGAAGTCTTTCATTACGTCTTAACTACATTACAATTCATACTTCACACACGAACAATCTATATTTGTTCATTATATTTTCAACAATGATGTTATTGATAAACTTATATGCTTGTTCATATCTGTTAATATCATATTCAACAACTCGTTAATTTGTTGACAAGTGTTTACATAATGTTTTGTATGTGATTTTATTTTGTCTCCAGACTTTATAACACCTGTGTGAGTGATATTCTGAGTACCCGCAATACATCAGAGCTGGGCGCGTTCCTCGATACCTTCCGCTTTAGTTTGGCAGCGGTTAGCGCTCCTAAACTATTAAAGCAATATAGGTACCGGTATAGTATTTGGCCTACCTTTTGGATGTGGCCTACGAAATTTTTCTTTGGTATAGTATATGGCCTACAAGACTTTTATTTCGGTATGAACCTCCTGTCTCTTAAGCTTTAATAGTTTGGGAACGCTAACCGCGGCCAAACTAAAGCGGAACGCATCGAGGAACGCACCTAGGAACGCGCCCAGACCTGCAATACATAGAGTATGCCATACGTACGACACAGGACCGGTAACCATGACAACCAGCCTCTGGGGACAGACTTCAATAAAAGTTGACATAACCACTCAATCTTGTTAGATAGCATTCCATTCATCTATTCCATTAGACCAAGCGAGCCTTAACAACTTCAAAGTTGCTTGATTGAAGTATTGGACAACTAAATTGCTGAATGCAAAATATCGCGACCAGATTTTCTCAGTACATGCAGATAGATAAAATTTAAAATGTATATACTAAGTACATCAACAATAAGTAAATAAATAAATATATAAATAAACCAAACAATAAATGATTGAATATTCATAAATTAAACCATAAATGAACGAATAAATGAATAAAGATATAATTGAATCAGATCAAGCATATAAAAACTGACAATGAAGAAACGTAATACATAGATACATTAATAAATACATAAGGCTGGCAATGTTACAGTATGGCAGATTACAGCAACAAAAAACAAAACAAGATGAACTAAAGCCATGATCAAATTCAGAGTTTCAGCATCTATATTTGGTCAGAGATGAATGTAGCCATTC
>NC_134809.1:12795881-12858381 GCF_046742065.1 Oratosquilla oratoria
ATAATTATCATAATTTTTTTCGCATCCGACCTAGTTATGGACCAAAAGGTCTCCTGTCGGCATGCTCCACCTTTGTAGTCCTTTGTAATAAGGATTCCTCTCAACCTACTAGCTATAGACCAGTCGCTTTGACCAGCGTAATGGAGAGGATGATAAATACTAGGCCGATTTGGTTTTTGGAAACAGAAGGCCTAATATCGTAATTTCACTTTGGCTTGAGAAAAAAATAAAAAATCGATCAACCTTAGACCCTTTGCTGTCAGCCTGCAGGTATTTATAGTAGGCAATTAATAATAACAACAAATGTGAAAACAACGGATTTATTTGATTATCTACTTAACTATCTATCTTTATATATATCTTGTTGATTTATGTAGATGTATTTGTAGACTGCCAAGTAGCTGTCCGAAGGTTGCTGCAACGTTTCGATGTTCACTTGAGGTCATCAGGCTGAATGAGCCTGTGTCTCGTTTTATTTATTTATTTATCTATTTATGTATCTATTTATTTATTTATATATATATATATATATATATATATATATATATTTTTTTTTTTTTGTTTTTGTTTTTCTTTTTTTTTTGCTGTCGTGTGATTGGTTGGCGCGGGGAATTCACCAACGAAAGCGACGTTCCTGATTGGCTGTGCTTTTAGCCAATAGGAGTCGCGGAGATGGTTACTGTACATCATCTGGGGTGGAGAACTTGCAGGTCAGTTATGTGTTTGTTCACGAATGGTTTGAATACTGTGAAGTAGACGAATTCAAGGAATAAGAATCAGTGAGGGTCTCTTTATCCTGTTAATATTATTTCTTTTTCTAAATTCTCTCGAGTTAGGGAAGTTTTATGTTTAGTGTTATCTGTCTAATATTCTTTCTTTTTCTAAATTCTCTAGAGTTAGGGTTTTATGTTTAGTGTTATCTGTCTAATATTATTTTTTTTTTCCAAATTCTTTCGAGTTAGGGAAGTTTTATGTTTAGTGTTCCACAGGAAGTTCTTTAAGGCTCCGTTTTCTAAGTGGCATGTTAACCATTTCAAAAGCTTTGTCCTCACATTCTGAATTTTTTTTAATTAAACCAACAGTCCTCATTGATGCAGTCGTGTTGATAAATGGCGTGAGTTTCTTGCAGTGGCGACTTTGACTTGGAAAGGCAGTCATGATAAAAGCAGTGATGTTTTACTCTTCTTGTGGTGAGTGAAATTATACTATTAGGATCAGTTGTTTTGACGTCGTTTGTGATGACGTCTTCAATTATTCATTCATCAGTCTTGTACTCTGTGGACATCTGATCTCAGTAGTACAAGATAATGTTTTCCTACCTTCGAGGAAGTGTGATATTGTTTGTTGATATACTAATTGTTGAATGCGCTTTCTGTTGCTTCGTTGTTGATGAGAACATGAATTCGTCTTTCTCATTCCGTGTGTGTTTGTGTCTTCCCAAGCGGAACAGTTTGACGCACCGCGACGCGTGTACAGCTGATAACGTAAACAGCGTTGGAGGTATAAACGCTCGCCATTACGACAAAGGCTTTTGTTCGTTGGTGTGACGTATACGGAAGAAGCGCACGGTTGCTTACAAAGACTTCGGACATTGTTTGATTCTTCAAAAGTGAAATTAAGAACGGAAACCTCGATAAGATCCCTGAGATTTTGGAGTCCCTGGACATCTTTATTCCCTGATGAAAATATCATATTTATAGCGGCAGTAAATGAAGCAGAGGTCAGTGGCGACTACGTTATACTCTAGTGGTCCCCATTTAGAACCTTTTCATGGAGACCAAGGGAAAAAAAAAAAATATATATATATATATATATATATATATATATATGTATATATATATGTATATATACATATATATATACATATATGTATATATACATATATATATGTATATATACATATATATATACATATATACATATATATATGTATATATGTATATATATATATGTATATGTATATATATATATATATATATATATATATATATATATATATATATATATATATATATATATATATATACTGGTAACCACATCTGTGAATAACACGAAAGCGCTTGAGAATTACTATTTCCGATTTCCTTTGTGGTTACCAGCAAAATTTTTGGATGAAGTGTGTTTTAGTGATCATTATGCGTACACACACACACACACACACACATATATATATGTATATATATATATATATATATACATATATATATACGTATGTCTCTATGTATGTGTGTGGGTGGGTGGGTGGGTGTGCGTGTGGGTGGGTGTATAAGTGCGTCTCCTCACAGATGGTGATGAGAGAATGAATAAACGAGAGGGGCCATTGTGAGAGAGCGATTCCCCTGACCCAGCATCATCTTCATGACAAAAGCACATCGAGAGAGAAGTATAGATTTTTTAGGATCCACACCAATGAAAGGAGCAGAGATAAAGAAAGGTTTATAACAATAGGTCAGCTTGAGAGATAGAGAGAGAGAGAGAGAGAGAGAGAGAGAGAGAAAGCGAGAGAGAGAGAGAGAGAGAGAGAGAGAGAGAGAGAGAGAGAGAGAAAGAGAGAGAGAGAGACATGTTAGCGTCATTTACTTATATCTTCCACGCAGCAGTGTGGCATCACAGTTATTTCCTCTTCCACATTCTCACACTTGCTTTTTATCCACTTATCAGTCTTCCATTCCTCCTTCATATTTCCTTCCTTCCATAAACCTTCCGATTGACCTAATCCCCGTGGCGCAGTGGTTAGAGACCCCGGACGCCACTACGGCGGTCCGGGTTCGAATCCCGATCAGGGCTGAAATAATTTCAGTATCGCTGCGCTACGAGTTGTTACTCCAACTCTCGTGGGCGGGGAGTTGTGTGTGTGTATAAGGTCACAGCGTTACCCATAGATCGGTCATATATGAGCTCTGGGCTCTCTTCCGGGAGGGAAATAGCTGTCGGTCACGAGTCCGACACGTGATCCAAGACCATGTTGATTCACACACACACACCTCTTCATTACATGGCAACCCTTCTCTCCAGCCCTCATCCACTTAAGAAACTGTAGCACATGCAAGAAACCCTTTCAGTGCCACGTTAACTTTCATTCATTTACAACCACTCCTCACTCACAGCTATCTCTTGACCTCTCCCTTTCCAGCTCAACAGACATTCCTCTTGCACCCAAGAACTCATTCATCCATCCATTCTACCCTCGGTCTTTGCCCTCAGGTTCACTTCATCCATCTCTATCTTCCACACATTTGTGCTAGTCTTTCTTCATTCATTCTTGTCCTATGCCCAAACCATATCAGTATTCTTTGATCTTCCTTATCTGCAAGCTCTCTTTCTACCTGCACTCTCTGCCTCATCTACTTTCTCACTCCACCCACCCTCGTAACCTCAACCCTATTCTTAAAACCTTTATCAAAAACACATGTAGGCTTCTCTTTTCTGTCTCCTTTAAATTTAAAATATCTATATCATATAGTGTTGCGCAGTCTTCTCTTTGCGTTTGTCATCGTGAACCTAATCCTCATGACACTCTAGTTCTCACCAGACATCTGCTTGTTACTTAATCTATAATTCACCTCAACCTCTGCGGCTCCATTCCCTGCTTCATGTAACCCTGAATACTTGTAGCACTTCACTCCCTGCAGCCTTTCTCCTTCAAAACTTACCTCCAACTCACTGCCACTTGAACATCCAATCACCTTACTTTTGCACGCCTTTCTTTCTGTTCTCTCATTCATCAACCAAAAACCCACCACGAACTGCCTCAGGCCTCCTGACACAGTCGCACTTGCATGTCATGTACTTGTGTGAGTGTGTGGGTTTGTTTCATGTTCACATGCACGCATGTACGTATGTGTTCTTGTGTGTGTTTCTTTGTGTGTGGTCGTGCTTGTGTGTTCGCGAGGCTGTGCTCGCACTCACATCTGACAATCCACAGGGGGAATGTGGGACCTGTTGTATAAGCATCTCCGATATATTTCTATACCGTCGAATCGAGATGAGAGCTCGGGGGTATGAGTTCATTGGGAGGATGCCCTCCATTTAGTTCCTTCCTACTTAAGCGGCGACTTATCCCCCCTTGGCTTCGGTGGCGCCACTTGCAGATTTCATTCTGTCTAATGCCGGACGATGTCATTCATTCGGTTGCTGAGTGGGTAGACGAGGGCTGGGGCGCCAGTTGCCACCCTGCAGCAACTGCTTGAACGGCCGGCGCCACCGGCCACTTCAGTAAGAGTCAAGTTATCGTGCGCAACATCGGCTGCCATATGTACGATGTATCACACTTCTCGCATTATATAATATAAAGTCACTGCTGTATTACTCATTCTATTCTACTCTGAGTAATAATAAACACAGAAAAATTATCAAACCCGTTCACAGAACCCGGGGGCAACTGATATACAACCACAATATATATATATATATATATATATATATATATATATATATATATATATATATATATATGTACCCACGCGCGCCTCATGACGCTTACGTCGGCATCATCGTACAGATGTGGCTAGATCACGGGACAATGAAGTTGTTGCGATCAGCGGCTGATGACACCAAAGCAATGAATAAAGTAATCTGGCGGCACCAGGAGGAAGAATAGGAAAAGCACCACCCAGGACGGATGGGAATAGTCGAAGAGGGGACGAGAGGGACGATATATTATATAACACAGAGAGTTTACATTATCAAATTACGAACAATTTTTAGTGTATATCATTCAATTGTCAATGGGAGGAAATTGACATCAAGGGGTAATTGTCCTAGGGGGGCAATTGTCCCAGGGGGCAATTGTCCCAGGGGGCAATTGGCAACGGGGGGGAAATTGTCCTCCGGGGGAAAATGTCCTGATACGGGGTGAGAGGTGCCTCTGAGACGAAGCTGAGAAACAAAATCGCATCGAGTGAAAACAGAATGAAACATTCTGAGCGTAACAAATCAGTCATGTTCGCCCGGAGAGAACACCCGTGTGTGGATGTGGGTGTGCGGGGGGTGGGGGGCGGGGGTCGTACACGTGTGTATTATGTGTGAGTGGGTGGGTATGTCTAGGAGTGGGGGTGTGTGGGTGTGTTTGCGTGTGTGTGCGTGAGTGTGTGTGTGTATATGTTTGTGCGCACGCGTGTGTGTGTGTGTGTGTGTTGGTGTGTTGAGTGGATGGGAGTATGAGTGGTGAACGTACTGTACACATTATTGATTTCATATTACTTTCACCTGTAAAAGGATATAATTTCTATCACCCGATTTGTTTAAAAAAAAAAAATCCAACCCAATTCTGACCCTTCAATGGATAATAGATACACATTGAAGAGCAATTCCAACTTCCATATTTGGAAAAAGGCGTGACGTAGCTATGACGTCATCACTGAAGGAACTGAGAGCGGGCTGCCTATTGGCTCCGCTCCGCTCCCCTCATGACGTCACGTGTTCTCGATCGAGAAGGAATGACGTAATGCTGACGTCACGTCGGTGATTTCTTGATCATGTTCAATTAAAAGCAAGGGTTGCTCTGAAGTACGTATGGCTGTCCTAATATGAGCACCATTAGTACAAAAATTTCGCCAGACTGGATTAATGAGCGAAAAAAAAAAAACCATACATTATATTTTACAAACTACGCAAATTCAACTCAAACTGGCTTTGAAATGAAATATTTCTTATAATCATGAGGGATATATTTATAACACTGAAAAACATGATATAATTTCAGTAAAAGAAACAGAACAGGACTCTACATAGGAAGACAACAGGGCAGGACTCGCAGTAATGGATTTAAATTGGACAAATTTAAGAAGGAAAAAGGCAAGAATTGCCTTACTAATAGGGTGGTCAAATGTCGCTTGTTTTAAGAAACGGCAGATAACTTTATGAATGGGGATGACAGGTGGTAATGGACATGGAACTGCCTAGTGTAGGCCTTATGGTCTCTTGCAGTCTCCTTCATTCTTATGTTCTTATATACACGACTTGAAGTTCAACTGTGGATGGGGATGAGAGGTGGTTATGGACATAGAACTGCCTAGTGTAGGTCTTATGGTCTCTTGCAGTCTCCTTCATTCTTATGTTCTTATGTACATGATTTGAATGTGTGAGAAATTCGCTAGTGAACAGCGACACCAATCAGATAATTTAGCGTTCCGAGTTCAGAGATTTTTATACCTCCTGTAGCCGAGCGGGTTAAGGCACCGTCTCGTTAGCCTCTTGGCCTCAGAGCGGTAGGTTCAAGTCCTATGCGCGACATCCATAAAAATGATCTGACATGAAGTTTAACAGTGGTTTCCATCGATTTAGACATGCTGGGACCGAGACGCTCCACGTAAATCCCCCTTTCGATGCCAGAAACTCCGCTTTAAGAGATCGATAGGACATCAGAGGAATATCCCAGAAAGAAAGGAAATACCCTTTTTCCATCCGCCTGTCCGAGGCATTACGATGAGTTGCTGTATGACATCAAAGCGTGCTCAAAAGAGACAGAGATAAAAAGAAAAAATAAATAAATAAAATAAAATACATAAACGAACAAATTGATAAATAAAGAAATAAGTCAAAAGAGACAAAGAGATCAAAAGAAAAAATAAATAAATAAAATAAAATACATAAACGAACAAATTAATAAATAAAGAAACAAGTCAATTAATAAGTAAATGAATAAGTAGACAAACAAATAGATAAACGAATGAATGAATATTTATAAATAGGAATAGATGAATAGACAAATAAATAGATAATTAAACGATTAAATGAAAATATTTATAAATAAAAATAAATTAATAGATAAATAAATAAATAAGAAATATAGGTAAATAAAAATTCAATAAACAGATAAATATATAAATAAATAGATAACTAAATAAATAGATAATTACGTACCTGAATACGTAAATTAATAAATACGTTATACATAAATAACTGAATGAATAACTAGATACAAAAAATAAATAATTAAATAGATCTAGAAATGAAAAAAACACAATTAAGTAACTAAACTGATATAAAAATATAAAATCTTAATACCAAACAAACGAGGAAAATAAGCACATTAAAGGCTAAACAAGCTTAAAGACAAACCAAGCAAATGGAAGATATTACAGGAAATTATCTAAACCACTTGCGAATTCTTCAAGCAGAATTGCAAACTCATTTCAAAAGTAGATTTCTCGTAGTTCGTCGCGACAGTCGAGCATTTCCAACAATTAAGTTCCTTGTTACATTTTGGCCACACGGCCATGGCAAGTAAAACTCATTTCAATTGAGAAAAAAAATAATTACGAGCAACAAATAAATAGATACATTAACGAATAAATGAATCAATATTTATAGATGAAAAAGATGAATAGATAAATTAGTAAGAAATATAGATATGGTTATATATATATATATATATATATATATATATATATATATATATATATATATATATATATAATATTTACACGCACACACACACGCGCACACACACACACATAGATAACACCCACACATATAGAGAGCGAGAGAAAGGGAGCGCTTGGGGTGAGGAGACAATGAGCATTTTCGAAGAACTTGTAACCATGCAGCTCAATTTACTGTCCCCTCAAATTATAGGTCAGTTTCGTGCATTCACTGGCTAGAAGGCGACTGCCCTTTTCTATTCGTAGCCAAGTCTGAGCGCGGATGACGCAACACCCGGGCCAACAGAATCATTCCAGTCGTTCCCGTTTTCTTTCATTTCTTCTTTCTTTATTTCGATTACTCTTTCTTTAATTTACTTCACTCGTTTTTTTCTACGTTTTTGGTGTTGACATCTGCCACAAGCACTGTGTTTACATCCCTGTAATAAGATCTACTAATGTTTGTGTTAAAAGAACAAAAAGCTTAACTCTTTTCGTCCGTGAGGGACTTCGCTTTAAGAAATTCGTTCGACGACAACTTCAAAATGTAAGTCGAGATGTGCGTTCGAGGTGAAGCAAGAAAATATGAGGAATTACCCTCAGGTTAGGGCCCATCCATTTTATTACCACTACTACAACTACTACTATTATTATTATTATTGATAACATTTATCATTATTATTATTATTGTTGTTATTATTATTATTATTATTATTATTATTATTATTATTATTATTGTTATTATTATTATTATTATTATTATCATTATTATTATTATTATTATTATTATTATTATTATTATTATTATTATTATTATTATCATTATTATTATTATTATTATTATTATTATTATTATTATTATTATTATTATTATTATTATTATTATTATTATTATTATTATTACTATTATTATTATTATTATTATTATTATTATTATTACTATTATTATTATTATTATTATTATTATTATTATTATTATTATTATTATTATTATTATTATTATTATTATTATTATTATTATTATTATTATTATTATTATTATTATTATTATTATTATTATTTATGATGTTTCATAAGTGTCCAAACCCTACGCTGTTGAAGGGGTTATCACACTGAGCTATTTTCCCTCCAACCTCCGATTAATCGGCGGTAGTACCGCCCACCTCCAGAACTTTTCCTGGCGTAAAATCACTCTCTGACAAACTACTTTGTCTTCTCGACAAAAATCAGAGAATGTCATTTGACAAGTTGGAGGAAGATTATTTATCTCCAGCACATCAGGTTCCTTCCCTGAAGGTTAAGGGGTGTCTAGGAAAGTTAGAGAAAAAAAATCGTTGCTCCTAAACAATTGAAGGAGGAAGGAGAGGAGCAGAAGGAGGAAAGGAGGAGAAGGAGGAGGAGGAGGAAGAGGAGGAGGAGGAGGAAGAGGGTCAGCAGAAGGGGCAAGAGGAGCAGGACGAGGAGGAAGAGGAGGAGTCATCATGAAGAGGAGGTGAAGGTACTAGTATTCGCTGTCACGATTATTCTTGGCAATTAAAATGTGATAATATATACTCAGATTACCAAACACTTTATATAGTCACATCGCAGTGTAGAAACAAAATGAAAGCGACTTGGATAATGACATGAACAACTGACGCGCCACACCAATTACCCCCCTCCCCCTCTAGGCTTATTCACGTCAATTTTTTCTGAATGCTGATTGGCTATAGAACGTATTACTAGGCGTGACGTAACGATGACGTCAAGTCGATCGACGCGTCCGAGTTTGTCTCAAACAGGGACGGTTTAATGTTTAAATAATCTGGCCGGTCAATCTTGGAATGCGTTAGAAATCAAATAATAGATGTAAGAACATGATCGTTACTCTGAGTACTCTCTATTAATCGTCTTTTTTTCTGTTTCGTCATTTGGAAGCTCAGATTTATCATAAGTACATTGGGATGACAGCCATTTGTCAATAAAGAATCAATTCCTAACATTATCATACAACTTTGTCGCATAACCTTGCTGTAATTCATATTTTTCTTTCTGTCTTTCTTCCCATTTTCTTTTCTTTTTCTTCCTGATGCGACGGCCATCATTCCTATGCATATATCTGTTCACCAAAAGAAACAGGCTATACGTTATTCCTTTAACTAACACGCACACATACACACACACACTAGATGGCGCGGTGTCCCGGGTTCAAATCCCGCCCAAGGCTGAAATAATTTCAGTATCGCTGCGCTGCGAGTCGTTACTCCAACTCTCATTGGCTGAAAGGTGTGTGTGTGTGTGTGTGTGTGTGTGTGTGTGTGTGTGTGTGTGTGTGTGTGTGTGTGTGTGTGTGTGTGTGTGTGTGTGTGTGTGTGTGTGTGTGTGTGTGTGTGTGTGTGTGTGTTTAAGGTCACAGCACTACCCATAGATCTATCATATATAAGCTCTGAGCTCTCTTCCGGGAGGGAAATAGCTGTCGATCACAATTCCAACGCGTGATCCAAGACCATGGTTAATCACACACACACACACACACACACCTCATATGGCTCGATGGTGTTGTGGCACCACGCCCGACCGCTAATTCAACGATCCCAGTTGGAGTCTTACCCAGGGCTGAAAAATTCAGCCTCGCTGCACTGCGAGCCGGCACTCCGTATCGGGTGGGCAAGGACGTGTGTGTGTGTGTGTGTGTGTGTGTGTGTGTGTGTGTGTGTGTGTGTGTGTGTGTGTGTGTGTGTGTGTGTGTGTGTGTGTGTGTGTGTGTGTGTGTGTGTGTGTGTGTGTGTGTGTGTGTGTGTGTGTGTGTGTATGTGTGTGTGTAAGCTCACAACTTTAACCACAGATCAGGCCATACATGAGCTCTGAGCTCTCATCTGGAAGGGTAATAGCTGCCGATTACGAGTTTAACACGTAATTCAAGACCGTGGTGAATCACACACACACACACACACACACACACACACACACACACACACACACACACACACACACACACACACACACACACACATATATACATATATATATATATATATATATATATATATATATATATATATATATACAGATTGACCTCTCATTAACGGACGTTAATTAGCTGTGTTTGCGGTGTTTTCGATGTTTTGGTGCTGTTGTTTAGTGCTGTGCAATCACTATGAAAAAAAATCTACGGATTATGCACATCAACAGGCACAGTCACCCCCCCCTTTTAGTCCGTTAATGAGAGGTAGTACTGCACATATATATATATATATATATATATATATATATATATATATATATATATATATATATATATATATATATATATATATATACACGCATACATTAGCGAGACAAATATGTGTATATGTATAATGTGTGTGTTTGTGTGTTTGTGTGTGTGTATGTGTGTGTGTGTGTGTGTGTGTGTGTGTGTGTGTGTGTGTGTGTGTGTGTGTGTGTGTGTGTGTGTGTGTGTGTGTGTGTGTGTGTGTGTGTGTGTGTGTGTGTGTGTGTGTGTGTGTGCGCGCGCGTGTGTGTACGTGCGCACGGGTTCGTTTGCATGTGTATGTACTAGCGCACGTCAGCGGGCGCTTTGGAAGCTGTGTGCGTTACTCCATGCTTGAGTATACCTCGACACAAAATGTACTCTGAGCGTATATCAAACAGGGAGGATTGTGTCACATCCGTTCGATGTCAGCGTGTCGTATCAGCAAAGCTTCCCTCATTCCCTCCCTCCCTCTCTCTCTCGCTGACAAAATTCAGTCACGTGGTCTACAGGAAGCTCCCTCACCTCCCATTAGCCCCGATAAGTTCCCTGTGAACAACGACTGTGCTTATGAAATTCTGTCTACATGGCGAGAACATCATACTTCATTGGACACATTCTTTCGGGCGAGATTCTGGGATTCTTTATTTGGGATCTATGAGCGTCTTCGAAGTCATCAGAACTTCCCAAGAGAGGCCAAATCCCAGGAGTTCGTGGATGGAGGTGATTTTCTTCACCTTTGAAATTACCCCCTTGGAGGCTGAGGAATAATATTACATGAATGAAAGATTCATCTCTCTCTCTCTCTCTCTCTCTCTCTCTACATATATATATATATATATATATATATATATATATATATATATATATATATATATATATATATATATACTGTATATATATTAATAACCACAATGCACTTTAATTCTAAGCCATCAAAGGCCAGTATGCTGAAATTGAAATGTGGAACTGCCCAGGACTTGAACCCGGCATCCTCATGACAAGTGCGACAGTGACTTTATGTATATATACATATATATATATATGTGTGTGTGTGTGTGTGTGTGTGTGTGTGTGTGTGTGTGTGTGTGTGTGTGTGTGTGTGTGTGTGTGTGTGTGTGTGTGTGTGTGTGTGTGTGTGTGTGTGTGTGTGTGTGTGTGTGTGTGTGTGTGTGTGTGTGTGTGTGCGTGCATATATATACATATACACTACATTTTTAGACTTTGCCACTGGCGACATAAACTAGTAAATCATGTAATGTCAAGCCGGGCAGTAATCATCTCTTATTCTGAATGTTACAAGACGACTTCCCTCATGCTTGGTGGGCCTCTGCCTAAGAGATGTTTCCAGTGACATAAGCTTACCGAGAGCCGGGGCATGTTGTTCGGGACGAACTATGTTCAAGAACGGGTACAGAAGCCATATATGTAGCCAACAAAACTTGTTGAAAAAGTTGGTGTTTTGAAAGCGTTGCCACGGGTTTCGATGAAAATTGGTCTACGCTTTCAGGACGAATGAATGAATGGATGATTCAATCAATGAATCAGTAAAATAAGAGTAAATAAGTAAATAAATATATATATGAATAAATTAGTATTTGAATAAGCAAATAAATTAACTTATAAATAATAGATAAATAAATAAATAAATAGATAACTAAATAGATAAGTTGATAAATAAATAAAGTTCAAGTAATTGAATAAAAATAATTTCAATATAATGTTAACCACAACTTGCTATACGCTGTGCACGATGCACGACGCCGCTTAATTAGTTGAGCTAATATACAAATGAATGTATAGTTGGGCTAATATACAAATGAATGTTACTTGTGGCATGAATTTTTTTCATACAACTGAGCGTTAGGACAGGATGCATAATTATCTGGTTTGCTCTGAGTGAATTTTCTTTCACAAAGACAAAACTCGGTTGGCGAACACCTCAGCTATGCAGCGACTCGGTTTCCGAACAAGTTCTTCGGAAAAAATATATATATATATATATATATATATATATATATACGTATATACTGAGATATTGGGACAATTATGAGAAAGGTGGAAAAGGAAACACAGGTTCTGATCCAATTATTGAGTTTATTCCTGACCGGTTTCGCTTTACAGTAGCTTCTTCAGAGGAATGACTTGGACCAAGAGTATCATTCCTCTCAAGAAGCTACTGTAAAGCGTAACCGGTCAGGAATAAACTCAATAATTGGATGAAGACCCGTATTTTCCCCTTCCACACATCATATATATATATATATATATATATATATATATATATATATACATATATATATATACATATATATACATATATATATGCATATATATATACATATATATACATATATGTATATACATATATACATATATATATGTTGATGAACGTATCTGTGGTTGACTACCCTTGCGTGATTAAACCTGTATCACTCAAAACTAGTCTCTCACGTGACAAAGGACAGAATGTGCATTTATGTGCCCCTTTACCACGAGCTCTGTCATTGTATACATTCCCGCAAAATGTTACCCTGAACATTATCTTCTTTTTTACACTTGTTGTTTTATTGTTATTAGATAAGCCACCACGCTACCAAAGATAGTGATAACAGCACCAAAATGGAAAACAAAGTTGTGAGGATCATGATAAAAGTTTAAGAAGACATTACGGCAAAGTATGATAGTTGTGCTCGGGAGTCTGTGCTTTGCTTCAGAGGATGTAATGGCGAAGTCTACGTTTAGCACCATTTTGAAAATAAGAGTTGATGTTGAAAAAAGGATGATAGTGCTTACGAAACAAAGATCGCAAGCAAAGATGTATATTTTCTATTTTAAGAAAAAAAAAATACTCACTCGGTGAAAGTATTTCTGAGGCCGTCATTTGTGTCTACAAACCACGACAAACACGTGACGTGGAGAGCACGTTGTCTCGCCCACGCGACCAGACTTGACGCGCTAGCCACGCACACCTACCTATGACAGTGCGACTCTGCTTGACGCGACCTAACCTAATCCAGTGCAATTATGTAATTACGCACCACGGGTGACTACCCACGCGGTGTATATATGTATATATATATATATATATATATATATATATATATATATATATATCGGCTCCTGGCCGCATGTAAAATCAGTTTAGTCCTCACGGTTACACGTATTCCTATCTATACTACAAAGGCGGGGCTTGCCTACAGGAGACCTTTTAGTCCATAACTAGGTCGGATGCGAAAAAATATATAATAATGATAAATAAAAAAATACGAAATATAATAATATAAACAATAATAATAACAATATTAATAACAAATAATAATATTCTGTATATAGTACAAGAACCTGTATATTACAATGAATATCCCTTCTCAGGATTATAACAGCGATTTGAATAAATTCTATGACGCGTGGCAACAGCGCTTTTTCCTTTCCCATGTTGCCACGTCGAGAAGGTGTCACAGGTGAGACAGGTGGAATGGGGTATAGGTAATCGGTGTTATAATCCTAATAAGTGGTATCCATTGCACTACACAGCTTCATTTACTATATAGAGAAAAATTCGAATAACACATAGATGAGAAATAGGAGAGAGGCAGAGAAAACCACGACGTATTCCACACCCTAAACGGACTCCTTGATGCGCAAAGACTATTTTTTTTTTTTTTTTTAAGTCCTGACCTCACAATACGCACGTATAGACAAAACAACTTAATGGTTACCATAATTGAAGGGGAAGTGTCACACGGAACATAAAAATTAATCCATTTGATCCCGGAATTCCCTTCATCTGAATAATATGCTTGGAGGCACAGACGGATAAACACAGGAGGAGAGAGCTGGCAATCATGTTCCCCCCCACACTCATACATTTGACCTTTTCTTCACTTCCAAGATCCACGCAGGCTTGGCGGGAATAATGATGACCATTCATCCCAACGTCAAGAGGTGTGCGCCTTGTCCCAGATAACAAAGAGCGGGAAATAGTCTCGAATGGGTTCTGTCGCAGTGGCCGGTTAATTACAAAGGATTACAAAGGCGGAGCATGCCGACAGGGGACCTTTTGGTCCAGAACTAGGTCGGATGCGAAAAAAATATATATATAATAATGATAAAAAGATAAAATAAGAAAAAAAAATGATAATATAAATAATAATGAATGAAATAAATAAGTGCATAGGTATAGTTATATAATGAACAAAGAGGTAAATAGTAAATAGTAATACATTGACAGATAAATAATAATAATAATAATGTTGATCGTGTCTCGCACTACGTAGCTCTCCAGCGCTTGAACCTAACACCCACCGTTGACTTCCACTTACCACTGGAGTCCGAGCACCCTGGGCAAAGGTGACGACCTGAGCTGCTGCTCAGCGCCTCGTCCGAAGACCTTATGGATGGCTATCACCGCGGACATCTTTTGCCCTACACAGTTCAAGAACAGATTTTTTTTTTTTTTTTTTTTTTTATACTTCGGAATCACTAACCTAACCTACCCTGCCCAAACCTACTCTTCCCTGACCTAATCTAACCTACCCTAACCTAACGTAACCTAATCTACCCTGCCCCAACTTTCTCTTACCTAACCTAATCTAACCTACCATAACCTAATCCTATCCTAATCTAACCTACCCTAACTCATCTTAACCTAACCTAGCCCTAACCTAATCTTCTGACTTCTCAAAAATCATCATGGCACGTGGGATGTAGTTTTGACAACCACAACATTAAAATATCGCGGAGGAAACTGACGTCACCAGAAGTATTGAGAGAAATGATCCGAAATACCCAAAGTCTCGCAAGAGAACCGAGTATTCGTAGCAAATTTTGTCTGCTACGCTGCTTCCTCTCATAGTAGTCACGTCAATAACACACACACAGATATGTTGGATGGTGTTGTTCCCAACATATGGGTAGCGTTCGAGTGGAGCGGCTTCTCTGGAGGCGTGGAAAACAAACCTGGTTTCTTGTCTTTATTCGAGTGAATATCTCCCGCTCTCCGGAGAGGAACGGCTCATTATATACATCAATCCAGCAAGGTTGCCGACAAGGGAAAAATATTTACATGGTCGCTGTTTCCAGCGAGACTAGACATCGAAGTTATTTAATTTACATACAAGGCAACAAGAAATAATGATACATTACATCACTTTGTACCATTTATATATATATATATATGTATATATATATATATATATATATATATATGTATATGTCCGAATGTGGATTGGTGATAATAATAACCTTGTGGAAATTTATTGTCGAAGTGGCAATATCTTCGTTAGCAGGAAACCAAGAGTTTGGTGACAGCTGTGCGCGTCCGAGGTCATGACCCCGATAATTTGGAGTATCAGGACAATAGACATGACCGCGACGCTTGACCCTTGGTGTACGTCAGGTCTTGACTACCATCTTACATCCGTGGTGGTGCAATGCATGTGCATGTGTATGCGCGTACTCGTCTGTGTGGATGAGAGCCGGTAGATGTAGGTAGATGGTAGAAAGGAGACTGCGACGTTCCAGAAGTTCTCTAACATATATATATATATATATATATATATATATATATTTATATATATATATATATATATATATATGTATGTATATGTATATATATGCATGAGAAATCACGTGAATTCGTGATTCTAATATGCAGAACAACCAACAGGGAAAATAATAGAATGATGACCGAGCGCTTTCGTCTATTTAGAACCCTGAGGACGTCTAAATAGACGAAAACGCTTGATCATAAATTTATTATTTTCCCTGGTGTTTTTCTGCACACACACACACACACACACACACACACACACACACACACACACACACACACACACACACACACACACACACACACACACACACATATATATATATATATATATATATATATATATACATATATATGAATATATATATACATATATATAAATATGTATATATATACATATATATATATACATATACATATATATATATATATATATATTGTATTGGTACGTCCTATGACGTCAGGTCGGATCTGACAACCCTGCATGCTCGAGAGGCCCAAATGTAAGTTTATACTACGCCTAAACCCTCAGTCAACCACTTACACCCAGTGGTAACTTGTGTTACTTTGAGATAAGTGCAGTTCATTATCTCACCGTGGTCTAATACTCCTAACCGACTTTGATGTATTGGAGTGTACCCTACCGAGGCGATTGCTATATTTGTGCTTACTTAAATACACTCCACAAATCAAATCCATAAATCCACAATTCATTTGATCATTTACCCAACGTCACATTGGCATTGATAGATTGTCTGTTTATATCGTTGTTGATATCTGTGCGAATTGTCAATAAAGGATTCCTCCCCCTCTGAATTAATTTGTGATTTCAATAATCATAAACTAATATTTTCATATTCATTAGTTGCTTTTCCCTGTTGAACAACCTGATCGTAACATCTATCAACCTGACCTCAAAATCATTTAAGTAATCGACTTGGGAGTATTCAACTGTTTCACGTTTTCTATTTTTTTCCAGACGCTTGCAGCAGCAATATCATCTGTACGAATTGTCAATAAAGGATTTCTCCCCTCTGAATAAATTTGTGATTTCAATATTCATAAACTAAAATTTTCATATTCATCAGTTTCTTTTCCCTGTTCAACAAATATATCGTAACATCTATCAACCTTACCTCAAAATCATTTTAGTAATCGACTTGGAAGTATTCAACTGTTTACGTTTTCTTACTCAATTTTTTCAGACACTTGCAGCAGCAATATCTTCTGTGTGAATCTGTTATCGTTCTCTGTCTCTCTTATCAAAGCTCTCCACAATTTTTTCCTTTTCGTAATATTTCCTAAAGAATTTTAAGAAACTTCATCTCTGTTGTCAAGGAAAATATTTTCTTTGCATCTTGGATCAAGAAATATCTCAAGGATCGTATTACTGTCGTTTAAGTACTTTGAAAATCTGGTATGCATATTTTGAGAGCAGTCAGCATATGCTGCCTCTTCCAGAACACCGTACATCAGTTGAATTCTTTTCAATGAAGAACTGCAGGAATTTCATACGAGGGACAATGTTAGCTGTATTTTTTTTTTTTATCTTTCACTTAGTGTTACATTCGTCGATATACAAGTAAATTTCACATATGATGATACTGTAAAAAAGTCTCATAAATGTCCCAAAAGCACTCCGGAAGTGGTATGCAAAGTCACTTGTAAATGTTGTGATAAGTTTTACATCGGTCAAACAGGAAAAGAACCACAGACAAGGATCTCACAACACATAATGTAACAGCGAAGTCAAACAATGGCCTTTTCCAACATAAAGCCGCTTTTGATCACACTGGCTGGCTTGGTGCGGAAAAGAAAATCACTTTTAAATAAATGTAATTGAATCGTGTCTAATTTCGGAATACCTACCTGAAAATTAATCGCGAAAAAAGTTTCCTCCTGAATGATATAATAACTCGGAGACGTATGGGATTACGGTCGAATCCTGAGTCACGGCCTTTCCAATATACCTTAATTGCTGTGGATTTTTTTTTCCATCTACTTCTCATGTTTTTTCTCAAAAAATAAATAATACACGAGGTATCTCACTGTCATTTCGTTATAATTTCCTGTGGTTTTGTCGCATACCCACATATATATATATATATATACATATATATATATATATATATACATATATATATATACATATATATATATATATATATATATATATATATATATATATATATATATATATATGTATACATATATATATGCGGAAAAACCACCAAGGGAAATTATAAAATGATGACCAAGCACTTTCGTGATTTTATTATTTTCCTTGTTTTCCCGCATATTTAGAATCACACGTTCATGTGATTTCTCATGCATATATATATATATATATATATACATATATATATGCATATACATATATATATATATATATATAAATATATACACCGTATATGCGTGTGTGTGTGTGTGTGTGTGTGTGTGTGTGTGTGTGTGTGTGTGTGTGTGTGTGTGTGTGTGTGTGTGTGTATGTGCGTGTGTGTGTGTTTGTGTGTGTGTGTGTGTGTGTGTGTGTGTGTGTGTGTGTGTGTGTGTGTGTGTGTGTGTGTGTGTGTGTGTGTGTGTGTGTGTGTGTGTGTGTGTTTTGTGTGTGTGTGTGTGTGTGTGTGTGTGTGTGTGTGTGTGTGTGTGTGTGTGTGTGTGTGTGTGTGTGTGTGTGTGTGTGTGTGTGTGTGCGTGTGTGTATGTGCGTGTATGTGCGCACGCGTATGTGTTCATTGTTGGTTATCAGTCTGAAATTTTGCGAACACACGGAGGGGACTAGATTAGATTAGAAAACACCAAATTTTTCTTTACTTGCAAACTGATAACCATAATTTTTCAGACACAGCTGATAACGTGAACCCATGTCTTCAAACATTATGAAAGATTTCATAGAATTAATAAAAAAAAATAGAACTCTGTATATACTCCAACCCAAAGGCCTGACAGAGTGGTCAAATCGAGGGAAGGTTGGGACTTATTGTCTTGAGTTAATTTATTTTTCCGACTCAAAGTTTCTCTGAGGAAAAGTCTGTGGGAGCAAGGAAGATACAAGAGAGATAAGAAAGACATCCTTTTGTGTGTCTTACGCTGTCTCTGAGCAAGACGCAAATCTTATCTTAATTATGTCAAGGATCCAAAATTCTAGAAATGATAAATAAGACAATAGATAAAACAATAAATTCATGAACAAACAAAACTATGTCAAGGTCCCAAAATTCTAGACAGTTGAAAAAAATAAAATAAATAGATAAATAATAAATAAGACAATAAATGAGACAATAAATTCATGAACAAACAAATAAAACTATGTCAAGGCCCCAAAGTCTATATAGTTAAAAAATAAAGTAAATAGGTAAATGATTAATAAGACAATAGATAAAACAATAAATTCATGAACAAACAAATGAATTAATAAACAAATACATAACAGATAAACAAATAATAAATAAATAAATAAATGAACAAATAAGAGTATGAATAGATAGATAAATAAAAAAAAAGTTATAAATTAATAAAGAACCAAATAAACGAATAAGTAAATGTATGACATTCTTAAGGGGTTATCACACTGGGCTATTTTTCCTCCGACATCCTACCTCCGACATCCTACCTCCAACCTCCAACTAGAATATGACTTCGCTTACAGAAATCTAGACTTCTCTAAGAACGTTTCAACAGTATGTCTAACAATCGTACAGGTTTGCAATCTCTTAGACCATCATTTAGCTTTGCTATATATATATATATATATATATATATATATATATATATTTATATATATATTTATATATATATAAATATATATATATATATATATATATATATATATATATATATATATATATATATGCAGGAAAAACACTGGGAGCGTGTGTTCTTGAAAATGCAAGGTTGACCACGAAGAAAAAATATTAAAGCAGAGCGCTTTCGTGTATTCACATCTTCAGTGAAGAGATAGCGTATTGGGTTACGTCAATGTAACTTTGTTACGGAACAGCTGGGTTCGAATCCTCGGCTCGTCTACGTTTCAATTTCCACGGAGGCCTCCTTCGAGCGATTCTCAGTCTCGTTTGCGATGGTACGGAATTAAAAGTGATCTGTGGTTGGAAAAAGATATTAATTGATCACTGGGAACCATTCAGTATATATATATATATATATGCTGGTACATTGTGACAAGTTGATGAAGGTGGAAAAAGAAGTCACGGGTCTAGTTCCGAGTTTATTCCGGCGGTAGCGCGCTCAGGTCCGCTGATGGCTTGAGTTTCTACTTGAGCTCTTATCTCCCAACGCTCAGCATCAGCACAACTGCAGGTGTGGTGACTTTCTATTTCGTTAAATTACGTTTGTCCCTGTTACTATGAGCAAAGATGACGGCACACTAAGCACGTCTCGCTAGCATGCTACTTGCTTTTGCTACTTCCTTTGAGTGGATACGTTTTTTTTTTTTTTCAAATTTCCGAATGTCTAATTATATATCATTGCGTCATAGGCTGAGAACCTGAATGAAGAATTAAGAGAAATTAAACCTAGAATACGATTGTTAGACTCATTGTTGAATTGTCATTTGGGAAAGTCTAGAATAAGTGAAGTCTTCTTTCAGCCGTTCAAAGTCACAATATTTGAAAAGAAACTTGAATGTGTGACGGGTTTTTTTTCGTCAAACTACCTTAGGTTAGGTTAGGTTAGGTTAGGTTAGGTTAGGTTAGGTTAGGTTAGGTTAGGTTAGGTTAGGTTAGGTTACGAAAGGCCAAGTTCAGGACAATGAGGATTCAGTGAACTGCAATTTGGCGAAATGGAAATGATTTACTGTTGGTGCGTTGCAGGTGTAGTATATGGCGGACGAGGAATCCGAGAGGAGGAGGAGGAGGAGGAGCAGGAGAAGGAGGAGAAGGAAGAGGGAGAGGAGGAGGAAGTGGGAGAGGAGGAGGAGGAGGAGGAGAAAGAGGAGGAGGGGTAGGAGGAAGGGGGAGAGGAGAAAAAGGAGGAGGAGGAGGAGCAGGAGGAGCAGGAGGGAGAGGGGGAGAAGAAGGAGGAGAAAGAGGAGGAGGAAGAGGGAGAGGGGGAAGAGGAGAAAGATGAGGAGGAGGAGAAGGAAGAGGAGGAGGAGAAAGAGGAGAAAGAGGAGGAGGAGGAAGTGGGAGAGGAGAAAAGGGAGGAGGAGGAAGAGGAGAAGTAAGAGGAGGAGAAAGAGGAGGAGGAGGAGAATGAGGAGGAGGAAGAGGGAGAGGAGGAGGAGGAGAAGAAGGAGGAGGGAAAGGAGAAAAGGGGGGAGGAGGAGGAGGAGGAGGAGGAGGAGGAAGAAGAGGAGGAGAAGAAAGAGAAGGAGGAGGAGGAGGAGAAAGAGGAGGAGGAGGAGAAAGAGGAGGAGGAGGAGAAAGAGGAGGAAGTGGAAGAGGAGGAGGAGGAGAAAGAGGAGGAGAAAGAGGAGGAGGAGGAGGAGGAGGAGAAGGAGAAAGCGAAGGAGGAGGAGGAGGAGGAGGAGAAAGAGGAGGAGGAGGAGGAGGAAGAGGACCCCCAAGCATGGCAAACGCGCCCAAGATAGAAGAGTGACTCTCTAACAGTCAGATATACATTATGTGAAAGGAGTTTTTATTCTGAATATTTGAAATTCACCGATTTTATTTCACAAATTCCCAATAGAGACGTCTTTCCCTTTTTTCGTTTTTTTTTTTTTTTCGTTTTTATTTATTGAAATTTTGACGCATCCCGAAGGGATTTCTCCCCGTCTACTCTAAAAGGGACGGAAAAGGTGTTGGGGGGGGGGGGGTCGCCGATGAAGTAAAGCGGGTATGCTGTGGATGTACTGTGTCTTGCTGCATTGCATCTGACCCGAAGCAGCGGGCGGGATACAGGGATGACCCGTCATCCACGAGGAGCTAAGATAAGAGGGGAGGAAAGTGTGGAGGATGGGAGCGGAATACGTAGGAGTGGCTACGTGCATTTTGGTTTGGCTACCTCCCTTATAAGGGGGGAAAAACCTTTGGTATATAGATAGATTTTTTTTCAAATGATTGAATCTAACTGAATATGCCACAAACGACCAGCAATCTCAATTTCGTGCCTTCAGCAGCCAGGTGCGGCACACCTGAAGTCCTGAAGTCGACGTCATCATTCTGTGTATCAGTGCACCTGTCGCATGGGAAATGACGTCATCCGAACAGAGAGCAGCTGTAGACAACTGAAACACACACACACACAGCTCGTGGCGCAGTTGGTAGAGTTCCCGGCTGCCACTACGGAGGTCCGGGTTCGAATCTCGCCCAGAGCTGAAATAATTTCAGTATCGCTGCGCTGCGGGTTGTTACTCCAACTCTCGTGAGCGGGGTGTTGGGGGTGTGTGTGCGTGTAAGGTCACAGCATTACCCATAGATCAGTCATATACGAGCTCTGAGCTCTCTTCCGGAAGGGAAATAGCTGTCGATCACGAGTCCAACACATGATCCAAAGACCAAGGTGAATACACACACATACACACATAAGATCGACGAGAAGATCGACACTTTAAAATGAGTAGTTTTTAACTTCATCCGAGAGGTATAAGGAGTAACAATGACAAGGGGTTATTATTAAAACATAGATTTGGTGGTCCCAGAATTTGGTATAAAAAAATGTGTGGTAAAGAAAATAGAGATTTTTTTTCGACACCGCCCAAAACAAGAAACAAAAGAAGTGAGAATTCAGAAAACGTGTCTGTTTATGAGTGTTTGGGGATGTTTATGGATGGGGATGATAGGTGGTGATGGATATGGAGCTGACTAGTGTAGGCCTTATGGTCTCCTGCAGTCTCCTTCATTCTTATGTTCTTATGTTTGTTTTACCTTAGAAATTATTAGTTTTTGGGGGTTTTCCTCCTGTTGAATTACGAAATATTGTTAAGAAAATTGACCAGGATGCATCTATGACCGAAATAAAAAGAGGAAAATATTTTCCTCCTACCTCCGATTAATCGGCGGTATCACCCACTTCCAAGGTCTAAGTAAACAGGTCTAACCGCTGGAGCAGTTCTGCGCAGCTTCTGACGTCATTTGGATGCGTCCATTTTCTCTTTGTGATACACTGAAGAAAACTGTGAAACGCCAAGGAAGACAGGAACTATAATATTTTATATATTATATATATATATATATTATATATCATATATATTATATATTCATATATATAGACAGGAACTATAATATTTTATATATATATTTTATATAATATTTGTCAGAATATAACTAATTGAGTGGAGCGGTGCGAGCGAAGGCGACGTCATTTTCGAACGACGGACCAACTTCAACTGACAGCTATAGGACCCGCTAACCCCACTTTGAACAGCCAGGTGACGTTCACGGGCTCGCTGCGCCAACTCCCTCGAAATTCGGTCGGAAGTGGTTAGACCTTATATTCTTAGATCTTGCCCACTTCCACCACCTTTTCTGTCGTAAAATCACTCTTTGGCGAACTATCTTGTTTTCTCAACAAAAATACATAGAATGTCATTTGCTATGCTGGAGGAAAATAATTTTCTTCCAGATTATCAGATTCCTTCCCGAAAACTGTCGGCTGCGAATATGCTCCAACAGTCGGAGGAAAATTTGCCCAATCTAATAATACCTTTAGACTCGATTTTTGACATCAGATGGGAGGTTACGTAATTTCGCGTTCTCACTGTCCGAGAAGGAGAGAGACACTAAGGGAATAGTAATCACACTATTCAAGTTTTATACTATTACAGACAATTCCGAGACGCATTTCTATGCTGAACGCTTTCCCCAACGCCAAAATTGCATGGGCAGACTGTCAAGATCAACGCGAAATTGTTTATTTTTGGTCACGTGTGACGTCATATCGCCGAGAATACATTTCAGCGCGCGACGTTTTGCACACGACATGCAGGTAACTTCCTGCAGAGGCAGTGTAACGTAGTTCAGTTCGAACCTTTAAGATTCGTTTAGATTATCACTTAAGCAAGATGCTGTAATGACTGCCATTTATTTTATATTATTTGTTTGTTTATTATTACTTCCTTGATTTTCATTTATTATTAGTTATGTCAATTTATTATTATTTACTGTTTACCTGTTTATCATTTAACTATGCATATGCATTTATTTATCTTATCTATTATTACATTGTTATGATTTTCATTTATTTCTCTTTTATTTATTTATCATTATTATAATTTTTTCAGCATCCGACCTAGATATGAACCAAAAGGTCTCCTGTCGGCATACTCTTTCTTTGTAATCCTTTGTTCGTAAGCGACATCAACGTCGTCATGTACAGGTAGACTAAACGTGTTTGCATAAATAGAATTTCCTAATACTACGGATCCTTTCCTTCCTGCACTGCGAAATGTTGGTGCTGTGCCTGCCTGTACATTCCACCTGACATGGTATTTTTCTAATACAATATATAAAAATGTTGGGTTGAATTATGATAGATCAGGGTAAGGTAGGGTAGTGTGATAATGTACAGGTCCAGGAAAAGACCCGTTAGGAAAGAAATCTGTTCCAAAAAGCTGATCGTGATATGAATGAGCGGAAGTTAAACACGCATGCGACCATTGTATTTATCTCAATATTTCAACGCTTCCAGTACGTTGGTTTACTTTATTTTATTTTATTTTTTCAAATACCAAGAGCTGGATACATATTCCAAAATGTCATTTTCTCTCTATAATAAGGACGATAGCCTGCCAAGGCATCCGACCATACTTTAACCGTCCCATCCCGATTTTATTTTATTTCTTTGTGAACGAAGGAATCTCGATAGCTGGGCGGGTTAGGGCGTCGTTACAAGCGTCGAAGGTCGATGGGATGGCGGCTTGAACCCTGCCACCGGCGAAAGTTGGACCCAGGGCATGGTTCATTAGATTCCAAGCTACAAAATTCCTCTGTAAGGGGCACCGCCCTAGCCTTCTGATGGGTGGAGTTTGTGACGTTAAACCATATCAAGTGGATGGAGGACCATCCCTGACTCCCGCCCACTGCTCGGGTCAGAAGCACCGAGGAACGCGCCCAGCTCTGTAAAAGGCGACACGATCTTGTTTTTTGCATTTCTAATGATATCTACCACTTCCAAGGGGACATTATTACAAAGAACAAGTTGAGTAATTGATGTGGTACGGTAGAGATCTAAAGAGGGGAGTTGAACAGAGGGATATCAGAAGTTAAAAACTATTATAATTAATTTTTGGATGACCATCCCTGTTCCCCCTCCACTGCTCGGGTCAGAAGCGGGGAAGACCTTTTCATACAGTCATCTTTGCATTCAGCGTTTCTCAACCTTTTTACCCTTGCGTAACCTTAAATAAATTACATATCTCAAGGAACCCCTGCGCAAAAAAAAAGAAAAAAAAAATATATATATATATATACTTTCTCATTTTATTTTCATCGTAATAATAGGTTAGACAGTATGATGTCTATATTACATTATTACAACAATCGAGAATATGTCGTGCGTGTTTATATTACGGATATGAAACTAAATAAAAAATCAAAAGTGCATTAGCTTATCGCACTTGTTCTCGCGGAACCCTTAGGGACCTTTTGCGGAACCCTGGTTGAGAAACGCTGCCTTAGGCTTTCCAACTAACAGAAAACGGGATCTATCGTCCACAGCATCCGCCTTGGGAGGGAACTGTTTACACAAAATCACGTGGGGCAGATGTACAAGCCTCTTCACTATTACATGCCCGTGTACTGAGCAACTATCATTGTTCGCCTAGGTCAGTGATATGCAACATGCGGCTCTTTCAGGCTACTTGTGTGGATCCAGAAACTTATTACAAAATATTTTTTTCCTTATGTGTCTTAAGGATGAGGTGCTTAGTTGCCTTGACTGTAGCTTCGGCGTGTCCATTAGACTGGGGGTAGTTCGGGGAGGTGACCAAATGATGGACGCCCCAGCGTTCCGTGAAACGGTTGAACTCAGCGCTGGTAAATGGAGGGCCACCATCGGTGCGAAGGCGGAGGGGGACGCCGACCTCCCGGAAGTAGCAGCAGAACTTCCGGATGACTCTGGTAGCCGTCGTGTCCTGGCCGCAGGGCACGATGACTGGCCAACCCGAGAGTCTGTCCGCTATAACCAGGAACGACTTTCCTGCGACGTGAAAGAAGTCGGCAGACACGGATTCGAAGGGCCGTGTGGGGCGGTCGTCGCACACCAGGTGGTTCTTGCTGCTGGCTGGGGTGAAGTACTTGACACGGCTCGCAGGCTTCCACCGTGCTCTTGATGTCGGAGTCAATGCCGGGCCAGAAGACGGCTTGTCGAGCCCGGCGCTTGGTGGCTTCCGTGCCACGGTGGCTATCGTGGAGGCGAGCCAGCGTACGCTTCCGTAGAGCGGCGGGGACCACGATACGCTGGCCGTAGAGCACCAGATCCCCGTCGGCGGTGAGGGCGTCGCGGAGCTTCCAATACGGGAGGACGGAGTTGGGTAGGGCGAGGCGATTGGACGGGAACCCGGAGGACACGCAGGTAAGCAGGTGAACGTAGGCAGGGTCCGCTTGTGCTGCGGCCCGGAGTTCCTGGAGTGCCCTGTTGGCGTCGGGCGACGGGCCGTCCTCGCGGGCGCCTGCGCTGCTGGCGACAACGCTCCTGACATGCGCGGCGTCCTTGTCGCAGTCGGTCTCGTCCTCCGGCGTGGAGCGGGAGACCGGGGCTACTGAGAGGGCGTCGGGTATGCAGAGCTGCTTTCCTGCGCACCATTTCGCCGTGAAGACGAAGGGCGAGAGCCTCTCCTTGAGCCGCTGTAGGCCGGGGGTTCTCGACGGCGTCGAGGGTGTATGAGTTGAGGATGGGGATGAGCGGACGATGGTCCGTCAGCAACGTGAAGTGGGGCACTCCAAACAGATACAGTTTGCATTTGGATGTGGCCCACGTGACAGCAAGCATCTCCAGTTCAATCGTGGCGTAGCGGGTTTCGGCGTCCGTCAGGAACCGCGAGCCACACTGGACGAGACGCAGGTGTCCCTGGCCGTGATCCTGGAGGAGAGCGTACCCGATGCCGTGAAGGCGCGAGGGATCTATCTGCAGTACCACCGGCAAGGCGGGGTCGAAGGGCGCCAGCACGGGCGGTGACGACAGAGCTCGCTTGACGTCGGCGAAAGCCTTGTCGTGATCCGGGGTCCAGGTGAATACGAACTTCGCCTACCGAGTGGTAGAATCTGGTGGCGCAATCGGCGCCACCTCCGTCCGATGGCACCGCCCCCCGACGCCTCCGCCACCGTCGGGCGCGGACCCCCCTGCCCCTCGCCGCTCGCGGGCGCTCTTGCCCCCCGCGTCGCCTCTGCGAGCGCGGTGGGGGAGGTGTGGTATAGTGTACTGGGCATAGGACTAATGTGAACTAGTGCAAGGGTGGTGTACGACTCGCAGACGCCTCCCACTACAAGGACCCCTTTCATACTTTTAACAAAGTCCCCTGTATGTATGTGTGCCTACAGCACCTAACATCTTCGCCCACGGGCAGTCGTTCTTTAGATTCCTTGGGTACTTGACGTGGCCCCTCTGTACGCATAACCTACCGATTAATGAACACACAATGGAAATAAGCATACATGCTTTTTGTGTTATCCTCGGCAATTTGCATTTATTATTCCGAACTATGTGGTCTTGTCATTATTTGCACTTCATGTACATTGATTCATTGCCAAATAAAGTCTATCTATCTAACTATACAACCTGTTTCACTGCCGCCCTTGCAACATGCTTGCAAAGAGATATGAATAGGTTTTAATGGTGAATGATTAAAAGAAAATTCAGATGAATCTATATATTTTTCTCTTTATTGTACATTTCACTTAATCAGCAATATTATTAGTGTTTACATTATGGGATACAAATAGAATATACTACTAAGTGAAAATTACAAAATTCCTTTAATCTAAAGCCATTTAAATTTGAGTGACCCATTCCCATTTCATCTTAATTAGTTGCTCTTACCTCACAATTACTCATGCCTTCCATATCACTTGTACTAATCTAATTGGTTTATTAGTGCACTTACAAATTAGCGATGCACTAACACTTGTTGCTTCTTTCAATACTGTCACGTTTATCTGTTGATGATGATGATGTTTACTCACAATCAATAACTTTGAACCACTTTTGTTTTCACTATGCACATATAACATTTATTGGTGAATATTTACTATATTTTCATGGATAAAAACATCTTCCATTCTAAAAGTAAATAATTTATACAAAAAAGACCAAATAATCTGTAAGGAGTCTTGTATTTATGCCATGGAAACAAGAGTGGTCCAAGCTTTCTGATTGCAACTATGCAACAATACTTCATGTTCCATTCCTATCATTGGAGGGCACAGAAGATATTATTGACATTGTGTTTTTCTCTGTTACTTTAAAGCTAGTATCTACATTTCTGTAATTACTATCACTGAACATGTAAAGGTTATTCTTGTGAAATCATACTGTAAATATTCCCACCATTTATAATACAGTAGTTAGTAACCACCCAAATGCCTCACGTTTAGGCTCCATATGTTTGTTGAACACACGAAAAGGTTCGTAAACTGGATTCCAGACTTCATCTGTATCACAAAGATATTTATGGTCACAAAAAAAATTGGTGCAATAATGTTTTGCTTGAATACAGGGTAGAATATTTCAGTGGTATATGTATATATATACTATCACTTATACATAAAATGTTTTTTGTTGAGATATACAAGAATAGCTACCATAAAAACAACCACACTGTAATCTTTTACTTCATCATATTCATTAAACATAGTTCATCTCTTTAATTTTACTGAAAATATCTAGTAAACTATTGTTACGAAATAAAGAAAACCAACTTTGGCATCAATTATATTAATGACAATAGTCATTCTCAGTAGAATTAAAATCAAAACAACCAAAATGATTACTACTAAACTTCTTTATTGTTTGTTTACTTTAACCAAAAATCTCAACTAAGTCTTACACTTTCACCCCTTTTCTGTCCACAATAAGTACAGCTGCAATTTCCTGATTACCGTTTTCTGGCTCATTCATTAAGCTACTTTAGACATACAATTCACCCATCTATGCGTAAGTAATTTTTCCTGAATTAATATTGGTTCATAGATAAGGCAATACCAACGTCTTACAATGAGGACAGCATTCACAGCCAAATCATGCATACAATCAGCTGTGATATAGACACAAAGCATAACTAATGATTAAATTCTGATTTCATAATATAAACACATACATATTCTATATGTCAGAGTAACATATTTGTTTCTAAAAGTCAACACAACTCTTACATAGTGTGTATGCATACACAATGCAAAGGAACCATTGCAAAAGTAAGTGACAGGCAGGTTAGATGCAAGAGTGCATATAGCACAACTTTTGTAGGTAGCAGGCTGAAAAAAGCATAGGTAACATAAGTCTTGCGCTCCAGTCATGCTATGACCGCCTTTACATTAGTCTTTATTTACCTTTTATATTCATCTCCTTTGATGTTTGACATTTGTGTATTACTCATTCCTTGTGCTTCATTTACATTGCAAAAACATTTACTCAACCCAGTTTGAATTAACTTGGTAAATAGGCTCTACCCACTTTACCCTATCTTAATCCATGTGTTTTGGTAGAGGGTGAGGACAGGTACTTGGCTAGATCTCCATAACATCCACCTGTCTACCAAATACATTCAATAGAATGGAGCTTGGGAGGTAAAACCTGCATATTGGGTAATATTAATAAAAAAAATTATATATATATATATATATATAAACTTGATTATTCTAAATGCCTATAAGAACTCAAAAGTATAGTTTACTATAGTTTTCATTACAAATCAACAGCTTTATAAAGTTGACATATTCAAAAGTTCTGGCAAGAAATATCCCCATCAATCTTCATATATGTACCTGGAGACATTTCCTATCATAATAAACTTACTATTTTTACGGTCCTTACACACTATCTTATCATACCTGTTACATTCCAGTCTCTCCCAAATTACTGAATATCTTAACCACTTCGGTACGATGACGTCTATGTGGGCATCATGAGGCAGGAGTGGGTAAACAAGGATCCACGTGTCGGCATCTTGATTATATATATATTTTTGTAGTGATACATGAGACATCCCCCAGATTCTGTGAGCTGCTTTAATCATGTTTTCTGTGTTTACTATTACTCAGAGTAAGTGAGAACAAGTAATACAGCAGTGACTTTGTATTTTATAATGCGAGTAGTGTGTTGCATCGTACATATGGCAACTGATGCTGTGCGTGTGAATTTTACTCATACTGAAGTGGTTAAAAAGAATATTGCAGAGTTACTTAGGCGATATATTATCATTATTTCCCTCTGCTTTACCAAATCTAGATCTGGGCTATACAATAAAGCAATCTGCTGTATTGCCCAATGACTTCTATTTTCTGTATTCATCACGGTCAGATCAAAGGTACTGCATTCAAAATCTAAACATATACGATGTTACCCAAACAAGTTTGAAAGAGCTATGGTCTTTTAGTTTATGGTAGAAGAGCTATCCTAAGAGAAAGTGTGGTACTCTTTCACCACGACATCTTACAGTTCATCTGTACTGTGTTCTATCAAACTGTATTGCTGTTCATGTGGCATAACCATGGAATATGTGAAATATCCATGAATTCCAATATGATTCGAGTCATTGCATGACAAAACTAAAGTCATCACACACCCTTAATGTTACATCCAGGGTTAGTTATATCTGGTAAAATGGTTAAATACATTTCTGGGGTGTGTAGTATGATAAAGTTCAATCATGCAATGACTTTATATACATATATAAAGAGTCCTTGGACTAATGATGGGTACCTGCATATGGTGGCCCTATAAGATGGACAGCAAAGCTGCCCATTTTCAAAACCCATTAAACCCTTTCACCTCCATTAGGAGGTAGCCCTCTGGGGCTCACACTCAGCCTCCAAATTGGACCCAAGAGTTCTCTCTATGAACTTCAACTGTATTTCTTATATTTTTCAACATATGGAGAGCTAAAAATCAGTACCTGCTCCCCTTCCTTTCCCATTTTCACCCACTGACATGGAAACAGTCACACACCCCAGAGTTTTGGACAATTGGAACAAACTGGATAATGAAATAGTATGCACAAAAACCATTCATGAGTTTAAAAGCAAACTAGACACTGCAAGATACAATGGCGGGACACCACGAGCATAGCTCTCCTTCCCGCAAAATACAACTAGGTAAATACACCATTATAACAGAAAATCATCTGAAGTTTCTTCCCGGAGAGATCTGTGGGGAGACACAAGGACCTTTGCCAGTCACTGTGGGGTTATAGTTTCCGCTTAGGAAAACTCGAGGCAAAAGTTAATTAGAATTAATCATAAAGAGCCATATCTACTTCTAAGTTTTATATATTAATCTTTTCAGCATGGTGATGCCTATTTCAGATTTTCTAGCTTATACTGGATGATCTTATTCATCTGAGGGGTTTTTGTTCTTATGAAGAGATTAAAGATCTCCAAAATACTTCGATAACATTAGATGTCAATTCATCTGCAACTCAATCAGACACCTATTGTATTGCCTTCTCCAAAAATCTAGGCATATGTGCAATACAACAACAAAATCTTACAAATGTTTTGGTCCAAAATAAAAAATTCTAAATACACGATGATTAATGATGCACACACACACAAATACACATACACAGACACACATATATGCACACACACCAATATCTAATTAATTATTGTACACTTCAAAGCTTGCATGAACTGTGAATAGAAGACAAAGAAGGATTATTTATTTTGATTCTAGAGGAACTGTAATTTGTTCACTTTGGGTGGCAGGTCTCTTGCAAAGGAACCAGGATAACAGATCGATTCATTTTGTTGAGAATAAGAAAACAGTCATAGACAGAAATATAATGATAATAATTGTTACAGAAAGAAATACTGGACTTTTGTCTGTATTGTATTTGTGTGGAACCGTTTCCATGTCACTAGCTGAAGGTAATTGGAAGTGGGGACCAGTTACTTGTTAAGTCTCCTTATTTGGAAAGGTGGAGGAAATACAACTAATATTGAGAAAAAGATTGGGTCCACTTCCAGATGTGGATGAAGATGATAGATTTTGAAAACGGACAGTAGGAAGAGGATTCTTTCCGCCATCTATTTTGCAAGACCACCACAAACAGGCACCCATCGTTGGTCACAAAGTATAACAACAAAGGTATTAGCTGAGCATTCACGAGTTACTGTATATACCCAAATAACAGTAGTTTTTTTTAGTCCATTTTTTAAAGCTAAATTCAAGGGGTCGATTTTTATGCAGATACTACTTTTTCAGGGACGAAATTCACGTGTACTCTGGGTCAAAACTTTAATTAGCAAAAGCCTTATTTATGTATAAACATTACAGAACAAAAATACAAAGATTAATGGCAACTTATGTATGACTGTATACATCAAAATGCATGTCCTGTTAAAAAACTCACTGATGAATCATTACCATGGCCAATTTGCTATTATAAATATTTAGCCTTGCTTCACAGCCTTAGCATATATAGTGTATAAGTGCTTACCAATATTTTCCAAAATCCACTCTCAACAATAATGGAAGTAAGTCTACACTTTGGCTGCCAGAAATTGTAGGTCAAGTTGTACATGTAATGGTATGCTACCTGCACATATGTTAAGACAGACATAAAAATGTAGGGTCAACTTTTATGCATGAAAAATTCTGGATTTTCTAGCCACAAATTAGGGGGTCGACTTTTAACCAAGATCATATATTACTTGGGGACTTCTAACGGGTATTTGCATGTGTTAGTCTGGCAAAATAGATATTAAAGCTGTCCATTTTCAAAACCTGACAGTCAACCCTATCCCCTCCATCAGGATGTAGAACTCTGAGAGGCTCGCACTGTTTCTCCAGATTTGGTCCAAGATTTTATTCTTTATCACCTTCAAATGTATTTCTCACACCTTTTCACACATGGAGAGTTGACAACTGGCGACTGATCCCCTTCTATCGAGATAAACACCACAAGTGAGGACGGAGCCTTTATTGTATTAGTACGACATTTCGCTTGTTACATCTTTTCCAAGTTGTCACTGTCGTTCCCTAGACTGTCTGTCCGAGCAGTCCCGTCTCCCCAAGGAATGCCACAGCCAAAATGGGGTTTTCTCACAAATCCTTTGTGGAGTGTATGTTGTGTTGTTGGTGTGCGTGTGTGTGTATAATGCAGTCTTCCATGATGTGTTGAATGGTATGGGGTAAAGTGTTACATCCTGGGCATTTGTCCACAATGCAGTCATCCAGTCTCTTCTGGTAGCTTAGAAGGGCTGGGTGGTGGCTTTTTCAAGTACTTTAAAATGCTGCTACAAGTGAATGTCGTACATACATATACCAAAGGTTTTTTTCCCCTTACACTGGGGGTAGCCAAAAAGAAAAAGGCATAGAAATCATTCCCACAAATACAATAAGGGCTCCGTCCCAACTTGTGGTGTTTATTTCAATAGACTTGTCGGCAACTACCACTTTCATACAAAATGATCCCCTTCTCCTAGCACTTTCATCTCCTGACACAGAAACAGTCATGCACTGGTACAGTACAGACAAGAGTCAAGAGCTCCTTCCCACAAAGATCTGTGGGAGAGCCTGAGGATTGTTGCCAGCCACTATGGGGCTGTGGACTTTCCACTTAGTGAAGCTCAAGGTAACATACATACATATACCAATGGCTTTTTTCCCCCGTTACAAAGGAGGTAGCCAAAGTCAAAAGCATGAATCCACTCCAGCCCATTTCATCCCCACATACTCCACTCCCATTCACCATGGAACACAAGACATCAAGAAAGAAAAAATAACTCCAGACTCTGTGACAACATGATAATTGAAGCATGAATAAAGGAGTGAAGGTCTGTCTTATTGACTACAATCTTGACAGGCCTTAATGACTGAATCAATCTACAGCTTCTGATCTTAACTTCAATATACCCATGATCCTGTGGAATCTGGCCTTGCCTTGGCTTGTAGGGTAACCACTCAAAGAGGAGACGATTGTGTCTGAAGATGTGCACCTGCCAGCAGGGCACCAACTCTGGAAACTAGGAGGAAACACCTCCAGAAAACAGCACAATGCAGAAAGGAATCTCACTGTTCGCTCTTCACCCAAATACATACCACCATCCTAACATTTATCTGGAGGTGCAGCCTCCAGTCGCTTATTAAGTGAAGTGGCCTTGCTGTGGCCTTGCTGTGTCTTGCTGCATTGTGTCTGACACAGGGCAGTGAGCAGGAGATGGAGGTACGATGAAAGGGAGGAGGTACGATGAAAGAGAGGAAAGGGTGGTGGATGGGAGTGAAATACGTGGGATTGGGTGCGTGTTTTTTGACTTGGCTACCTCCCTTGTAAGGGGGAAAAAGCTCTATGTATACAGATAGATCATGAACATTTCACCAGCACTTCTATTCCCGTCTCAGATAGGGTTTTGCATAACACTTTTTGAATCAGGGAATTTAATGCAGTGTCCTTCGTATGAACTCGATGGCAGGTAGACATAATCCCCCTCCATTCTGACCTCTGCCCCAAGTAAGAATTCTCTACCCCGTCCACCCAGCATCCTGATATTGATGTGAAACTGTCTCTATATCACTAACTGATAGTGGTAGGAGGGAGGAGAACACCTACCGGTTGTCAGCTCTCTATGTGTGGCGAACCTTAAGAAATACAGTTGAAGATGAGCGTGAGAGTGAGAGAGAGAGAGAGAGAAGAGAGAGAGGGGAGAAGAGAGAGTAAGAGATAGAGAAAAGAGAGAGATAGAGAGAGGGAGAGGAGACAAAAAGATAGAGAAGAGAGAGATTGAGAGAAGAGAGAGAGAAAGAGAGAGAGGAGAGAAGAGAGAGAAAGAGAAAGGAGAGAAGATAGACAGAGAGAGAGAAAAAGAGAAAGAGAGAGAGAGAGAGAGGAGGGAAAGTGTCTTGGGCCCAGCCTGGAGACTCAGATCAGCTGTACCTCCTGATGGTGGTGTTGGGACGGGAGGTGTTGAAAATGGGTTACTTTGTTGTCCATTTCGCAAGACCACCACATCCAGGTACCTGTCACTGGTCCCAATGTCAGGTCTTGCTGTGGTGCCCTGTCGTTCTCATCATTTCTGACCCAGACAGTGGGCAGGTTGTAGGGAGAGCCTTTCACTCACAAGGAGCCAAGATAACAGGGAAAAGAAATGGGTGTTGGATGGTTGAGTGCACGCATTAGCTGACCAATGCCCTTAGTTAACCACTCCAGTACTATGATGCCTATGTAGGCATCATGAGGCACAAGTAGGTACACGAGGCTGCCGCCATAGACATCTTGATTATATGTATATATTTTTATGTAGTTGTACATAAATTACCCCCAGATTCTGTGAACTGGTTTGATCACATTTTCTGTATTTATTATTAGTTGGAGTAAAAGAGAATGAGTAATACAGTCGTGACTTTATATTTTATAATGTGAGTGGTGTGATGAATCATACATATGGCAGACAATACTGTGCATGAGAATTTGATTCATACTAAAGTGATTTAAGGGTAACAGCCTTTTGGCATACATATGTATGAATGTATGTATGCATTTACATAAACACACACACACATACAAGCTGCAACAATATATGAATTCAAAGTGAAGTATGATAATCAATTGGGTAATAAGAGACAGAATCTCATAAGCATAGCTCCTTTCCTGTATATATAAATTCAGTAAATATGCCAGGAACCTTTTTGCAGTTAGGGAATAACTGGTACAGGTTGCTGTGCAATGTACTTCAGAAACTAATTTTGGGCTTCTATTGTACCTAGGGTTTGCTATGCTACAGGCACCCCAACCTAGATCTGTATCCAATCATAGCTACCCCAGTTAAAATTTCCTGGTACCAACACTGAACTTTCCTCCTTGTGCAAGGGTTGGTGCTGTTTGTAGTATTGAAAGATCGTCTTGTAAATTATTATATTTGGCCTACAGAGCTAAGAGTTTATATGCCAAGCAGGTCATTTGTGTAAATGAAGCAAGCTTGCATTTAGTCAATCCCAACACCAAATACACAATAAACAAATTTGTTATTATTCTGCTAATCCAAGTAACAAAAAGGCTCTGTTTACATATACTTACTATAATATTAAGTATTTAGAAATAAAACGGAGAAAAACCACAAAAACTAATCAAAATATAATACATTCGTATATATGATAAATATTTGGGGGAAATTATACATATGAACACAATTTGATGACAATGCACCAATGCACACTGCCTTGAATGTGAGACAGTTTCTGACCAATAACGGCATGACCCCACTTACCCACCCACAGTCTCACTCCCTAAAACAAAACTTTTTTTTGTTCCTCTGGTTGAGGAAAGTCCTCAAAAGAAAAAGTTTCCAGATGTGGAAGAGGTTAAGAAGAAATGCTGGAGTCATTAAAAGGCATCACTATGCAAGAGATCCAGGACTGCTTCGGACAGTGGAAAACACATCTGAATCAGTGCAATGCTTCAAATAGAGAATATTTTGAAGGCAATAAAAGAGTAAACATGTAAAAATAAGAGTAAAATAATATCACATAATTCTTTTTTTGTTTTTTGTTTTTTCTGATGGGAGGTTATCTCTCATGTGTATGTGTGTTGTGTGTGTATGGGTGGGAGTGGATTTTATGCTTTTGTTTTTTGGCTACCTCCCTTGTAAGAGGGGAAAAAAAGCCTTTGGTATATGTATGTATGTATTACTAATATATAATTTCTCTCTTCATATCATGAGGACAGCCTTTCATTAGTCCTTGAGATGTGAGACGAAAGGAACATTTTCACTTTGTTGAGCCTGAAGACTCGATTCCAACATATGCTAATGTGACAGCTGAATTGAAAATCACCAGCAATCTCCTGAACATATTTGTAATTCAGAACAAATGTTTTTGAATGCATGACTCATATTTTTTCCTCAGTTACTGTAATTTTTCAGGGAGTGAAATGGGTCTTTGCCTTCTGACTTGGCTACCTCCCATATACAGGGGAAAAAAAGCTCTTGGAATATAGATAGAAATTCTCCCAATTCATCATCAACTTCCTGAATGATCAATAAATGTGCATAATCATAAATATGGTCATACATAATATTTGAACTTAAAAAGAGAGAGAAAGAGAGAGAGAGAGATTTTTACACCTCAGATTTAACAACTATAACTCTTGGTACTATCCTTGGATTGAAATAAACAAATCCAAGCCAGAACATTGTAGAAAACAGGTGTATAAATCTGTGCTATTAAAACACTATTTTTCTGCAAACGAGATTTGCTTCCTATTCCCATGTGAGCTGTAACCAGAATGTTTCTGTACTCATCATAATTATATTAATTCTGAACACTTATGTCAACCAAAAACCTTCAGAAAACTTTAAGCATACGAGTTTCCAATACCTCAGAAACTTGTCCAGTCTCTTAATCAAAATCAGAGTCCAGGACTTCGTGTACATACACACAAAGCCACTGCACTAAACATGTGTATAGAAATCATGCTACTTAGCATTCATTCAGCTGCACTAAAATCTTTCTCCTTATTCATCCATAAGCAATCAGCATAAGGTACATATACACACACTTTTTTGTCTACTCTCAGCCATGTTCTTTATGAAGGTGTTCATAGATTTACATACACATACATATGCTTACACATACACAATTTATGCATAAATACAAACTACAAATAAATATGTAACAATACATTCCCCCTATGAACTTCATGAATAATGAGAATAACTTCTGAAAAAGTCTGACTAAAGGTAACTTTTCTCTCCTTGTTGGAGAATCTCATAATAGCATTTCCGTAAAATCCTACTTTTTCAAAAGCAAAAATTTAAAGCGTGTTGAAGACCACAAGATCAGCAATGACCTTGGCAACATCACCATCGTACTTGCGGAGAAGGCGTTGATTGACGTGCAGGTTAGTGAATCCCATCGAGACTAACTGCTGCAGAGGATCTGTCTGTAAAAGACAAACTGGGATTAGGACAATATTCAACCATACAGTAAACCCTCGATATAACAGACGATATGGGAACAGGTCTGTCGTTATATCCAAAGATCCGTTATAAGCAAGGACCCGTTATATCAGATGGAAATACCTGACAGATCTGTTATATCCGGTAGCTTGTCCAATATTAGAAATTACAGTAAACCCTCTATATAACTGACAATATGGGGATGTATATATCATTATATCCAAAGATCTGTTATAACCAAGGATCTTTCGCTATAACGGATGAAAATCCGTTATAGTAAGGCTTTGTCCGGTCAGATATTTTTTTCCATTATATCCAGAACAGAGGGAGTAATTGGTGAGGAACAGTGAGGATTTAGGACGGGTAGAGGTTGTGTAGATCAGATTTTTGTGGTAAGACAGATATGTGAGAAAGCTATAGGAAAGGGGAAGGATGTTTTTTTGGCTTTTATGGATCTGGGAAAGGCTTACGATAAGGTTGACAGAAAGGCACTGTGGGAGGTTTTGCGGATATACAGGAGTAGTAGAGCTTGTGTCAGGATTAGAAATGGAGAGAGTGAGTGGTTCGAGGTAAAGGTGGGACTTCGTCAGGGATGCGTTATGTCGCCCTGGTTGTTCAACTTGTACATGGATGGGGTAGTGCAAGAGGTAAATGCAAGGGTGGTGGGTCAGGGATTGGAGTTGGTTAACCTCTTTACTCCGGGGCACATTGCACGTCTGGCAGCATTAGCTGCCCCACATGCGATGTTGCGTCATAATAATCACATTATAAAAAATAAAGTCAGTGCTCAATCATTCGTTCTCTTTTACCTGTGAATTTTGATAACCATAGAAAATATGATGAAGCCAGTTTAGAGAGAATGGAGGTTACATAGGTACGACTACAATAAATATAATCAAGACACCGATGTCGGCATCATCGTGTACCCACTTGCTCCTCATGACGCCCATGTAGGCATCACCGTATGGAAGTGGTTAAAGAAAATGGGAGAAAAGTGGGAGGTGAGCCAGCTGTTGTTTGCAGATGACACTGCACTTGTGGCAGGATCGGAGGAGGGATTGAGGAAGTTGGTGACAGAGTTTGGGAGAGTGTGTGATAGAAGAAAGCTAAAGATAAATGTGGGTAAAAGTAAGGTGATGAGATGTACAAGGGGTGAAAGTGGCAGCAGACTGGAAGTGAGCACTAAGGGAGAGCGACTGGAGGAAGTGGATAGTTTTAGATACTTGGGTGCAAATGTGGCAGGAAAAGGCGGAGTGGAGGTGGAGGTAGAATGTAGATTGAGAGAAGCGAGTAAATGCCTTGGTGGATTAAAAAGTGTAATGAGCAATAAACATTTGGGAATGGATGCGAAGAGGAGACTGTATGAAGGAGTGATTGTGCCAACAGCACTGTATGGGGCAGAAACATGGAACATAAGAGAGGAAGAGAGAAGGAGTTTGAATGTGTTTGAGATGAGGTGTCTGAGAAGTATGATGGGGGTTACTAGGCTAGATAGAGTGAGAAGTGAGGAGGTGAGGAGGAGAACAGGGGTGGAAAGGGAGCTGGGAGATAGGGTTGATGAAAGAGTATTAGGATGGTTTGGACACATGGAAAGAATGAGTGAAGAAAGACTAGTTAAAGAGGTATGGAAGGCAGATGCGGAGGGAGTGAACATGAGGGGACGTCCTAGGATGAGGTGGATGGATGAGGCGAAGGGGGCTTTGGGGAAGAGGGGAATGTCTGTTGAGGAAGGACGGGAGAGGACAGAAGACAGGGGTGAATGGAGAATGGATGATGTTGTGATGCGTGAGGTGGAATGGGCAGGGGGATGGGGTTGAGGTAGTATGTGTGAGCAAAATTTGACGCAGCCCGAAGGGATTTCTCCCCGTCTTCTCCTTCTATGCATGGGGGGATGGAGAGGGGGGGTCGCCGATTTAATAAAGCGGCCTTGCTGTGGTTGTGCTGTGTCTTGCGACACTGCTTCTGACCCAGGGCAGTGGACAAGGTGCAAGGATGACCCGTCATCTGGGGATGCTAAGATGAGAGGGAGGGTGGAGGGGTGTGGAGTGTATTCAGGGATGGAATGGGTGGGAATGATTTTATGCCTTTTCCTTTTTGGCTACCTCCCTTGTAAGGGGGAAAAAGCCTTGGTATATGTTTGTATGTATGTATATATATATATATGCTAATAAGAACACAGGTACATGTGTTCACTTATGCAAAATAGAGGCTTCGTTAGTTTCTTTTTCCAAGTGGTCTACTTTGCATATATATATATATATGTGTGTGTGTGTGTGTAGTATTGAAAATGACAGCATTCTGACAGTTGAGTTGATAATCTTCTTGTTTATATTGTCATGGTTGCCAACAAGGATAGAGTATTTTGGGGTTGAGCAAGCAAAGGAAAGTTCACCAAAAGCATCCATTTTAATAATCAACATTTCATTTACACAGAAACATCTTCATGAAAAATCTGAAAAATACAAATATGCAAACATACAAGTATGAACACAAAAATTAAAATGATTACAATGATGAACACAAAAATTAAAATGGTTACAATGATATAACATAACTAGGGAATAGTGCTTACAAAATGAAGAAATGACACTCAAGTGCATTCGAGCATGAACTTATATAGTGGAAGAGATCTGATAAACCTGGACCTAGCAGTCATCTGAGGGAGGGGATAGTGGAAGGAGTGTGCGAGTTGTGGAGGCAGCATGTCTGACAGGAGTATAAGGAAGGTGGAGGGGTAGGGTGAGAGGGGGATGAGGGTTGGTTCACCTAACACAATGGTAACAAAGGAATGGGAGGAGGGGGGTTGGGGGGTTGGCACATGAGAAATTTACCCTTGAATAAGCTAATGCTTGAAACCATATTAGATTGAATACTGATAATAGGATTTTTTTCTCTTATGTACATAGCTTCTAAAAGTTTAAGAATGTGTGGGTCTCCACTGCAAGCAATAATTTTTTGTCCTTAACCAAGCTCTCTGGGTTGGCGATATCACAATGGTAATTTTGTATGTGTTGTTTGATAGCCCTGTTTTGTGTCAGAATAATGTTGATTTCAATACTACTTGTATAAAAGAAAATCTGCTCCATATTTTTCTAATGTGTATATAAGGGAGGAGTGGGGGTGGAGGTAAAATGTAGACTGAGAGAAGTGAGTAAATGTCTTGGTGGATTAAAAAGTGTAATGAGAAATAGACATTTGGGAATGGATACTAAGAGGAGATTATATGAAGGAGTGATTGTGCCGACAGCACTGTACAGGGCAGAAACATGGAACATAAGAGAGGAAGAGAGAAGGAGTTTGAATGTGTTTGAGATGAAATGTCTGAGAAGTATGATAGGAGTTACTAGGCTAGATGGAGTGAGAAATGAGGAGGTGAGGAGGAGAACAGGGGTGGAAAGGGAGTTGGGAGATAGGGTTGATGAAAGAGTATTGGGATGGTTTGGACACATGGAAAGAATGAGTGAAGAAAGATTAGTAAAAGAGGTGTGGAGGGCAGAGGTGGAAGGAGTGAATATGATGGGGCATCCTAGGATGAGATGGATGGATGGGGTAAAAGGGGCATTACGAAGGAGAGGAATGTCTGGAGTCTGCAGTCTGGCTAGGTAGACTTTCCTTTCAGGGTTGAGAGGATTCAGATGGATGGATGTCAGGGGGCCTGGCATGGAGCAATGTCTTTCAATTTGAGATGGCTGACAGGGATGTCTGGTAGGGTGGTTGCTGGAATTTAATGTGTTCATGTCTGGGAGTTGTTCTAGTAGTTTGTTTCCTCTTTGATACATTATTTGTGTTTTCACCAAACTAGATGGTGTGCATTCATTTACTACATAACAAATAGGAAACCAATATACATAACTAAAACTGTAGTTCACATATCGCACTTTTCTACCACTATTAGTTTCAACATTTATCAAAGAACCTCATTCAAACATATGGGACAACTGTTACAATTTTTACTGATACTGGTCATGCAGGATAAAATATTTTATTTCTCTGACATTTCTATGACACAATACAGGAAGAATAACCATACTTCAGTGTAGAGATGTGGCTCTGTGATCATGGTGACCGGCTTAGCTGCTGCTCCTTGCTCGCTCTCTCCTCCCTCTGGTTTACCCTCCACTGGATCCGACTTCACGCAATGTTCTCCCGTGTCCTTGGGACTCTCCGTTGGTGAGAGCATTTCCTGTAAATCACAGAATTAGGAAAGGTAAAGAACGCCTTGATAGAGAGGACTTATTAAAGTGAGAGGGGGTCTCAGTTGGTGACGGCATTTCCTGTAAATCACAGAATTATGAAAGGTGAAGAATGCCTTGATAGAGACGACTTATTAAAGTGGGAGGGGGTCTCACTTGGGAAAAACTTGGAAACAAAGATTTCCCAACTTAGATATAGTGTAAGATCTGCCCAAGAAAATAATGCATTATTTTCAACATAAAGCATTATACAACCATCATATTGATTGGTCTAAGGCAACAATTTTAGCCAAAGGAAAAGCCTACAAGAAAGAAATATAATAGAATCCTGCTTAATATCAGGCACGTTTGATAAAAACATAAACTTAAGCTATGGTCATTTTAAATGTGATTAATTGGTAACCCAACTGGTCACCAAGATCTTTCTGCCAGATTGAGCCTTATGTGTTGGTCAGGTCAATAGAGGTAAGGTCTACCCCCCTTCTAGCATTGTACTCTCTCCCCCTTCCCTCCCATATGGTTGCCACCTGATACTTACATTTAAACACAACTCTGTACCTATGTCAGTCTGAAGATGTAATATACGAAAGTACTTACATACATATACCAAGGGAGGTCACCAAAAAGGGAAAGGCATAAAAACACTCCCACCCATTTCATCCCTAAATACACTCCACACCCCTCCCACCCTCCCTCTCATCTGAGCACCTCCTGGATGACGGGTCATCCCTACACCCTGCCCACCGCCCTGGGTCAGAAGCAGTGTCGCAAGACACAGTACATCCACAGCAAGGCCGCTTCATTTAATCGGCGACCCCCCCTTCTCCGTCCCCCTTTGCATATAAGGCGAGGACGGGGAGAAATCCCTTCGGGCTGCATCAAAATTTACTCACACATACTACCCCACCCCCCACCCCCCCGCCCATTCCTCCTCATGCAGTCACAACATCATCCATATACAACCACTCTCCACTCACCTCTGTCTTCTGTCCTCTCCCTTCCTTCCTAAACAGACATTCCCCTCTTCCCCAAAGCCCCCTTCACCCCATCCATCCACCTCATCCTAGGACATCCCGTCATGTTCACTCCCTCCACATCTGCCTTCCATACCTCTTTTACTAGTCTTTCTTCACTCATTCTTTCCATGTGTCCAAACCATCCTAATATTCTTTCATCAACCCTATCTCCCAAATCCTTTTTCACCCCTGTTCTCCTCCTCACCTCCTCATTTCTCACTCTATCCAGCCTAGTAACCCCCACCATACTTCTCAGACACCTCATCTCAAACACATTCAAACTCCTTCTCTCTTCTTCTCTTATGTCCCACGTTTCTGCCCCATACAGTGCTGTTGGCACAATCACTCCTTCATACAGTCTCCTCTTCGCATCCATTCCTAAATATCTATTCCTCATTACACTCTTTAAACCACCAAGGCATTTACTCGCTTCTCTCAATCTACATTCTACCTCCACCTTCACTCCACCTTTTTCTGCTACACTTGCACCCAAGTATCTAAAACTATCCACTTCCTCCAGTCACTCTCCCTTAATGTTCACTTCCAGTCTACTGCCACTTTCACCCCTTGTACATCTCATCACCTTACTTTTACCCACATTTATCTTTAGCTTTCTTCTATCACATACTCTCCCAAACTCTGCCACCAGCTTCCTCAATCCCTCCTCTGACCCTGCCACAAGCGCAGTGTCGCCCGCAAACAACAGCTGGCTCACCTCCCACTTTTCTCCATTTTCTTTAACCATCTCCAATCCCTGACCCACTACCCTAGCATTCACCTCTCGCACCACCCCATCCATGTATAAGTTGAACAGCCAGGGCGACATAACGCATCCTTGATGAAGTCCCACCTTTACTTCAAACCACTCACTCTCTCCATTTCTAATCCTGACACATGCTCTACTACTCTCATAAAAACTCTTGACAGCTCCCAAAAGCTTTCCTCCTATCCCATAAATCTGCATAACCTCCCACAGTGCCTTTCTGTCTACTCTATCATAAGCCTTTTCCAGATCCATAAAAGCCCAAAAAACATCCTTCCCCTTTCCTATAGCTTTCTCACATATCTGTCTTACCACAAAGATCTGATCTACACAACCTCTAGCTGTCCTAAATCCACAATGTTCCTCACCAATTACTCCTTCTGTTCCTCTCCTAATCCTCTCAATTAAGATCCTCCCATAAGCCTTCCCTACTACACTTAACAGGCTAATCCCTCTGAAACTACTACATTCACACTTGTCCCCTTTTCCCTTGTAAAGAGGAACTATACAGGCACTTCTCCAGTCCTCCGGTACTCTACCCTCTCTCCAGCAAACATTAAATAACCTCACCAACCAGTCCACCATCACTGAACCTCCCTTTTTCAGACATTCTGCATGGCATCCATCCAGACCAGGTGCCTTACCTGCTTTCATCATCTTTACAACTGCCTTCACCTCATCCTTCCTTATTTCTCCTCCATTCTCCTCACTCATCACTCTCATTTTCTTCGCATTTCCCACTGCAGCTATCTTTCCTTCCCTATCCTCCTTCACATTTAGCAACTCCCTAAAATATTCTGCCCATCTTCCCCTTACTGCCATCTCTTCCATTATCATCTCTCCATCTGTACCTTTTACCTTTTCTTCCCTACTTGATTCGCCTCCTCTTCCTCTACTTACTGTCTACAAATTTCCCTTTTTCTGTGGTTATTTTGCATTTATAAATATATATATATATATATATATATATATATATATATATATATATATTTATATATAAATATATATATATATATATATGCATACATATATGTATATATATATGTATGTATGTATGTATGTATGTATGATTCCAAGTTTGAATTAAATGATTTCCCCACATCAAATTCAGAGGGTAACACCAAAGCAATCACTTATGCAGATAACCTAACAATAATAACCCAGCAAAACAACTACAAACTGCCCAGGATGTAACACTTCACCCCATACCATACAACACATAATGGAAGACTGCATTATACACAATCATGCACGCAAACAACACAACATACACTCTATAAAGGATTTGAGGGAAAACCCAGTTTTGGCTGTAGCATTCCTTGGGGAGATGGGACTGCTCGGACAGTCTAGGGAACGACAACAACAATAACAACTACAAACCATGGGCAAAGACCACATAAACATATTTAGACAAACTAGAACAGTGGCTCAAGACAAAACAGAATGGAGGCTTTCTCACAGAAATCATCAGTGACATTGCTAATCCTAGGCAACCATGAATCAAAGAAGCATTCAGCAGTAAAACTGAGAGGCCAACTACTTCCACTGGACAAGCACTCTAAAATCCTAGTTCTCACTTTTGACACAAATCCTCCAGCCCACACATTTATGGTGAAAACCAACAAAAAAAATAAACATTGTAAGATCATTAGCAACCACAGGATTTAGTCAGCAAAAAGAAAATCTAATTACAGTTAACAGTTCATAAAAACAACTCTAACACCTCCCTGGCATGGTTTCTTACAATCAAGAAAACAAACATAGACACTCAACAAACTACACAACACAATGCATCAACGATAATAACATAATGCACTTAACTACCAGGAGGTGGAGGAGGACAAGAAGGAGGATGAAAAGGGGGAGGAAAGATGAGGAAAAGGTTGGGGAGGTTAATGAGGAGTAGATGATGGACACAGCACAAGAGAAGGAAAGGGCAGGAGATGAAAATAAGGAAGAACAAAAAGATGAAAAGTTCAGAGATTTATGTCTCATCTCCGAAGCTTCTGTAGACAGGATTAACACGTCAAGTCTAGACCTCAGCATTCAGAACAAAACTGAATCCATTTACAAATTAAGAAACAAACATCAACTTTCACTATTCACCTGATTAATTCTGCTGATGAAAGTGCAGGCTGTGTTCCAGGCCCCTCGTACAGAATCTTCTGGAATGTCCTGCACCAGTTCATCAGGTAAGGCACCTGTGGTGTAAGGTACTCTGGTGCTTGTGCTACTTGATCCCTTAACCTGCAGGAGTATGAGGTGCACGTTCTGTTTATACGGCATTAGCGAAGACCTAATTTCAATGGTTTGAATTCTAAAGATTTGACAGGGAAAAAATAAGCCATAAATGGATTAAAACTCAACATGAGATGTAGTATTATGTACTACAATGTATCAATGATGGAAACACTAACAGAACCTAAATTCAATCAACTTCTGTGTTGAAAAAATGTGCCACAAAAAAAATTAAAAATCCTATGTCAAAAACAACTAAATTTGAAGATCAGACACAAGTCACAGTAATCAAAATTGCAATAATTTCCCACAACAAAGTTTAAATGTTTTATATGACTTGAGAAATGCAATCTGATATTTATTACTTTTGATACATTATATACTGAAGGCCCTTTTATTATAAAGGGGGCTCCTGAGTCAAAGTACATACCTAGATGGAGCTGACTTATCCCCAATGCTTTACCACATAGTGTTACATCCTCCTCCTCATCCACATATACACAACACTAATACAGGAACCCAACCTAATGCCACAATCAATACCACCCACATTCAGGGCCGGATTTACATGTTGCGAGGCCTTGGGCCCTGAAAGTGTGCAGGGCCCTGTCAGGTTGACCCCCCCATAAAAATATTCCAGTTTTCATGAAACGTACTGTCAGCCATCTCGGAGTTTGTTTACAGTCACCATATTGCTCAGTGCTCGGTCACAGTCAGCTGATTACTCATTTTCTTTATGACAATACACAAAAAAAAGTCCTTATACTATTATAATGGAGTTGGTGTGGGGCCCCTAAATATGCGGGGGCCTGGGCCGCGGCTCTATTGGCCCTACCCTAGATCTGGCCATGCCCACATTTAACGAATGCACAACACTTACGGAAGACAACATGCAACACAAAGGAGTTGCACACCCTTCTCCAACAAAAGAAAAGAAGCTAAACATACACGAATAGAAACACAGCTAAAATAATCACGATCCAAAAGAAAACCACTTATACAACAAATATTAATACTTCTATATCACCCACCACATCAGCCCCCCAGGGCTACAATCTTTAACTCCAACCTCTCAATTCATTAATTTCTTAACTTTTTTTGGCCAATTAATTTCACCTTTCTGAGTTAGGTTAATTAATTATTTTTGTCTTGTACTCGCTTTCTATATCACAGATCTTGGTCTTAGGAGATGAGATTCCATTGGTCAGTATTGTGATGTTAAGTGAGAAGACCAGGGGTCCCCAAAATGGTCAATATTGAGCCCTGTGGATTGATATGACTATCCAAGGAGTTGATAAATGCCTGAGGGTCAAAAGGGAGTCTACAAATATCTTGCCCAACCTAACAATGCAGAAGGAATTGTTCCCAACCACTATCTCCTGCTCCACACACATCTTCAGCAATTCCTATCCACTTTTATTCCTTCCTGACATACCATATCTTCCAACTATACCACCAATTTTTTTTAATCATCAACTCACACATGGTAGTGGAGTGGTAGACATAGGAGAGACTTAAGAGGAAGAGCAGACACAAGGGACAATAAAAGTTAAAAATTGTATTAACATTCCATATTGTCTCAACACACACAAATAACCTCTTCATATCAGATAGTCACATTATTCTATGATTGTAAATCTGTATCCAAACATAAAAGGATATTGTGACTGGTCCAAAATGTTGCCACTAAATTACTGTCTAAACACACACAAATAACCTGTTTATACCATGCAAACCAGCCACAACTGATAATGAGCACCTATTTGTGGTGGTGTAACATTAAAAGGGTTATGATAGTATTTGTGTTGCTAAATAAACTGTAAAAGTGAAACTAACCACAGGTTGCTTCTCGCTGGTCATGCAACTGCTCCAGCCACTGTCCCCATCCATGGATACGCTAATGAGGGTTGGTGACGGGTTTTCTACGTCTCTACTGTTGGTCTCAGACTCTGACGAGTTGTTTATGGGAAGAGGCAGTTCAACTTTACAAAAATCTGGAGACTTTTCACAATGCTTTGATCTTCTTTTCATTGCTTCTGGATAAATACAAACAAAGAATATTACTAAATTTTTCCATTAGTGCACATTTCTGTTTTAGGCCACAAAATTCCTCTTAACAAGGGGTGTAGCTAAGTCAAAACACATATCTACATCACTGAACTGACACGTTTTACAGATTTTGTTTCTAACCCAGGGCAGTGGGCAAGATGCTGGGATGACCTGTCATCCAGGAGGAGCCAAGAAAAGAGGAAGGTAGGTGAATGGGAGTGGAGTATGTGGGGATGGATTGGGTGGGAGTGGATTTTATGCCTTTGTTTTTTTGGCTACCTACCAAAGGCTTTTTTTTTTCCCTTACAAGGAAGGTAGACAAAAGATAAAGGCATAGAAACCACTCCCACCCATTCCATCCCCACATACTCCATTCCCCTCCACCCTCTTCCCTCCCTCTTATCTTGGCACCTCCTGAATGACGGGTCATCCCTGCATCTTGCCCACTGCCCTGGGTGAGAAGCAGTGTCGCAAGACACAGCACACCCACAGCAAGACCACTTCATTAAATCGGTGACCTCCCCTCTCCATCCCCTCGTGCAGAAAAAGACAGGGAGAAATCCCTCTGGGCTGTGTCAAATGCTAATGGAAGAGTCAATAATGACTACAGTCTTACCAGTAGTCTCGGTCTTGAAATTGAAGCATTCTGGCATCTTGACCATACAAAACTCCCGATCTGATGCGTCGTCACTATCGGACTCCCTCAAGATGGCCTGATCCTCTGAGTCCACTTCTGAGAATGTGCCACTAGAGATGCTGATGGAATCACTGCTGTCTATGTTCAAGTGCTCAACTAGAGCATTCTTGGTCTCATTTTCGTCACTTTGCATCACGAGAACAGCATCATCCAACGACAGAGTAGATTCCTCCATTTCTTTGTGTGGTAACTAAATGGCCAGACAACAGACAAATTAATACGATATTGCCATAAGATAAATATTCAAGCAATAAAAACAGAAACAAATTATCATCATTACTTTCCAATTCCAACAACAATCACCATCCCAATTTAGTCTGAAATTGATTTAAAGCAGTCTTCTTCTAGATGTTCAAATTCATGACATCTGACAAGAAGCAGCCCAGTGTGATGCAGGTATTCATCCTTACTTCTAATGAGATGTCATGCAGATCCTTTGTGGTTTCAAAGCAGACACTCCTTGCAACCAGTTCTGCTTCCTCTTCGAAGCTGGTTCTGCCACAGCCTGGTTCCACAGCCATCTGTGGTTCTTTATCTTCATGCTCTTCCTTTTCCTTACACTCAACTGTACCGGTGCAAGAATCAGCTACAATGTGTTCTGAGCAGATGGAGAGTCTTTTTATTCCCTGCAGTGAAAGAAGAAGAAGACGACTAATATACAGTACTACCTCTCAGGAGGTGCTAAGATGCGAGGGAGGGTGGAGGGATGTGGAGTGTGTTCGGGGATGGAATGGGTGGGAATGATTTTATGCCTTTTTCTTTTTGGCTACCCCCCTTGTAAGGGAGAAAAAGCCTCGGTATATGTATGTATGTACCTCTCATTAACGGACGTTAATTAGCTGCATTTGCTGTGTTTTCGCTGTGTTTTTGGTGCTGTTGTTTAGTGCTGTGCAATCACTATGCCACCCAAAAACCACTCCAAATCAATGGACTATTCACATCAATGGACACCGTTACCCCCTTTTAGTCCGTTAATGAGAGGTAGTACTGTATCAATCATTCTTTTACCCCTGGTCTCTCTTGCACCCATGACCTCCAAGAAACCAGCAACAGCTTCTGGGCAGGACCATAAGTCACTAATAAAAGAGATATTGTTGTATAAGGATTGTTAGTATGGGACATATATATACATATACCAAAGGCCTTTTCCCCCTAACAAGGGAGGTAGCCAAAAAACAAAGGCATAAAATCCACTCCCACCCATTTCATACCCACATACTCCACTCCCCTCCACCCTCTTCTCTCCCTCCTTATCTTTGCACCTTCTGGAAGACTGGTCATCCCTGCTTCTTGCCCACTACCCTGGGTCAGAAGCAGTGGCACAAGACGTAGCCCATCCACAGCAAGGCTGCTTCATTAAATTGGGAACATACATACATACATCTACATATACATACATACATATACCAAGGCTTTTTCCCCCTTTCAAGGGAGGTAGCCAAAAAGGGAAAGGCATAAAAACACTCCCACCCATTTCATCCCTAAATACACTCCACACCCCTCCCACCCTTCCTCTCATCTAAGCACCTCCTGGATGACGGGTCATCCCTGCACCCTGCCCACCACCCTGCCCACCGCCCTGCCCAAGGCTTTTTCCCCCTTTCAAGGGAGGTAGCCAAAAAGGGAAAGGCATAAAAACACTCCCACCCATTACATCCCTAAATACACTCCACACCCCCTCCCACCCTCCCTCTCATCTGAGCACCTCCTGGATGACGGGTCATCCTTGCACCTTGCCCACCGCCCTGGGTCAGAAGCAGTGTCGCAAGACAAAGCACATCCACAGCAAGGCCGCTTCATTTAATCGGGAACATGATGATGATAATATGGGAACATAATTGGGAACATGATGATGATAATATGGTTTAATGTCACAAACTCCCCCCTATCGAGAGGCTAGGATGGTGCCCCTCACAGATGACTTTGTAGAGTGGAATTTAACGAACCATGCCCTTGGTTCAACTTCGCCGGTGTCAGGGTTCGAACCGCCATCCCCTCAACCTTCACCGCAAGTAACGACACCCTAACCCACTCAGCCAGCGAGCTGAACAATAATAAAAAAAAAGTAGCTATACATTTCAGAAAAAAAAATTATTTCTTGCCTTTCATCACTGAAAATGCACATATCTATTTTGTGAATATGTATATTTGTTAGTTACATGCAACAAAATCTTCATATCAGCCATACACATACCAAGGGTTTTTCCCCTTTATAAGAGAGATAGCTAAAGTGAAAGGCATAAAGCCACTCCCATCCATTTCATTCCCACATACTCCACTCCCATCCATTCCATCCCCACACACTCCACTCCCATTCACCACTCCTCCCTCCCTCTTTTTTTGCCTCCTCCTGGATGACAGATCATCCCTGCATCTCCCCAACTGCCCTGGTTCAGAAGTGATGTAGCAAGACATAGCACATCCACAGCAAGGCCGCTTCATTTAATCGTTAACCCCCCTCTCCATCCCCTCATGCAGAAAACGAGAAGATGGGGAGAAATCCCTTCGGGCTGCATCCAAATATTATTCATACGCCCTCACCACCCCCACATTCCCCAACCACACTCTTCCATGCTTCACAGCAAGGCCGTGATTAGAGAGCACCATAAAACGTTTAAACTTGAAAAATCCTCACCTCTGTCACTTCAATTGCTGGTTGCACAGGAATATCAATTTGGAAATAGTCTTCAACTAGGACAACAGTATTACCCAACTCCTCTGATGGCTGGGTACTTAGGCCTTCCTGGACGGTGCAAAACACATCCCTCGTAAGTCCCGACGACTTGAACAAACTGTCTAACTTTCCGCCCTTGTGAGAGTTAGGATCAACGTGTGGCTCTTCAGCTTCTTTAGGTTGTGTAGAATCTGACAGCGATGCTGCAACATCGCTGCCACATTCCCACTCCTTCCTCTGGTTTTCTTCCACTTCGTCCTGCTCATCACTCTCTTTCTTAACAACACAGACTGCACACCACATCTGATTGCCAAAGACACGACCACTCTGACAAAACTGCCAGTGAGTTGCATACCATCCTGGCTGATCTGCAAAGAGGAAATTATAAATTTAATAAAATGCAAATCTTTATAATGTTCCAGTAAAATCACCATCTAACCAAATTCAGTAATGTGTTAGTACATACATATTCCAAAGGCTTTTTCCCCCTTACAAGAGAGGTAGCCAAAAAAACATAGGCATAAAATCCACTCCCACCTATTCCATCCCCAACATACTCCACTCCCATTCATCCCCCATCACTCCATCTTATCTTGGTTCCTCCTGGTCATCCCTGCATCTTGCCCACTGCCCTGGGTCAGAAGCAGTGTTGCAAGACACAGCACATCCACGGCAAGGCCGCTTCATTTAATCAGCAAACCCCCCCCCCTCCATCCCCTCATGCAGGAAAAAGAGAGAGGATGGGGAGAAATCCCTTCACGTTGCATCAAATTATTTTTCACACATACTCCCATGTGTGAATGTCTTGGTAAAAGAGAAAATACTTGCCTGGTGCAGTAAATGAAACAGAAATGCTGCCCTCTTCCCCTGGTTTGAGCTTAGGACATGGAACCTTCTTGGTGGAGGGAATCAATTTCCAGCCGGCTGGTGTACCGGGCAAACGCACTCGCTGCCACTTGCACAACATTGTCTGAAAACAAAAATCAACTAATTAACTTGAAAAACAGAGGAGAATACAATCAATTGTTGCCTTGAGTTTCATTAAGTGGAAAACACATGGTTGGAGTAGAGAAGGACATGGAGAGGGTGGCACCAAGAGAGGACTTGAAAGAATTGACAGAGAATAGAACCATCTGGAGAACCATAGCAAAAATGGTGAAGGCTCGTCTGGCTTGACAACCAACAGAGTAAGGAAAACCCACATCCCCACAGTGGCTGGCAACTGTCTTTGTAACCTTCTACAGATCTTTCTAGAAACTTTGGATTGCTGTCTGTGTTGTATCAGTGTGGAACTGTTTCTGTGTCACCAGCAAAAAGTGATAGGAAGGGGAGAGCAGTCACTGGTTGTCAACTCTCCATGTGTAAAAAAAAGTTATGAAATTAAAGCTAATAAAGAAAGAATCTGGGTCCAATCTGGAAGGGGAGAGCAGTTAGTGGTTGTCAACTCCCCATGTGTGAAAAAGTGTAATACATACATATACCAAAGGCTTTTTCCCCCTTACAAGGGACGTAGCCAAAAAACAAAGGCATAAAATCCACTCCCACCCATTCCATCCCCACATACTCCACTCCCATTCACCCATCTCCCTTCCTCTTATCGTGGCTCCTCCTGGATGATGGGTCATCCCTACATCTTGCCCACTGCCCTGCATCAGAAGCAATGTAACAGGACATAGCACATCCACATCAAGGCTGCTTCATTTAATTGGTGACCCCCCCCCATTCTCCATCCTCTCATGCAGAAAAAGAGAAGACAGGGAGAAATCCATTCAGGCTGTGTCAAAATATCCTTCACACATACTCCCTACCTCCCTGTCCCCCACATGCATTGCAGCAGCATCCATACACAACTATTCTACACTCACCCTTATCTTCTGTCTTCTCCCTTCCTTTCTCAATAGATATCCGCCTCTTTCTCAATGCCCCCTTTTCCCCATATTCACATAACCATGTACCCATAACCACATATCCTTACAAAAACCACTGCTTTCTCTCTCCTACTACTTTTATTATTACTCACTCTATCATTCCAAGGAAACAATCCATTATTACGGACTCTCCATGTCTTCACAAAGGTTTTCCCAGCTTCCACTGTTGATCCGTCCGGGAAGGTAATATCATGAAGGAATTGTGCATTGTAACCTGGCCCATGCCTTCTCTCACCAGACAAGTCTTCAGCTAGAGTCTCCAGCTCCTGTAATGTTGAAAAGAATCAATCAACAGATCTGCTGTTCTGGTTCTCTTAAACAATAGACCTGCAGCACTGCAGGAAATCCGCACCAGATTGCTGTCTGGAAAGAGAGAATGTTGGACAATGTAGTAAAAGGTGCTCTGTGTTTTCCATTTAAATGTTGCATCTGGATCATTTGGTGTCTGCTGCAAGGAAGATTCTGTGTTGGTACTGTTTCAATGCATGGTGGTGACTTAAATGTAGGCATAGCATTGCAATTCTTGGTGAGGAGAACAAACCATTTATATATAAGCTCTATGCTATCATTAAAGTGACCAAAAGTGAGTATCTGCAAGAGGTGGTCTTCTGAGATGGACGTCAGAGAGAATTGTCTCCCTGCCACACATCTTTAAAATCTATCTATATTCATCTATATATCAAGGGTTTTTTCCCCTTATAAGGAGGTAGCCAAGTAAAAGGCATGTACCTACTCACACACGTTTCACTCCCCTTCATCACCCTCTCATCTTAGCTCCTTGTGAATGAAGGTTCATCCCTGTCTCCTGCCCACTCCCGAGTCAGAAGCAATGCAACAAGACACAGTATGAAGTACGTAAGACAGAATGAGTGGACGGGTGGTGAGGTAAATGCCAAAAACCATTGGAATTTTATTACAAAGGATTACAAAGGATTACAAAGGCGGAGCATGCCGACAGGAGACCTTTTGATCCATATCTAGGTCGGATGCGAAAAAAAAATCATATTAATAATAAAACAATAAATAAAAACTATAATAATGTAAATAACAAATAAGATACATAAATAAATGCATAGGTATAGTTGAATAATAAACAAACAGGTAAATAGTAAATAATGATAAATTGACATATAACTAATAATAAATGAAAATCAGACAGACAAATGATAACAAAACAAAAACAAAATAAATGAAAATCAGACAGACAAATAATAACAAAACAAAAACAAATAAATGAAAATCAGACAGACAAATGATAACAAAACAAAAACAAAATAAATGAAAATCAGACAGACAAATAATAACAAAACAAAAACAAATAATATAAGATAAATTATAATCATTACAGCATTTTACTTAGGTATTTATCTAACTGATTCTTAAAGCTTCGAACTGAACTACATTGCACCCTTATCCTTACTGATGTTTTGTCCTAGAAGGACTTTTTCAGTGTACACAAAGAAATAAAATAACAGCTTAAATACTCCCAGCTTGTCCCATTTCTCCCCACCTTTCCACTCAAGACACAATATATCCACAGATAAAAGTGAAGGTATTGACAGAGCACGTCCACAGCAAGGCCGCTTCATAAATTCAGCGACCCCCCTCTCCGTCCCCTCATGCAGAAAAGGAGAAGACTACCACTTACAAGAGGAAATACTGAAATATGCAGAGGTGGTGTGTGAGATCAGGAGAATGAATGGGAACTGAAGAAAAGGTGGTGAATGATGGAAAGAAGAGGTGGGAGAAAAGACATCCATTCAAGGAATGATTGCTAAGAAGAAACCAGGAAGCATACGAGAAATACATACGTACATATATCAAAGGCTTTTTCCCCCTTACAAGGGAGGTAGCTAAAAAACAAAGGCACAGAAACCACTCCCACCCATTCCATCCCACACACATTCCCCCCCCCCCCTTTCATCCTGGCACCTCCCAGATGACAAGCCATCCCTGCATCCTGTCCATATAATTTATTCTGCATACCACCCACAAACTCTCATACACACATATATCCATACATATACCAAAGGCTTTTTCCCCTTTACAAGGGAGGTAGCCAAACAACAAAGGCATAAAAAAAAAAACACTCTCAAACTCTCAAATGGTAAATTATCTTAGAAGATTTCAAAGACTGCAAACAGCCACTTACCAAAGGTTCTGTGCTCATCTTCCCCATTTTGCTACTGCTGCTCCTCATACTCTTTCTCTCACAGCGACGGTGGTGCCGGGCCTCCGCTGCAACAAGTCTGTGCTGTTTATGCATAACCTTACGCAGCTGATTCAGCTGCTCTGCTGAGCACCATGATTTGCGCCGCAGATCTGCCATCTTGGCCAAGATCTTCTCCTGCCCACGCATGCACTTGTCCCTGTCTTCACCATGCCTGAAGAAGAAGAGATATTGTATATTTTCATTATCCTCAAACTGAACTTCTGGCACCTAAATCTGTCTTTCCAAAGATAGTTGGAGGAGGAGGAGGAGGAGGAGAAACAGGAGAAGGAGGAGGAGAAAAAGAAGGAGGCAGAGTTGGAGAAGAAGAAGAAGGAGAAGAAGAAGAAGAAGAAGAAGGAGGAGGAGGAGGAGGAGGAGGAGGAGGAGGAGGAGGAGGAGGAGGAGGAGGAGGAGGAGGAGGAGTTGGAGAAGAAGGAGTAGGAGGAGGAGAAGACAAAGAAAAAGAAGAAGAAGAAGACATACATATAAGCTTTCTACATGGGAAAGGCCAAGTGAAACCACATACTCATGTCATAAACATAGGCGGCCTCTTCAACCGCCCCTCCCATCCTCATCTCAAGAATAAAAGCCCACTCTATCACCTGTCACACTACAATTAAAAGCAATGCAGCAGGGCACAGCTCTTCCACAGCAGGTTCCATGTTGGTATTGGTTTACAGTTGGTACTCTGAAGGCAGAAAGTTAGTGTAGTTCTTGCATGTCACGGGAGGAATTTTGCCGTTAACCTTTTCAATACGAGTCAAATTCTTCCACGCAGTATAGGTTGCCTGAGGTATGATGATTGATGCCTCACACTACTTGCATTATTAAATATAAAGTCACTGTTGTGTTAATCATTCTCTTTCACTGAGTAATAATACATACATATACCAAAGGTTTTTTCCTACTTACATGGGAGGTAGCCAAAAGACAAAGGCATAGAAACCACTCCCACCCATTCTATCCCCTACCCACTCCTCTCCCCTCCCTCCCACCCTGTCACCAACTGGATGATGGGCCATCCCCGCGCCCCATCACACTACTGTCCGCAGAGTAATAATAGATACAGAAAACATGATCAAGCCAGTTCACAGAATTAAGGGGTCACTCAGCTATACATATATATACCAAAGGCTTTTTCCCCTCACATGGGAGGTAGCCAAAAGACAAAGGCATAAAAACCACTCCCACCCATTCTATCCCTTACATACACCAAGGTGCCAAGATGGGAGGGGGGGAGGAGGGTGGAGGGGAGTGGAATATATGGGAAATGAAATAGGTGGGAGTGATTTCAATGCCTTTTCTTTTTGGCTACCCCCCATGTAAGGGGGAAGGAGCCTTTGGTATAGGTATAGGTATAGGTACATACTCCACTCCCCTCTACCCTCTTCCCTCCCTCTTATCTTGGCACCTCCCTGCATCTTGTCCACTACCCTGGGTCAGAAGCAGCATCGCAAGACGTATATCCACAGCTAATGTGTTATCCTCAGCATTTGTATTTGTTATTTTAAACTGTGTTCTTTTCTTTATCTGCACTTCATGTATATTGATTCAATGCCAAATAAAGTAGTACTACTACTACTACTACTACCACCACTGTACTATGACCTGTTCAGGGAGTGGTTGGGATAAGTTCCAGAACATTCTTTTTGTATGTCCTACATAGTACAATGATAGCATCATTATTCTGTGGTAACCAGTCACACAGCCAATGGTTCCAGTCCCTGTGACAGACATAATACATTATATTGTCCCTGAGTGACTTCAGAATTCCCCTGGAGGTCATTCTCAATTACCTGAAGGGTGCAGGTCTTCTGCGAGAGAGACCTGGGTAATGAATTGATTGATCATTTCATTATTTAGTAAATCATTAGTGCAGTTCCATGTCTATCAAATCATTCTTATTTCTCTTAGTGCAGTTCCATGTCTATCAAATCATTCTTATTTCTCTCAGTGCAGTTCCATGTCTATCAAATCAGTCTTATTTCTCTTAGTGTAGTTCCATGTCTATCAAATCATTCTTATTTCTTAGTGCAGTTCCATGTCTATCAAATCATTCTTATTTCTCTTAGTGCAGTTCCATGTCTATCAAATCAGTCTTATTTCTCTTAGTGCAGTTCCATGTCTATCAAATCATTCTTATTTCTCTTAGTGCAGTTCCATGTCTATCAAATCAGTCTTATTTCTCTTAGTGCAGTTCCATGTCTATCAAATCATTCTTATTTCTCTTAGTGCAGTTCCATGTCTATCGAATCATTCTTATTTCTCTTAGTGCAGTTCCAGCCAAATTTGTAACTGAACACAACTCAACCATGTAAAAAGTGGGTCACTGATATCAGAACCCAAAAGATCACTATTACCACAGAACAAGGTTGAAATCAAAACCTATCCCAAGGTTAAGTAATTTGTGAGGAAACACAGGAAATGTCCTTCAACAAATAGCCTACAGAAACTATCCTTAGTACATGTATCCAGTAACAGAGAAAAAATGTACAAGAAAATGTCTTACTTGGAAGAAGACTTCCTCTTCTCAGGCCGATCCGTCTTCTTTGGTTTATCCTCCTCTTTGTTCATAGTCTTCTTGCGCTTGGCACTCAGTTCACTATAACAGCAAGGTTTCTCCTTCTTCTTTAGCTTCTCTCTGCTCTTTACTTTTACACCATTGCTGAGCTCCAGATCTTTCACTAAATGAAATATAACATAAAAGTCTTAATTAATGGAAAAGGGTTATATCCAAATGGATATAAATGTAGATGAAACATATGTCTAGAGATGATAACCCCCCCAAACCTCCTTTGATTAAAACTTCTGGATGCTGGCAATAGTTGCATAAACACTTACCAAATTCTTTTGACTTGAGAGCAGAAATATTTCCTCCCTTCTGGGAAGAATGAGATGCGCTTTCTTGTACGGTGCTGGGACCTCCAAAGTGCACTAGGTTCTGTAGAGTTGTTGCTATGTCCTCATGAATCTCTGCTCTTAACTCTTCATGGAACTGCCAATTTCATATTCCAAGTATTAGAAAGAAAGAAAAGAGAAAGAAAGAAGGAAAGAAAGGAAGAAGGAAAGAAAAAATAAAGAAAGAAGGAAAGAAAGAAATAAAAAAGGAAAGAAAAAAGAAAGAAGGAAAGAAAAAAGAAAGAAGGAAAGAAAAAAGAAAGAAGGAAAGAAAAAGAAAGAAAAAAGAAAGAAAAAAGAAAGAAGAAAGAAGGAAAGAAAAAAGGAAAGAAAGAAGAAAGAAAGAAAAAAGAAAGAAGGAAATAACGAAAAAAGAAGGAAAGAAAGAAAAAAGAAAGAAAGAAGGAAAGAAAGAAAAAAGGAAAAAAAGAGAGAAAGAAGGAAAGAAAGAAAAAAGAAAGAAGGAAAGAAAGAAAAAATAAAGAAAGGAAAGAAAAAAGAAAAGAAAAAAAGAAAAAAGGAAAGAAAGAAAAAAGAAAGAAAAAAAAAATGCACTGGGAAAACTTTAGAAATGCAAAATAATGACATTACATTCCATAGCCTTAAAAGCAATTTTCAAAATATGAATTCATATATCATAATGATGACTACTAAAAATCTAATGAAGAAAATGCAGAATAACTCTAAACTGATACTTTACTTTCTACTCACATGTGCTTAATACATATGTAGAGCATATGTGAGAGAGAGAGAGAGAGAGAGAGAGAGAGAGAGAGAGAGAGAGAGAGAGAGAGAGAGAGAGAGAGAGAGAGAGAGAGAGAGAGAGAGAGAGAGAGAGAGACAGAGAGAGAGAGAGAGAGACAGAGAGAGACAGAGAGAGAGAGAGACAGAGAGAGAGAGAGACAGAGAGAGAGAGAGACAGAGAGACAGAGAGAGACAGAGAGACAGAGAGACAGAGAGACAGAGAGACAGAGAGAGAGACAGAGAGACAGAGAGAGAGAGAGAGACAGAGAGAGAGAGAGAGAGAGAGAGAGAGAGAGAGAGAGAGAGAGAGAGAGAGAGAGAGAGAGAGAGAGAGAGAGAGAGAGAGAGAGAGAGAGAGAGAGAGAGAGAGAGAGAGAGAGAGAGAGAGAGAGAGAGAGAGAGAGAGAGAGAGAGAGAGAGTGTGAGAGTGTGTGTGTGTGTGTGTGTGTGAAGAATGGTTGTGAATGAATGATAAACTGACATGGCCCAAAGAATTTCTCCTTCTCCTCTCTATTTACTCATGGAAGGAGGGAGGGAGGGTCACCGTGTGAATGAAGATGTGGGGGTAAACCAGCTTCAGTTGTCAGGCCTTGCTGTGGAGGTGCTGTGTCTTCCTGCATTGCTTATAACCCAGGCAAAGACTATGGGACAGAGATGGTCCTTCATTTACAAAGAACTAAGAGATTTTTATTTATTTATTTATTCATTTATTTTACTTATTTTTTTATTTTTTAAGGGAAATATGTGGGTGTGGACAGGTGTCGGCTGGGTGGAGGGTGAACACATCCCTTGGCTTGCTACCTCCCTCGTAAAGCGGAAGAAGCCTTATGGTATATAGATAGATAAACCCACTGGACACATGTCTGGACCTGGATTGGTTTATATGTGTTTAGCAGGAAGGGCAGGCACCAAGATATTTAATTCTTTATGTAAAAAAATGGAATAAAGGAGGAGAGATTGTTGAAGAGGAGTGGCAGAGTGAATAGAATACATTTCTGGGTTTCATCCAGAGACCAGGAACTGGTTCCTTAGTGCTACACCTCCTTGTGGAGGCACAAGAATATCTCACTCTACGACCAAGTGCTACAAAGTAGGTAAAACAAACGGGTGTATGTGAAAGCCCCAGGAGGCAAAAACTGAGGATGAGTTGACAGGGTCCATGAACACAACCCCCCTATTTAACCCCTTCCATACGGTGCCGCACACGTAGGCGTCATGGGGAGCGAGTGTATTCGCGAGGCTGCCATATCGGCGTCTTGATTATATTTATTGTAGTCGCCCCTCCATAATGACATTCTTTCTAATTCTTTTGTAATCGCATTTTCTATGGTTATCAAAATTCACGGGTGAAGAGAGAACGATCGATATAAGCGGTGACTATATTTTATGATGCGAGTATTATTACGACACGTCGTACGGCTGGCATTGGCTGATGCCACCGAGATCTAAGTCCATGACGCCTACGTGTGCGGCACCGTATGGAAGGGGTTAAATGTAAAACCCACCTTGATATACAAATTTTTGTATTGCAATCAGTCAGCTGGGAATACAACTCTGTTGTATAGTGAGGTATTCCTGTACATACATACATATATATATTAAAGGCTTTTTTCCCCTTACATGGGAGGCAGCCAAAAAACAAAGGCACAGAAACCACTCCCATTCCTTGTGGAGGTGAGGTATATATATCCTGCTGGTCTGGTAATGATCTCATGTTGATTGAAGGTCATTGGTACTCCAATGAACTTCAGTCCAAATTCCATCCTCATCTACTCCAGCAGCACATCCTCTTTCAGGCTCAGCACAACAGCCCCAAGACTTTAGATCTAACATGTAAACTAGTTTAAATTTACTCAAAAGCATCAACTGAATTCGTGATAAAGTCTTACCTTCCTCATGTAAGTGATAAACCACGAAGGTGGCAGGTTTTCTGAATCATTCTTCCCTTCCTCTTCCTGCTTCTTGGTGTCCTCTTGACCTTGCATGTGACTATGTGTAGAGAAGGTCCCCCCTTTGGAGTCTTTTGTGGTTTTAGGAGATGGTGAGGCCTGATATAAGAACGGTACTGGTGGAGAATCCCGAGCACGGAAGTGGAGATAATTGTGGTGACTTCGGCTTCTGTGAATGGGAATATTTTGTGCTTGTGTTGTGGATGTTCCCCCAGGTGATGTGCTCCTGTTAAAGGAACCATTAAGTCCCTGAGATTCAGGACTTCCATTCCAGGACTCATGGCTTGACCCTGAAGCAAATTACAAGAAATATGGAAATGTTTACAATGGGATAATATACACATACATATACCAAAGGCTTTCCCCCCCCCCCTTACAAAGGAGGTAGCAAAAAAACAAAAGCATAAAAACCACTCCCACCCATTCTATCCCCAATGGGATAACAGGGAAATTTAATGTCTACTGAGCATTTTACTTTCTTTCACAACACCATCAATAACAAAAAACATGTGAAACTTTATGTAAATATAATATTGAACTAAACATGAAACTCTAAACATGAGAGAAATTTGCTAGTAACAGCAACATCAATCTGATCATTTTTATGACAGTCGCATGTAGGATTCGAACCCAATGCTCTCGGCCACCCGGGTGGCCGAGAGCAGTGGGTTCAAATCCTACATGTGACTGTCATAAAAATTATCAGATGAAACTCTAAATATTCAATCACAATTTAGCTTCTTCGTCCAAACCTTAGAATCCTCAAAATAATTCAATTACTCAAATATAATTCATATGATAATGTTTGAGTCAAATCAAAACAACCTCAATCATTCTATCTTGAAAATTGGATTATGCAGACAAATTCTAATTTACAGTTAAAGCATGTTGCTCACTGATTGATTTGGTTTAATGTCACAACCCCTCCCCCCTTTTCAGGAGGCTAGGGCAGTGCCCCTTACAGTGGACTTTGTAGTGTGGA
>NC_134809.1:12860881-12945881 GCF_046742065.1 Oratosquilla oratoria
TTAAAAGTAATAAATCAAAATTATTCAAATTTGAAATAAAGTACAGTGTAGGGGAAGTGTCTAGAGAACCCCCTTCTGAGTGTCAAAAACATAGGCAGGTGGAAAGGCATCAGGGAAAAAACACTTCTAGAGCCTTCCAGTAAAAGAAAAAAAACACAAGTGTACTGGTCGACTCTTGCAAAAAAAAGTAACTGCACAGAAAAAGGACAAGACATTTCAAAAAAATATTGCCGTGTGTTCTAAAGGTGAAGTCATGCAATTACCAAGTTCTGAACAGTGTTGACCATGACAAAAGCAGCTGAAAAGATGTAATATTGTGGCAAACGGGAAGAAGCTGAAGTTCATTCCTAAGAAAAGAACCACTGGAGGGTGGATGGCATAGGAACTACCTTGCTCAAGACTACCTGGCAAACCTGTGCTAAATGATATAGCATATACTCAGCCTCTTTATAAATATTACAGAACTATGACTAGCAGCTATCAAGTAACAAAACAGCAACTGTGGTAAAGAAATAACACGTCATTAACCACTTCGGTAAGATGACACCAACATAGATGTCATGAGGTATGAGTAGGTACACTTGGATGCCGCCGTCGGCATCTTGATTATATATTTTTCTTGTAGTTGTATACAAGTTACTCCCGGATTCTGTGAACTGGTTTGATCACATTTTCTGTTTATTATTATTATTACTCAGAGTAAAAGAGAATGAGTAATACAGCAGTGACTTTATATTTTATATTTATAGTGTGATGAATTGTAAATGTGGCAGCCAATGCTGTGCATGAGAATTTGACTCATACTGAAGTGGTTAAATAGAATGACTGTTCTGTTAGTGATCTACTGCTGATTATGCAAGGAAGCACTAGCCAGAGAGAAGCAAATCATGCTAAGTATTTGAGGATAAATTCAAAACTGCAATACCTGGGGACAGGAAATTGGGTAAATGCAGAAACCTACTACGACTCTGCTTCCTTCTGCAAACTACACAGGGAGAAATGTCATGTCTAAGTCTTACTAAAATGTTATTTTCAAAAGATAGGCCCCAAATCTAGGCTACCTCCCTTATAAAAAGGAAGAAGCCCCACATAGATAGATAGGTCCCACATCAATCAGAATTCGCTGAGCTATCATCCAAACATCTGGATTGTCTTGCTTAGGTGCAGACACAGTGCTTCATTACTAAGTGCCACTGTTGCACAGCTCAAATTAGGTGGATGGCTTAATTCTTTTTGATGTGGACATGGGGCAAAACAAGTAAAGAAATATATCAATAGATACGTGACAAGTGAGATGAAGAAAAGAGTAGGGGTGGAAAGGGAACTGGCAGACAGGGAAGATGAAAGAGTACTGGGATAGCTTGGACACATAGAAAGAGTAAATGAAGACTAGCAAAAAGAGTATGGAGGGCAGAGGAGGATGAAGTGAAGCTGAACAGTAAACCAAGAATGGGTTGGGTAAAAGGGGAATGTCTGTTGAGCAGGGAAGGGAGAGGGCAAAAGATAGGTGTGAGTGGAAAATGATTGACATGGTCCAAGGGGATTTCTACTCTGTTTTTGCATGAGAGGACAAGGAGGGAGGCGTACCATGTAAACGGAACAGCTGGCCCTGCTGTGGATGTGCTATGTCTTGCTGCATTGCTTCTGACCCAGACAGTGGGCAGGGATCAAGGATGACCCTTTGTCCACAAGGAACCAAGATAACAGGGGTGCGATTGATAGAAAGCATAAGTGGATGGAGTGAGGTTAAAGGGATGACCAAGAATGAGGTGGATGGACAGGGAGAGAGTGCAAATAATGAGTGAAAGGAGATTTTCATTGGATAATAAAATATTGCACCTCCATTTCCAGTTACATGTGACCTCATCCTTTCCAGCTTCTCACCCATCTCTCACCCACTACCAAAATCAACCCCTCTACATCTTATCACCCAACTTTTACCCACATTTACTTTAAGTCTTCTCCTCTCACACCCATCAAAACTACACCACCAACTTCTTTATAAATTGGGATTTTTTCTTTATTCTACTACAAAAAATGTGAAATACAAAATTGAATATGAAAGTGAAGATTTCATTGGAGACAGTAACTCCATGAGACAGATATGCCTGCCTGTTTTTTTTATATTTATCAAAATGACTTAATACTCTTTCATGACTGTGTAGTCGGTCAAGTCTTGAGATAGTGCATAGTTTGATAACCCTCCTCCTAGGCCATACACAATTTCCTACAATGAGAGACAGATGGACATGGTAATCTGAAATTTTAACCATTTCAATTCCCATTTTACCTATCTTTTTCACTCCTTCCTTGGTTTTTATAATACTACAGTGAGACCTCTCATTAATGGACATTAATTAGCTGTGTTTGCAGTATTTTCGCTGTTTTTGGTGCTGTTGTTTAATGCGTGCAATCACCATGCCACCCAAAAACCACTCAAAATCAACGGATTATTCACATCAACGGACACCGTTAACCCCCCTTTTAGTCCGTTAATGAGAGGTAATACTGTATTATACTTTTGTTATGAAGTACTTGATGCAATTTACATTCAAAACAACTTATACTGAAAATACCATACACAAAATATCTAAAAATATGTAAAATAATCACCAATAAATGTTATATGTGAAGTGACAACCATAGAGAATTCTGAGCATTTCTGTAAACCGTAGACTCTACTATAACTGTTACACCCAGTATCACCATCCACTGATACCACAAGCTACTCAACAATGATAATATTTGTTTATCCTAAAAATTATACAATTGCTCAACTAACCATTCTACATGTAGAGAAAACTATAACTAGGTTGAAGAAAGATAAACTGAACTATACCTTTGTTATCTGCAACAAACAAGCAGGGGAAGAATTTTCTTTCACTGATATTTCTTGGTCCTCTTCCTTGATGATCCTTTGGAGTAAGTGAAGTGGAGGATGAGGAAGAGGAAGAAGATGACATGGGCCTGAAGAATGAGATTCCACTCCCGTCCTTTGGCGGTGAGGAACCCACACGCCGGATACCCGATGAAACAAGTGAGAGTACTGTAGAGGGTGAAGTGGATGTGGGAGATGTTCCCTGCCGGGTGATGTCTAGAAGCAACTTCTCGTTCATTGCAGCTTTCCTCTTTGCAACCTGAAATGGCACAAGAAATACGTTAGAGAGGGAAACCAATCTAGCAGCATATTCAACCACATGAACCATTTTAACCACCCAGTTGACAGGGATAATGCTAAAGTCATCACATACAACAATAACATCACAAAGAAATTTAATTGAATGCAGTTTGATCAAATCTAGTAAGGGAATAAATGTCTACATCAAGGTTTATACAAATTAGATAGTTATATTTGCCATGAAATTTCAAAATTATTTAAATTGTAATATACCAATTATGAGCAATTGTCCAATACTTGTTGGTTACCAGGACGGTATCAAATGTCACATGTATTTCTTCTACTACCTCTCCAAATTCCCTCTTCACCATGTCTCACTCAGTCATATATTCTGTACCTTGTTTCTTCATTTTATAATTTCTTCTTTGTATCAGCACTGAAGATGTAATTATGCGAAAGCACTCTGCTTCATTAGTTTACTTTTCCTAGTGGTTACTTAAGCATATATATAATATATATATATATATATATATATTTATATATATATATATATATTATATATATATATATATATATATATGTATATATATATGTATATACATATATGTATATACATATATGTATATATATGTATTTATATATACATATATGTATATATATATATATATATATGTATTTATATATACATATATGTATATATATATATATATATATATGTATATATATATATATGTGTATATATATATATATATATATTATATATATATATATATACATATGTGCATATATACATATAAACATAATATATGTATACATCCATCTCCAATTTAGCAGACAAAAGGATGAAAACTGTTCTGATAAATATAATAAATTCAACAAACTTTTTTGATTGAATATCAGACTTATGACTATATAATCCAACCATATAATGGAGAGACTCTGATTCTGAGTTATTGGATTTCAAATCGCTTACAACAAATATTCTCGATAATTAATACATGCACTGGATAATAGTTATCTTTGTATTCTAGTTATCCTATGCCTCCCCATATCACCACTTTGACATCAACAGGGGATAAACGTATTCTGATTAACTTCTTGTCTAAATTCCAACAACCACCCCACAAGGCAGCCACTACACCCTATACAATCAACAGGCTATCTTCTCAGATGTGTCAATATGTTAACCCACACTCTGGCCATAAACACAGAAAGTCATTCATGATCTCCTCTCAGATTACTTTCCCATGAAAATGATCCTAGAGCTCACTCTAAATTCTCACCTTGACAGCTTCTTGATATTCTGCCTCCGAGTCTATTGGGAGCTGTAACAGAAAAGTAACTAATAAGTACATGTGATAAAACACATACATACATATATATAGCCAAAAGATAAAGGCATAGAAACCCACCCATTCCATCCTCTACATACTCCACTCCCCTCCACCCTCTTCCCTCCCTCTTATCATGGCACCTCCTGGATGATGGGTCATTCCTGCATCTCGCCCACTGCTCTGGGTCAGAAGCAGTGTCGCAAGACACAGCACATCCACAGCAAGGATGCTTCATTAAATCAGCGACCCCCCCCTCTCCGTCCCCTCATGCAGAAAAGGAGAAGATGGGGAGAAATCCCTTTGTGCTGCGTCAAATTTTTCTCACACACACTCTCTTACTCCCCATCCCCCATCCATTCTTGAGTGAAACTCAAGGCAAGAATAATTATCACAGGGTGTTTTATGTTTTCATGACTGATGGGAGCAATGTCATGGAGATATAATTAAGTGTGGCTCTTAAAAATGGTTTACAAACTATGATTACAGTTTTCTTCTGTTTACCAAAACATGTAGTTGCTATTCATCTTAGTGTCCTTATTTTCTTATTGGAAACAATCACACAAATAAAATACTGAGTGAGCAACAAGCTCAGAAGCATAGTATGTTATACTTGAATCATACTGTCTACATATACTGACAAACTAAGAATGACAAAAAAAATTATTTGAATGTTTACATACCTTGTCACCCTCTTCATCACGATAATACACACAAATATCTTCCTGCTGCACACCAGAACTTAAAACATTCTGAAACTAAACAGGAAAAAAATAAGAGATGATAATTTACTGGAAGATCCTTTGAAAGATGGAAGCACAGAATTTCATTATGAATAGGATGTTATGGATATTCATTATGGATGTAATTACTATGTAAAGAAAGACCATACATATACCAAGGCTTTTTACCCCTTACAAGGGAGGTAGCCAAAAAGGGAAAGGCATAAAATAATTTCCACCCATTCCATCCCTGAATACACTCCACAGCCCCTCCACCCTCCCTCTTATCTGAGCACCTCCTGGATGACGGGTCATCCTTGCACCTTGTCCACTGCCCTGGGTCAGAAGCAGTGTCGCAAGACACAGCACATCCACAGCAAGGCCGCTTCATTAAATCGGCGACCCCCCCTCTCCGTCCCCCCATTGCATAAAAGGAGAGGACGGGGAGAAATCCCTTCGGGCTGCATCAAATTTTGCTCACACATACTACCTCACCCCCCATCCCCCCGCCCATTCCACCTCATGCAATCACAACATCATCCATATACAACCATTCTCCATTTACCCCTGTCTTCTGTCCTCTCCCGTCCTTCCTCAACAGACATTCCCCTCTTCCCCAAAGCCCCCTTCACCCTATCCATCCACCTCATCCTAGGACGTCCCCTAATCTTCACTCCCTCCACATCTGACTTCCATATCTCTTTTACTAGTCTTTCTTCACTCATTCTTTCCATGTGTCCAAACCATCCTAATATTCTTTCATCAACCCTATCTCCCAGCTCCTTTTCCACCCCTGTTCTCCTCCTCACCTCCTCATTTCTCACTCTATCTAGCCTAGTAACCCCCATCATACTTCTCAGACACCTCATCTCAAACACATTCAAACTCCTTCTCTCTTCTTCTCTTATGTTCCATGTTTCTGCCCCATACAGTGCTGTTGTCACAATCACTCCTTCATACAGTCTCCTCTTAGCATCCATTCCCAAATGTCTATTCCTCATTACACTCTTTAATCCACCTCATCTCAAACACATTCAAACTCCTTCTCTCTTCTTCTCTTATGTTCCATGTTTCTGCCCCATACAGTGCTGTTGGCACAATCACTCCTTCATACAGTCTCCTCTTAGCATCCATTCCCAAATGTCTATTCCTCATTACACTCTTTAATCCACCAAGGCATTTACTCGCTTCTCTCAATCTACATTCTATCTCCACCTTTCCCTGCCACATTTGCACCCAAGTATCTAAAACTATCCACTTCCTCCAGTCGCTCTCCCTTAATGCTCACTTCCAGTCTACTGCCACTTTCACCCCTTGTACATTTCATCACCTTACTTTTACCCACATTTATCTTTAGCTTTCTTCTATCACATACTCTCCCAAACTCTGCCACAAACTTCCTCAATCCCTCCTCCGATCCTGGCACAAGCGCAGTGTCGTCCGCAAACAACAGCTGGCTCACCTCCCACTTTTCTCCATTTTCTTTAACCATCTCCAATCCCTTGCCCACTACCCTTGCATTTACCTCTCGCACCACCCCATCCATGTATGAGTTGAACAGCCAGGGGGACATAAAGAAAGACCACTGCTATGAAAAACATTCAACAACAGTGAACTGGAAATGAGAATAGCTAGGTGTACACACAATGGGAAACATGATGTAGTCATCAATGACTTTGAAGACCCTGCAATACTGTGATAGAAAATTACTATCATCAACAATGTTCAATCTTATTGTAACATTGCAGAAGACCACAAATTTTGGTAAATTTTCATTTTCCTATCTTTTTCATGAGGAAGGCATGCAAATTCTGTAGTTAACTACAAAGCCAGATATAAGTGAATCCAAATGTTTAGGGGTGCTATCCACTACTATAATTTTGGCAAGTGCTTTCATTATTATTGGTGTGTTTTACCATTATATTATTGTGACAAATCAATGGGAGGTCTTCTCTATACTAGATTCAGAGATCTCTGGTAGATGGGAGGTGGTATGACAGGAAAAGAAGAGTAAAAACAGCAATGACTGCAACAGCACTGTAGGAGAGAGGCCAAACGCAGAGTATGGGTTCCAATATATTTGACGTTTCGCCCAGCAGAAGAAGCCCTGCTGGGCAAAACGTCAAATACATTGGAACCCATACTCTGCGTTTGTCCTCTCTCCTACAGGAAAAGAAGTTTTAATTTGGTTGGAATATATTGTAGTATATCTGAACTTGAATGTTCCAGTGATTGAACAACTTGGAATCTTAAAAAAAAAAAATAATAATAGAAGAAGAAGAAGAAGAAGAAGAAGAAGAAGAAGAAGAAGAAGAAGAAGAAGAAGAAGAAGAAGAAGAAGAAGAAGAAGAAGAAGAAGAAGAAGAAGAAGAAGAAGAAGAAGAAGAAGAAGAAGAAGAAGAAGAAGAAGAAGAAGAAGAAGAGAAGAAGAAGAAGAAGAAGAGAAGAAGAAGAAGAAGAAGAAGAAGAAGAAGAAGAAGAAGAAGAAGAAGAAGAAGAAGAAGAAGAAGAAGAAGAAGAAGAAGAAGAAGAAGAAGAAGAAGAAGAAGAAGAAGATCTTACCTCAGAAGATGAATTTTTCTTGGAACTAGAACTCAAACAAAGATAGCCATATCTTAAGGTGCTACATTCTACACATAAGGTTCTATAAAAAGATAGTGCCTTAGAAAATTCTATCCATTTCCTTAGAATTAATATGTAGAAAATATCAAAAATATAATTTCCAGTGTTCTATATATGTTATGTTTATGTTCAAATTCAAACAAGGATAAAACTCCTTTAGAGCACAAACTGGAACAAGGAGCATACGAGGGAACAGAAGGAAGGGTAGGGAGTGGTGGGATGATGAAGTGAATAAGGCTTTAGAAGAGAAAAAGCAAGGATTAACAGATTAGTTACAAAGCTGGATGAGAGAAACACGTGAGGTACAAAGAAAAAAGAAGAGAAGCAAAACATAAGATAAAGGAGGTAAGAAGGAGACCAGATGTAAAATGAGGGAAGAGTATGACAGAAAATTTTAAATAAAAGTATATTTTGGAAGGAAATGAGTGAAGAAAGACTAGTAAAAGAGGTATGGAAGGCAGATGTGGAGGGAGTGAACATGAAGGGACGTCTTAGGATGAGGTGGATGGATGGGGTGAAGGGGGCTTTGGGGAAGAGGGGAATGTCTGTTGAGGAAGGACGGGAGAGGACAGAAGACAGGGGTGAATGGAGAATGGTTGTATATGGATGATGTTGTGATTGCATGAGGTGGAATGGGCGGGGGGATGGGGGGTGAGGTAGTAGGTGTGAGCAAATTTTGACGCAGCCTGAAGAGATTTCTCCCCGTCTTCTCCTTTATGCATGGGGGGACGGAGGGGGGGGTCGCCGATTTAATGAAGCAGCCTTGCTGTGGATGTGCTGTGTCTTGCGACACTGCTTCTGACCCAGGGCAGTGGACAAGGTGCAGGGATGACCCGTCATTCAGGAGGTGCTAAGATGAGAGGGAGGGTGGAGGGTTGTGGAGTGTATTCAGGGATGGAATGGGTGGGAATGATTTTATGCCTCTTCCTTTTTGGCTACCTCCCTTGTAAGGGGGAAAAAGCCTTGGTATATGTATGTATATTTTGGAAGGAAGTTAAGAGAGGAAGGGGAGGCAATTCAAGTTGAGAACAAAAGGTAAGAGCCACAGAAGAGTGCTTGTATAGTTATATTTTACAAGGGAAAAGGGGACAAATGTGAGTGTAGTAGTTTTAGAGGGATAAGTTTGTTGAATGCAGTTGGGAAGGCTTATGGGAGGGTTTTAATTAAAATGATTAGGAGAAGAACAGAGGGAGTAACTGGTGAGGAACAGTATGGGTTTAGGAAAGGTAAGGGTTACATGGATCAGGTTTTTGTAGCAAGGCAGATATGAGAGAAAGTTTTAGCAAAAAGTAAGGATGTTTTTGGGCCTTTATGGATTTACAAAAGGTTTATGATAGGGTAGATAGGAAGGCACTATGGGAGGTTTTGTAGATATATGGGATTAAGGGAAAGCTGTTAAGACCAGTCAAGAGCTTTTATGAGAGTAGTAAAGCCTGTGTTAGAATTAGAAATGGAGAGTGAGTGGTTTAAAGTAAATATGTGGTTCATGTACAATTGTGCTTGTTTTATCCATTATGTTTGAGAATTAATTGGGTGTATTCAATAAAAGGTGATGCTATTTTATATTTCACTCATCATTTCAGATCCCACTGACATTATAACTTATGGTTTTGAGCTCTAGGGGATAATAAAATATGCTGACCAAGTAATTACTATAGATTATTTATGCTTATATCACAAAATAGGGATATGATATAAATAAAAACTTGATGTGTTAATAAAAATGGATATTATATTTGAAATCAGCACCTAAAATTTAGTTAAAAACAACCCAAAAACCTAAGTCAGTTAACAGTGTGTGATGCCCAGTATAATTTTTTTGGCTTATTTCCAGAAGACTTCTGTGAGTATCAGCAAGTGTCTGTGAGGTGTTGTGTTCTCAGTGTGGAGCTTATGTCTGGGATATGTTGTTGGAGTACTGTGTTTGGGGGTCTGTGTTGAAGGACTTGTCTAGTGATCTGAGTGTGTATATGTTTTTGTGTGGATTTTGTGTGGCATACATGGTAGGTTGTTCTAGATGATAGAGTATTATGCAGTTGGTGTTTTTGCTGCATTTTGTCAGTGGTGCTTGTGAAATGTAGTGCATTTACCTAGTTGTATTATACGGGAAGGGAGCTATGCTCGTAGTGATCTTTCTTTGTACCTTTCAGCATCTAACTTGTTCTTAAATTCTTGTATGGTTTTTGCACACATGGTTGCCTTGTCCAATTTGTTCCTGACACCCATTGTTCTGTGTGGAAAACTATTCTTTTTCATATCTCTTCAATAACTATTATTTTTGAATTTCTTTTCATGTCTTCTTGTTTTTCTTTTATCCCACTTTAATAAATTTTCTCTGTCAAGGACTTCCATGCCTTTTATAATTCTGTAAATGGCCAGTAGATCTCCTCTTTCTCTTCTTTGTTCCAGTGTTGGCAGTTCCAGTTTGGACAATCTCTGTTCGTATGTCAATTTTGAAAGTGTTGGTGTATGGTGTTTAGGATACTAGCATTGAATTGTGCTCCTATCATTCTCACGTAGTCTTCTATGAGGATGATCTTATCATTACTTTCACTGCTCAATTCTCTAAAATTTGTAAATTGTTTGTGTTCATTTTTGCTGATTGCTGGGGACCTTGCTGTGGTGTGGGTGAAGATGGTTCTTATGCATTGCTTATAGATGATAATTAGGTTCTTTCTGTTGTCCAAAGTCAGTGCTTGCAATGGATTTAAGTAGGCTTGTTTTCTTGTTGATTTTTGTTGTCAGGTATTTGATATATGGGCTGAGAATCATGTGAGTATCATATATGAGGCCGAGAATCTTAAGATGCTTTTCCAATGGAAGGATTTGGCAATTCAATTTTACTATAAGATGGTTTTTGATTCATGATTACATGGTGTGAAAAGGCAAGAATCATATTAGCATGACTATAATTAGGTCACCATCCAGTACTAGGCCAAAGAATAGGCCTAGTCACTGAAACAAACTGCCCCAGATGTAACTATCACAGACACCAAACACCTCCTCTTATACTGCCCCACTTGAGCCATTCCCAGACAAACACAGTGTTTCTTTCTTGAGTGACTTATGGGCCAATCCAGTGGCTATTGCTTGTAACATTGGAGCAGTAGGTTTCATGCAGGAGGAATCTAGGGCAACAGAATGATTACAAAGGAATACAACGATGCAAGCAGCAACAGACCTACTGGTCTTTATGGGGCTGCTTGCAAATTGAAAGGGGGTGTAAACTGATCAAACAGTTAAGAACCATTGATTTTATATAAGTATATTAGCACACAATACTGAGAAAAATGTTAGATAGGAATTGGACTCCATATGTTTATCTAGACTTTTTTTAAATGTGTCAAGACTCAATTGCATGATTACAAATTAATATACTTAAGTTTCTCATTAATATTACTTGATTCACTTCTATGAAAATCCAAGCCTGTGAACTTTTCCAATTTTGCCATTTAATCTTTCACCTTGTCCAAGTTTTTTCCTTTTAACAAATAACATATATATATATATATATTATATATATATATATATATACATATATATATATATATATTATATATATATATATATACATATATATATATACATATATTTACTTTTTCATTTTTTCTTTAACTTATCTGGTTCATTATGCCATTGTTCATCACATTCTAGTGAATAATCTTAAGATATAATGTTCCACTGTCTAAGTCCTAAGGTAATATCCTAGTACACCACTTGTAAAACAGTATGCAAAGCAGTAAAGAAATAAAATAAAAATATACGAATTTGATGCGACAGGAATGCAAAGATCAGCTGTTGGTGTTATTGTTACTACCTGCCAACACAAACAGATGTAAATACCATACTACAATCTTGTCATAACTTACCAGATACGACTTGAATTTGGCCCAGTCCAGCTGTACCAGATCTTGATCCAATATTCCAACCTCTCCAAACGTCTTTCCGTAAAACTGAATGGAAAATACCACCGTTCCACCATTGTTCGGGTTATTGGCCGCTCGAGGGATATCCGCAGCTATTATCATGGATGACGGAGTTTCATTTCTTCTTGTCTTCCGTTTAGTAGTGGTGGTAACAGAATAGTCAGCAGTTTTTGTATGTGTTGTGACAGTTTCTGTGGCACATCCATCGTCATCACTGGATAATTGAAAGACCATTTGTCCAGTGCCACTCTGGCTTGTGTTGGAAGCCATATCTGTTTTCGAGACTCTCTCCAACGACAAATGTGAACGTCGTCGAGACATGGCGATACATGGATAATCAACCAAAATAAACTATTCTAACACCTGGTCGACGTTCTACAACTCTACCATCAAAAATACGTTATACGTCACACTCTTAGCCTTAGCTTTTCGCGTCGCAGTACAATTTTGCTGTGCACCAAAACAAATGCACGCACAAACTCGTCTGCCTCTACCTAGGTTTGTTTTCATTCAGCCTGAACTTCAGCCGCAACTTTTAAATGTCATTTCTTAGTGTTATTCACACATGGATGTAGGATGCATATATTGGCTATAAATGCGTACGTATATATATATATATATATATATATATATATATATATACATATATATATACATATATATATATATATGTATGTATATATATATATATATATATATACAGTATATAAATATATATATATATCTATATATACAGTATATATATATATACAGTATATATATATATATATGTATATATATAAATATATATATTATATATACATATATATACAGTATATATATATGTATATATATGTATATATATATATATATGTGATATATATATACATATATATATATATACATATACATATACATATATATATGTATATATATGTATATATATTCTTCTATATATATTATATACATATATATATATATATATATACAGTATATATATATATATATATTTATATATATATATATATATATATATATATATATATATATTCGTGAAGCGTGGCAGATTCTCTTTCAAGCATATTCTCAGTATAATTCTGTTTAAAATGACAGCAAACGCATTGCCATAACAATATCCTGGTTTGTATTCGCCAGACAATTTACACAGTTGGTACCTCCTTTGACAGCGTTTATAGCGTCAATAATTTTATTGACTCTAGTAACTATTTCAGGGATAGGATTTTTAGGATTTTTCTCGATGGGTTGGAATTTAGATCTATCCTCTAGGATGTTATCAATCTTTTGAAAATATTCTGAGGTGGGGATAAGGACGAATATCGAGGCTTTATCGGCACGTTTTACTGTCGCTTTCTGATTAACAGACTAACTACTCCTTTTCTTCCAGTGTTTATGTTAAGGACACCAATCCCGGACTATGTATGAACGGATAAAGTGAGTGTCCACAAAAATACAGAGACTCCACCATCAGTACCCTTTTTAGAAGAGCTCTTACCTATTGTTCTTCTTGGCCAGATACCCAGGAGATCGACAGAGCCCACCAACTACTCATCAATAATGAATACTCCAGCAATGAAGTTCAATTTACACTTAGAAGAGTTACTGACACCTAGTATCAAGAAACTCATCACACTGCCACAGAACAAGAAGGAACTACTCACCGCATATTTTATAAGTCCCACATGTCCAATTAGTATAAAAATGATGAGAAAATTTTAAAAACATTATTAAAAGAAATGTGATCCTCACGAAAGAACGCGACAAATTATCACTCATCATTTATTACAGGAAGAGGAAAAAATCTTCTCTAATTCTGAGAAACCACACCGCCCCGAAATCCCATGGAATCCGTCAATCCCACGTAGTGTACACATTCACTTGCCCAGAGGAGGACTGTACGCCCCTATTTACCTACGTGGGAAGGACAACTACCACCCTGTCCAGAAGAATCACCCTTCACCTGCAACAAGGAGGACCTGAACACCACCTTCGGATCCACCGCAGACGCCATCTCGATGGGGAAACCATGATAAGTAATACAGAAATTGTCGCAGAAGAGAAGGACCTCCAACGCCTGACCATCCTGGAGGCTGTAATTATAAAATATTTACAGTCTGTTATTGATATACAAAACTTATGATTTCTCTCTCCTCTCCAGCATGAAACCTACACGTAGGAGATATTTGAGCATGAAAATAGAGCCCCTAGTTCAGAGAATACCCACACATAGGCAACCACAGAGGTTCAAAACAAGCACCCTACAGAGGACAAAAACTCATGCCTTAGACGATCGGCTATGCTGAAGGATCTACGAAACAGTGCCAGCCAAGCACAGGAGGGTCATAAGTGATCTCTCCAAGATTTGTCTTCATTCATACTTATACTGACCACTGGCTTACTTCTCTACATTCCAACTAAAGATGCAGAACGATCTGCGAAGCGTCTTGTTTTTTTCTACTGTGTTTCGTTTATTTTCATTTATTTAATGTATTACGTATGCATTTGTGTTAATATAAGTTCCCAATGTCAATTGGAAATTTGCTTCTTCCCATCTCTTTTCCACAGAAATCTACTTTCCGAAAGCTAGAAAGCTTACAAAAGAAATTAATTTTTAATATATTTACCATTGTTTTCAACAGAATATATATATATACATACATATACCAAAGACTTTTTCCCCTTACAAGTGAGGTAGCCAAAAAACAAAGGCATGAAAACCACTCCCATCCATTCCATCCCCAACATACTCCACTCCCCTCCCTCTTATATTGGCACCTCCTGGATGACGGGTCATCTCTGCATCTTACCCACTGCCCTGATTCAGAAGCAGTGCCGCAAGACACAGCTCATCCACAGCAAGGCCACTTCATTAAATCGGCGACCCCCCCCCCCCCCACCTCTCCGTCTCCTCATGCAGAAAAGGAGAAGACTGGGAAAAATCCCTTCGGGTTGCGTTAATTTATTTCTCAAACATACTCCCTAACTAGCCCCCCCCCCATCCTCCACCCACTCCCTCTAATGTATCACAGCATCATCCATACACAACCCTTCTCCATTCACTCCTATCTTCTGTCCTCTCCTGTCCTTCCTCAACAGGCATTCCCCTCTTTTCCAATGCCCCTTTGACCCCATTATATATATTTATTTATATATATATATATATATATATATATATATATATATATACCAAAGGCTTTTTCCCTTTACAAGGGAGGTAGCCAAAATCAAAGGCATAAATCCACTCTCACCTATTTCATCTCTATATATTCCATTCCCATTCACTGCCCCTCCCTCCCTCTTTTCTTGGCTCCTCCTGGATGAGATGTCGTCCCTGCATCTCACCCACTGCCCTGGGTCAGAACCAATGTAACAAGACACAGCGCATCCACAACAAGGCCGCTTCATTTAATCGGCGACCCCCCTTTTCCATCCCCTGATGCAGAAGAGGAGAAAAACGGGAAGAAATCCCTTTGGGCTGTATCAAAATATCATTCACACATACAGTATTCCCTCACCCCCCCCGCCTCCCACCCACCCCCTTCCATGCATCACAGCATCATCCATACGCAACCATTCTCCACTCACCCCATCTTCTGTTTTCTCCCTCCCTTCCTCAACAGTCATTCCCCTCTTTCCCAATGCCCCTGTTACCCCATCCATCCATCTCATCCTTGGTCACCCCCTCATGTTCACTCCCTCTACCTCTGCCTCCCACACCTCTTTTACTAATCTTTCTTCACTCATTCTTTCCAGGTGTCCAAATCATCCCAATACTCTTTCATCAACTCTATCTCCCAGTTCCCTTTCCACTTGCTCTCCTCCTCATTTCTTATTCTATCAACCTAGTAACCCCTACCATACTTCTCAGGCATTTCATTTCAAACAGAAACTCTTCCTCTCTTATGTTCCATGTTTCTGCCCTCATACAGTGTTGTCAACACAATCACCCCGCTAGCCGTCCTGTGAGGCCTTCGCCTTCTACCGCAATAAGCGAACCAAGCCGTGAAAGTCGTTTGGCCTTGGCTTCTTCACTCTTCAGCTGACTGGAAGGTGGGGGAATGACTGGACGGCAGACGCTGACGAAGTATCACTGGTGTATTTGAAGGGTGGGTGTGACCTCCTGTGTGTGTATTTACCTACTAGTATTTTACAGGAAGGGGAGCTATGCTCGTGGTGTCCCGTCTTCACATCTCGTTTTATCTAGCCTGTTTTTAAATTCGTGTATCGTTTTTGCACATACCATATTTTCGTCTAACTTGTTCCAAACGTCTATTATCCTATGGGGAAAGCTGTTCTTTTTCAGGTTTCTTCTATAATTGTCTTTTTTTCCGTGTTCTTTTGTATCTCTACTATCCCATTTTATTAGATCCTCTCTACCAATAATTTCTATGCCTTTCATGATTCTATAAATAGTTATCAAGTCTCCTCTCTTCTTTGCTCTAATGTCTGTTGCTCAAGTTTTGCCAGTTTCTCCTCATATGATAGTTCTGAGAGCGTTGGTGCCAATTTCGTAATTGCTCTTTGTATCCTTTCAAGTTTTGATATACTTTTTTCTTTTTTTTTTTTTGTACTTGGTGACCACGTCGCCGCTGCATACTCCAATCTTGGTCTTATCAAAGTGACTAGTATTTTCTTCATTATTTCTTCGTCCAGGTATGTCAATGGCACTTTGATTGTTCTTATTAAATTATAAGTTTCTCATTCTTTTATATTATTCATAATAATAACTCCCAGGTCTTTCTCATTTTCTACTTTTTTAATTTCTTCCTCTCTCAGTTTATATGATCCCACTATTCTTTTTTTACCTCTTCCAAATTCCATTATACTACACTTCTTAATATTGAATTCCATCTCCCACTTCCTACTCCATTCCCATACTTTATTGAGATCACTCTGTAGCGACTCCCAATCTTCTACAGTGTTCACTTTTTTCAACAATTTTGCATTGTCCCCAAAGAAGCTCATATAATTTTCAATTCCTTTATCCATATCATTAATATATATAGCAAACATTATTGGGCCCAGAACTGTTCCTTGTGGAACTCCACTAATCACTTCATCCCAATTAGAATGTTTGTCTTATACGTGTATGTATATATATGAATATATGAAAGTATGCATTGTATGTTAATGCATGCATATACGTAGTTGAATGCGTGTGTGCATATATGCAAAGCAAAGCATGTATGTGTGCTTACTCATTTTGTTTAAATATGTACATGAATCATGTTGGTACACTTAGATGATTGAGTCGTCTCATTCACACATAGAATATCCGTTAGCAAATTAAATGTCATAACTAGAATATCGCCAAGATGAAAAAACATTGTTTATTTCTTAGGATAAACTAAAACTCCAAAGCCCATATGAAATTTATTACATTTGCTGTTTACCACTATCAGGAACAAAGTTCTACAGATTTATCCGTTCTTGCACCTTGAAGAGGGTCTGAGGGTCATACACGAAGAAAACGGCGTTGCTCCGTTTCAACTGTTTAATGGCCGCCTTCCCGCGTCAGTACGCATCCTTTCGAATGATGAAGTTAAAACTTTTTTTTTTACCAGTCACATCGTCAAGACCATATGTGTTCTTCTTTTCCTGAATTGTCTTCATTGGCTCTTGCATGCACTGCTGCAGCACTAGTTATGGTAGAGGTTGTTCAAGACCTGCGGGGAGAGAGGAAGACAGCGAGTCACGTAAGCAGTTTCAAGCCGTTGCTCAGAGATTCTCTAAGCCCCCCGTAACCCGAACCCCAATATATATCATCGTTCTTCTGCACATAGCTTTCGTACACAACTTTAGGTGAACATTGATTCCGGACCCACCTGGATAAGAGGACCACCCTTGTCTGAAGTAAAGACTTCTTGGTGGCCCCGACGCTGAAGGAGGTTTGCTTGGCCTAAGGCGACCTCCTTCAAGTCGACGGGTAGACCCTCCACGAGATACTGCGGATGTAAAAAAGGACCAATACAGGATGAATATTTCCCTTTTACTATTTCTGTTTCTGTGCTAATTGGTCTTCCTTATATATGTTAAGTTTATCAACCAATTAGGGGTTATTTTAAGCTTGATGTGGATCTATTTAACTGTGTAGTTGTACTATTAGAAATACCTTAAATTCTTTATGATACGTCAGTGATCGAAAAGGAGAGTTGGGGAGTCCGCTGCTATGCAGCCCCCGGTGCTTTTATAGTAATTCTTCTCTTTACTTACAGTATAGTTAGTATAAATGTTATACTATAGATATTTTTCTCTTTATAGTATAAGTAAAGAAGCATAGACCTTCTTCGTTGCATTTAGCATACTCCCACTAGAGAAATTTTGTCAAAGGGCATCTCAACAAGAATGACAATACTATAACACTTATACTAACTATAATTAAAGAAAATTATTATTATTATTACTATTATTATTATTATAATTATTATATATTTCGTGTGTATGTGTTCAGTCTCTGTGCTAATAGCATATATTATGATTTCTGTGTGTAATTAAAAAAAACATTATCAGTACTGTTCTAAGTACTCCCTCCGTACATACACGACATGAGGGAACATTAGCGACCTAATAAGACATACATAATTCATAAATGTTCGATAGAAAGAAAAGGTTACTACAAATTCGCAGAAGACACGAGCTCAATAATTCGCCAGATATTTCTCAAGCTTACCATTTGGAGATACAAGACCATGAGGTAGCATTAGTTGCAGTAATAAATATAGAATACAAATTAAAAAGAGAAAAGAAAGAAAAAAAGGGAGTGAGGAAAAATTAATGTGAATGATTCTAATACAGTCGCGTCCTAACCACCCCAAGTCTATGTAAATGCAACATCTCATGCAGAATATCTTAACCAAATTTCTAAATGTTATCTATTTCATAATTTAAAAAATATCTGGTATAGAAAATTTTATGTAAATCTTGACAATAGATAAAGCATTTGTATAACAAAAATCATAAGTTACTTGATAAATTTCAACTCGACGGTATTTGTGCATTTTTCACTTGAGAATGAAAACAAAAGATAAATTCTTACCACCAGCATGATCAGAAGGATGAACGTGAAGAGACGCAGTTCCATTTTGTCCTCAGATCTGGAACGCAAAACTAGTTTTATAAAAATAGTCACACACAAATATATATTTATATGTTTGTGACTTCATTACACTCAACTCGTCCGCGACCGATGCTGTCCAGCTGCAACTACACTCCTACAATGGCTTTTCCTCTTCTTGAATAGATCACAAACCTTCCTAGGGTTTCTATTATTTAGCACGTCATAAAAAAAAAAAATACTTCTAGTCCCGAGCTAAGACAGTTATCTAATTTTCTAACATACCTAGTCTCAAATTCATGTAAAGTTCCAGCTTAATCTACATCCTTGATATCCAATTATCATATTTAGATTTGAACTCATATATTGTTTGAGCTTGGGCTATATCACCTTCTAAGCTATTCCACATATAGCATCTGTATGGAAAACTATTTCTTCACATCTTTTCGACAAGTCTTTCTTAATCTACTTCCATAATCTCTTAAATCCTTTCCATCTTTAATCAGATCTCTTCTGTCAATGCAATGTATCCTCTTTAGTGGCCGTCGATCCCGAGTCCAATACATGATCCAAGACCACGGTGAATCACGCATAAAACACAAACTAATAGATGACTTCCACTCAGACATGCTAGCAGTCACGGTAGACAAATCGTTGCCTCAATACACCTCCATCATTCAGACGCACTTAACACTCCCGGACCCAGACTTGCTACATTCCAACACCCAACTAACCACCCAGAGAGAAGAATCTCTCATCTTACGCATAATTACGGTCCCACATAGGAACTGATTTACATACATACACTATCAGACAGCCACTTCATCATAGTCATACAAAATGCTGTAATGCCTGCCATTTATTTTATATTATTTATTTTTGTCTGTTTGTTTATTATTATTTGCTTGATTTTCATTTATTATTAGTTATATGTCAATTTATTATTATTTACTATTTACCTGTTTGTTTACTATTTAACTATACCTATGCATTTATCTATTTTATTTATTATTATTTATATTATTCTAATTTATTTATTTATATATATATATATATATATATATATATATATATATATATATATATAATTTATTATTTATACTATTATAATCTTATTTACTTATTATTATTTATATTATTGTAATTTTATTTGTTTGTTTATTTATCTGTCATTATTATGATTTTTTCGCATCCGACCTAATTATGGACCAAATGGTCTCCTGTCGTCGTGCTCCTCCTTTGTAATCCTTTGTGACAGAAGGGCTACTCACAACTACCACATTACACCCAGTCCACTCACAAGTAACCACATCCACATAATATGACCGTTTCAGTGTCCCCATTCAGTTCATAAAATGCCGATACGTGCACTCGAACGCTCAACTACTAAACGCTTATTTACTAAGCGCAGCAACACTCACAATCCCAAGAATAGTTCACAGGAAACTTCCACGCGCACCTTGGCGCTATCACTCCCTCAATATTACAGAGTTCAAATTTTGTAACAAATATAAAATACTAGTAATGTTGGATTCCTAGTCAAACTAGGCTGGCATAGTTGTAGTTGTATGCACTGCATTGTAAAATAAATCAAACTACTGGATAAAACCGCCCACCAAAACAAATGCTCAATTCGTCAATAGCAGTGAAATCTAAAAAGACTGAAATGTGAAAAAATAACGACATGAAACCACAAAGTTTCAAGGTTGTGCCTTTTTCTTTATATCCCCTTTTTTGAAATACACAAAACAATTATTTTCAAATAATACGTGGTGATGTATTTACCTCTGAAAATCCAAAGAATGGTGTTGGAAATATGGTCGAGAGAAAAGTGCCACGTCTGAAGATGACGATCTCTTGTGTACAAACGTGTGAGCTGAAGTACAACGTCCTCATCTATGCACAATTGTGTTCTCGATTCTTCCACAGATGTATGGCTGGTACACACCTACGCAGCTTTGTGAATGACGTCACTGGGAGGGGATAGTGGGGGCACATGAAGAATTGTCACCCCGGAAGGCCCACATGAAGAATCGTCAGGAGATGAACTAATAAGCTAATGAAGAAACAAGTAAGTAGGTGAACAAACAGATAAATTAATCATTCAACCAATCAGTCTATACACAAATAAATGAATAATTCAAAATAACAAAACACATTTTTGAATTTGAGATTTAAAAGAAGGCCTCATCACGTGGTGTGACTATAGTTTTTTTATGTCAATTTTCCTCTTCAAGGAACCTGTTTTGTCTAATCTCAGGAATTCTTATTTAGCTTAAGAAAAGCCTCTCGCCCGGTAATAGTAGAATATTCTTGGTGAAACCTTTTATTTTAAGGAGGTTAGTACGACTTTTTTCTTATATATTTTGGTTGCGCGTGTTTGTGTCCGTGCGATCGTTCAAACTCAAACTGCAATTCGTTATTTAAACAATTATCATTTATTATTGATTCTATATGCGCGCGTATATACTGAGATGCACTATTTCATTCATTGATTTTAATTTTCTTATTTTTTCTTCTCAGGTTGACACTAGAAGCTTAGGAAATTTGATTTTTTTTTCAGATTTGGTCACCAGTTGTACTAAATAGGATCATGGTGCTTATTCATATATTTGACTTATTCATTCGGCTGTGGTACCTAGACTTGATTTGTTTTGAAGTAGAAATGCATATTTATCGTTATATAAACCAGTAAAGAGACAAAATATAAAAGAATATGCATGTTCTTAGAATTCTCTTGTACACCTGCCGGAAGAGATCCACTTTGAATGCGTGAGGAGAGGAAAAAAAAAAACGATAATCCTGCAGGCCATCGAAATTTTTTAATTAAAAACAAACGGAAAAAATGTATAAAGTATATATGACGAAGTAACTTATCATCGAGCACCTTCGGTTGATATGTATATTGTAGAACGTATTGAATTCAGGTGTTCTCTATTGTTACGGAATGCCGTCCTTTGTGTACGAAACACTTGTCGTGACGTCATATCGTTGCACATCTGTTGTGAAGGCCGTTGTTCATGTTCCCCCTTCTACCTTGCCATGGACAGCTACATCTCGACTTCTGATTTGCTGCCCCAACCTCCCCTTCTTTGTTTTTGAGGTCTATTATTGCATTCCCTGTAGTCTACTTCCAGTCTTCTTTTCATAGTAACACGCAAACATATACATGCGTGCACGGACATGAGTGAAAATGTACTTTTATGTATGCAAACACGCTTGCTCGACTGCTTTCGCATTCACACACACACACACACACACACACACACACACACACACACACACACACTTCAACGAATGGACGGCTTAGAAGACGTTCTGAAGAAAAGTGAAGTCTGTGGATCCCAACGCAAAGAGAAGTGCCTAGTGTTTTTGCAGGGTGGGGGGGAAATTGCTCGTGGAGTAGTGGGAACGTAGGGAAAGAGGAAAAGGGGAGGGATTACTGAGGGAAATGGAAGGAAATGAGGAGGGAGTAGACTTTGCCCAGCCAGACAAGCGGAAGGTAAACAAAAGACTTAGCGAGAATCAAATGTCTAATAAAAATGTAAAGATTAGAAGTATAGAGAGGAGCAATACAGAAGAAAGTGACGAGAATATGTTCCAGGGATTTAAAGAGGGTGGGGGGGACACAACCCCCCCCCCCGACTGATAAGACTAGAGGAGAGAGTTGATAAGGTGATCGAGGACTTGGAGCGTAAGTTAGGTAACGTAGACTCCATTTTCCAAAGAATTGAAAGGTTGGAACAACTAGAGAAGGCTAACAGAAACTTAACTGAAGAAATAGAGGACCTAAAAAGACAGTTAGGAAATGTAAAGGAGGAGAATGAGAAATTGAAGAAGAATAGTAATGAAAACAGTGAGAAAATAGCTACAGAAGCTAAAAATTGGAGAATAACTCAAGAAGGGAATAAGGTTTCATTCACTGACATAGTCAAACAGCAATTGAAAGAACATAATGAAGACTCAGTTATTAAAGTGATGAGACAGAAGGAGAATATAGTAAGAGAATTAGCTGACAAAAAGAAATGTATAATTATATTAGGAATGGAAGAGAAACATAACCCAGATAGAACCGCAAGAATCAAGGAGGAAAATGAAAGAGTAAGCAGTTTATTAAAATTAGTCCAGGAAGATGAACCAGAAATTATAAAGGAAATTGAGGAAAAATTCAGACTCGGAAAATATAGTACAGATAAGACCAGACCAATTAAGATTAAATTCAGGTCACAAACAACAGCAGAGAAAATTCTATCCAAGACAGGGAAACTAGCAACAAATGATCAATATAAAAAGGTATGGATAAAAAGAGAAATGAATAAGGAGGAAAGAGAGGCAGAAAAGCAGAAAAGAATTGAAGCTAAGGCAAAAAACGAGGAAAGAACGGAGTCAGAGAAAGAGAGATTCTATTGGAGAGTAGTGAACATGAAAATAAAGCAGTTCGACATACTAAAGAAAAACATAAGGGAAACAGAGAATACAATGGAAGTGGCAGAAAACTAAGAGTGTCTTACACAAATATAGATGGATTGATAACAGGATTGAATGAACTGAATGATTATTTGAAAGAAAAAGAACCGGACATAATGGGAATTGTAGAAACAAAATTAAAAGGCCCACTACCACCCAACAGTGTAGGACATGATACATACAATTATTGGATTAGAAACAGAGAGAAAAAACAAGGGGGTGGAGTTATGTTCCTGACTAAGAAGGATATAAACGTGAAAGGTGTCATATATGGAAAGAATACAGTAGAGATGATTATGATAGAAGTGGAAGACCGAGATAAGAAGAGCAGAAAATTTGTGATCAATTATGTGCCTCCGAAAACAGCCTCATGGGAGGAGAGTGAACATAAAAGTATGTTAGAGGACACAAAGATAGCATTAACTAAAATAATGGAAGACGGAGGAAGAATAGTTATGATGGGCGACTTTAATTGCAAAGAAATCTGCTGGGAAGAAATGACAGTAAAGAGTGGTGATGACTCATGGGGAAATGCTCTACTTGAGATGATTACTGACCATTCAATGACACAATGGATACAGGAGAACACTAGGTATAGAAATGAAGAAGAACCATCGAGGCTAGACTTAATAATTACATCTGAACCTAGAATAGTGGACAAGATTGAATATAAAACACCAATAGGTAAAAGTGACCACATATTGATTGAACTGGAACTTAATGAAGAAAAATATATGAAAAGAAATGAACAATATAGAAAAGGAAGAATGATGTATGAAAAAACAAACTTTGATAAAATAAGAGAATTCTTCCAACAAGAAAACTGGGAAGAAATATACAAAGAAGAAACAACAGTGGAAGAGAAATGGAATATTTTGACAAAAATTTACAAAAAAGGAGTGGAAAAGTATGTCCCAAGACAAAAACAAGAAAAAGAATATGTAAAATGCTGGTACAACAAAAGTTGTAGGGAGTTAAAGGACAAAAGAGACAAAGCCTGGAACAGATGGAAAAAAGACAGAAGACCTGAAAAATGGAAAATATATACTGGTTATAGAAATGAATATGTACAAAAGTGCAGAGAGGAAAAAAGAAAATATGAAAAAGATGTTATAGAAAAGTGTAAAGATCAACCAAAACTATTCTACAGATTTGTAAACAATAAACTGAAAAACAAACAAGACTTAGAGAAATTAAGACAAGGAGGAGTTGAATACACTGAGGAAATGGAAATGGCAGAAATTATGAACAAACATTTTAAATCAGTGTTTACAAGGGAAAATATACAACCTGAAGAGATTGAGTGGAAGGAAAAAGTCCCCCCTATGGAAGAAATAGAAGTAACAAAGAATGAAATATTGACACACTTGGGTAATTTTGATGTCAGAAAATCGCATGGGCCAGATGAAATAGCAAACTGGATTCTGAAAGAATGCAGGAATGAACTGGCAGACAAAATACATAGCATAATAAGCAGTTCCTTAAAAGAAGGAAAAGTTCCAGAAGATTGGAAAAAAACAAATATAGTACCTATATATAAAGGAGGAAATAAAGAAGAACCTACCAACTATAGACCAGTCTCTCTAACAAGTACAATAGCAAAAATATGTGAAAGAATTATCAAAAGTAGATGGGTAAAATACTTGGAAAAAAACAACGTACTAAATCCAAGGCAATTTGGATTCAGACAAGGACGATCATGCGTCACCAATTTAATATGTTTCTATTCAAGGCTAATAGATATAATACAAGAAAGAGATGGATGGGCTGATTGTGCATTTCTAGACCTAAAAAAAGCTTTTGACAAAGTACCACATAAGAAGTTGCTTAAGAAATTAAAATATGAAGGAGGAATACAAGGTAAATTGCTAAATTGGATGGAAGACTTTTTGCAAGAAAGAAAAATGAGAGTAGTGATAAGAGATCAACACTCAAAATGGAATGAAGTAATAAGCGGTGTCCCGCAGGGAACAGTTCTGGCCCCAATAATGTTTGCTATATATATTAATGATATGGATGAAGGAATTGAAAGCTATATGAGCTTCTTTGCAGATGATGCAAAATTACTGAAAAGAGTGAAAACTGAAGAAGATTGTGAATCACTACAGAGAGATCTAAATAAAGTACAAGAATGGAGTAGGAAGTGGGAGATGGAGTTCAATACAAAAAAGTGTAGTATAATGGAATTTGGAAAAAGCAAAAACAGAATAACAGGATCATATAATTTGGGAGAAGAAGGAATAAAAAAAGTAGAAAATGAGAAGGACCTGGGAGTCATTGTTATGAATAATATGTCACCTGAGAAACATATAAATAAGATTTTTGGAGAAACTTATAATTTAATAAGAACAATCAAAGTGGCATTTACATACCTGGATGAAGAAATGGTGAGGAAAATCCTAATCACCCTGATAAGACCAAGATTGGAATATGCAGCAACGATATGGTCACCAAGTACAAAAAAATGTATAAAAAAACTTGAAAGAATACAAAGAGCAATTACAAAACTGGCACCAACACTCTCAAAACTATCATATGAAGAGAGACTACAAAAACTTAAACTACAGACACTAGAGCAAAGAAGAGAGAGAGGAGATTTGATAGCTATTTACAGAATCATGAAAGGCATAGAAATTACTGATAGAGAAAATCTGATAAAATGGGATGACAGAAATACAAGAGGACACGGAAAGAAAATAAAAAAAGACAGCTATAGAAGAGATTTTAAAAAGAACAGCTTTCCTCACAGAGCAATAGACAGTTGGAACAAGTTAGATGAGAAAGTGGTGTGTGCAAAAACAATACATGAATTTAAAAATAGTTTAGATAAAATGAGATATGAAGACGGGACCCCACGAGCATAGCTCCCCTTCCCGTAAAAAACAACTAGGTAAATACAACTAGGTAAATACACGGTCGGTCAGGGAAAAATAATAATACATACATACATACATATACCAAGACTTTTTCCCCCTTAAAAGGGAGGTAGCCAAAAAGGAAAAGGCATAAAATCATTCCCACCCATTCCATCCCTGAATACACTCCACACCCCTCCACCCTCCCTCTTATCTTAGCACCTCCTGGATGACGGGTCATCCCTGCACCTTGTCCACTGCCCTGGGTCAGAATGCTAAATAAATAAACAAATAAAATCAGGCCAGCTAGATGGATAGGCGGGATGGAGCCAGCAGGCCGAGAAAAACAATAACAATAATAAATAATAATAACGAAAATAATAAACCACGGAGCTGGTCGGCCAGAGAGGAAAATAGATAAATAGATAAATAAGTAAATGAATAGATAAATAAATAAATGAATAAATAAATAAATAAATGAATAAATAAATAAATAAATAAATAAATATATAAATAAAAGGCTTCAGGCGGTAAAAATACCGCCCTTCATAGAAAAAAAAAGAATAATAATAAAGAAATGCTGACCGGCCTGGAAAAAAAAATAGTCCGGCCGTTTGGCAAAGAAAGGAGATACCTCCACTCGGGAAAACAGAAATGGCAGGAGCCGGCCAGCCGACCGAAGAAAATAAGAAAGAAAGAAGGAAGAAGAAGAAGATGAAGGAGAAGAAGATGAAGAAGAAGATAAAAAAGAAAAAAGAAAAGAAGAAGAAGAAGAAGAAGAAGAAGAAAAAGAAGAAAAGAAGAAGAAGAAAAAGAAAGAAGTATAATAAGAAGAAGAGAAGGAAGAAGAAAAAAGAAGAAAAATAAAGAAGAGGAAGAAAGAAAGAAGAAGAAGATGATGAAGAAAAAGAAGAAGAAGAAGAAAAAGAAGAAAAAGAAAGAAGGAAAGAAGAAGAAGAAGAAGAAACAGAAAGAAAGAAGGAAAGAAGAAGAAAAAGAAGAAGAAGAAGAGGAAAAAGAAAAGAAGAAGAAGAAAAAGAAAGAAGAATAGGAAGAAAAAGAAGAAAAAAGAAGAAGAAAAAGAAGGAAGAAGAAGAAAAAGAAGGAAGAAGAAGAAGAAGAAGGAGAAAAAGAAGGAAGAAGAAGAAGAAGAAGAAAAAGAAGGAAGAAGAAGAAGAAGAAGAAGAAAAAGAAGGAAGAAGAAGAAGAAGAAGAAACAAAGTCTTCTTTCGCAAGAGTATATATCAGTCGAACGGAAATCGCCCACCGCCGCCCCTGAACCAGAGAAGCAGGAGTGGGAGGAGGAAGAGGGGGAGGAAGAGGGGAGGAGGAAGAGGAGGAGGAGGAAAAGAATGAGGAAGAGGGAGAGGAGGAATTGGGGGAGAGGAGTCTTTGAGACCGGGAGATGGTCAGTTGTCGAGGAACTTGGAGTGACGGGATTTCGGGTAATTTCTTCCATCGACTGCCTTCCACCTAGTGGAAGTTTGATACTTGAAGATATAGAGTCAGGACCTCATAATTCCAACCTCGTATATTGGACTACAACAAAGGAAACAAACACAGACTTGCACAGCTAACATATTCACAAACAACGCCAAGTTTATGAAAAAACAAAAGAAAATCACAAACTGATTCGGGAAGATTTAAGCAATTTCTATGACTGGATCCTGTAATGGAAAATAAAACTGTATGTGGAAAATGCAGAATCCTGGAAATTTGAAGAAGTGAGAATTGACCATCATGAAGAATAGGAGGTCAAACAAACAGTTACTGAGGCAAAGGAGGAGATGGGCTTGTTTATGGATAACTTGTCAGAAGAAGAATGTATTGTAGGAAACGGGGATGGTTATGATGAGCAGGCGTGGATATTATTTTTTTCCGCGGGGTTTTATTTCTAAAAATGAGGTCATGTGTTCTAGAATGTACCCCTCAGAACTAGTATCTTGCACTAAATGCTTCCGCGTATTCACGCATGGCGATGTCCCACTGTTAGTCCGCATGTTATCTATTCATAATACGACTGCATGGTGTTAGAGATAGATAGATAGATAGAGAGAGAAAGAGAGAGAGAAAGAGAGAGAGAGAGAGAGAGAGAAGAGTGATGTGGCAAAGCGCGGTCTCACCGAGGTGCACCTGAAGGCTCAAGTTAAAATCGATAGAATATAAACGTGATATATTCTACTTGTCAGACATATCTGAAATAAAAAGAATAATAAACAACTCCAAGGAAAGAAATCTGATCTCATATTCTGTAAAGAATCAAACCTCTTTTCCCTTTTTTTACCTATGATTTACCTATGAGTCTAACGTCAGGTCCTCCTGTGTACAAATGCCTCCTTCCCCTTTATAAAGTGGGTAGTCGAGTCAGAGCATGTATCTTCTTCAAGGGAGAAAAACTCGAAAACAGAGGGTTACCATTTCTCCATCCCTTTTCGTCGCCTTTCACGACATGTAGGGGAATACAGTGGCAGTATTCTTGTCCTTGGTCACGTGTTACATTGGTGAGGAAAAATGGATTTCTCAGGCTCCTAGGATACCGGATGGTACAGGATTGACTAGGCTCAAAAAGACGTCAACAAAACCAATATTCCTGCTCCTTGTAAACAAAGGTGTTAAAATGCAGAGCTGGGCGCGTTACCGCCGGACAGGTAGTGCATTACCACCAATGCGTTACCGAAAAATCTGGGGTGCATTACCGTCAATGCGTTACCGATCTTAATTCCCTTTAGACTGATCTTGATAAAAAAAAAAAAACATGAAATGGAGAAGTATTTGCTTCTTACCAATATTATCAATAAAATAATACCTAAAATACAACATTAATATTCCCTATTCTACAACATAAAATAACAAGAGCTGGGCATTTGCGTTACCGCCAGCGTTACTGCGTTACTAACGTACTACCTGTCTGGCGATAAGGCACCCAGCTCTGCTAAAATGGCTACCCTTTGAATGTCATAAACCAAAGCGCAGAGCTTAGGAAGGTCTTTATCCACTCTGAGTAATGGCCTCCCAATCGTAGCTCACTCAAACTCTTCCGAGGTGATCTCAGATTCCTCCTCCGGGTATCATTACTGATGTGGCTGTAGCGTGGACACCGTTTCTCTTGCGTTCATGTCTGACTTGTTCCGGAGCACCTACGAGGTTGAGATACAGGCGAGTACTAGCCCCGCAAACCACGAGTAAAAATAAACAATAAATAAATAAATAAATAAATATATAAATGAATACATAAATAAATAAATAAATAAATATTTAAATAGATAAATAAATAAGTAAATAAACGCACATAAACTACTGTTAATTATATTACACCTCTCGCACCTCACCCACAAATCCCTTCTTGACCCATCGAGTTCGTGATAAGATACGAGAGTTCATTGAGAAGCAAGAAGTACACCGCACTTAATGCACTCGTGTTCCACCGTGCTGCTAGATGAAACACACACACACACACACACACACACACACACACACACACACACACACACACACACACACACACACACACACACAGACGAAAAAGTGGTGTGTGTAAAAACAATTCATGAATTTAAAAACAGTTTAGATAAAATGAGATATGAAGACGGGACATTATGAGCATAGCCCACCCCGTACAATACAACTAGGTAAACGCACAGACACATATACAGCTGACTAGAGTAAGCACCACAAAAGACACAGAGAGCACGTTCAGTCACGCTGCAGTCTGACGTACTCACCCTAGACATCTTTACAAAATCTCTTTGTGTGACATGTACGCTAATTCGGTGGGTGTAGCCGGATGCTCCGGGTGCAGCGTGTTTTGAGCAAGAAAGATCCGGATAATTGGATCGACTGATAAAGCTGATGAAGTTGATGAAGTTATCTGTGGGTTCATAGAGTCCAGATTCGCATTGGGCTTCACACTGGGCTTCCACGGGCTTCGCCAGCGTCGACCGTTGAGAGTTCGTTTGAGCAAAAACGACTTCGGTTACAAAATTCAAATTTTCGAATCTCCAAACATAGAATTACTTTTCCGTGATATATAGGAAAGCTGAATGGTGAACTGAGATTGTAAACAGAATATTAGACACACTATTAAAACACTCTTAGAGAAGTCTGGATTTCTGTAAACAAAGTCATATCCAAGCTATTCAAATAGAGGTTGGTGGTAGAATATTGGAGGAAAAATAGCCCAGTGTGATAACCCCTTAATCAAGCACTAGGTCTCTGCAGCTGGTGTATACAGCTGGGACCAATACCGAACCAATTTCAGGATCTTTTTCTTCTTCTTCTCTGCAGCGTCCAAAAATGACCTGAACGAGGTCGACATTGGCCAGTTGGTATCGATCTCCCTGACCACCTCACTTGTTGGCGTCCTGCCTCGCGGGTGCTTTTTCATTCCTCCTCTCATGGACCCCCCCAAGCCTCCCCCGCCCCTCTCTACATTAACGATCACACCATAGGCTGCCTCACATAGAACCACGCACATCTGGGGAATACTGGCAGCGCGAAGGAATTGACGCGGTATCCCCAAGGTGGAAGATTTCTGGTGACACCCCGAGAGGAGGGCGATTGGCACTTTCCTCCGTTACTCTAGGGCAGTGTTTCCCAAACTTTTCCAACACGTGACTCCTTTCAATATAACCAAACCTACCATGACCCCCATCTTTATAAACCTTCTGACAACGTCCTAATTTTTAATATCGCAGATACATTACTTTAAACTATATTAATCACAGTACAGAGAGAAATAACAAAGAATATATTATTGTTTATCAATGTTTATTAACAAGAATTGATCTGATAATATATTTGAATGAGAAGGATATATTTTCTTTTTTGATACAAGCAAATCAACACGCGGGTCTGTGTGGCTGAATGTACATACAGTTGGACCCTCCATAACCGCCAGGTAGGCTCATGACCCACAGTTTGGGAACCCCTGTTCTAGGGTCATAACTCATGACGTAGGGAACCTAAAATAACCGGCACCACCATCACCACTACCAGCAAAAACAACAACAACAATAACAACAACAACACGACACTATTTTTGAAACCTGGCGTGTTGTACCCAAGACTTCATTCGTTTGAGACGAGATTTCCTGTCAGATGTGGTGGTGGTGGGGAGGGCGAAGGGTTTAGATCGAGATCTTGATCTGGCGAAAGGAGTCATCTGAGACATCTGGCACTGACTGCAGATCATGTCCGTAACTGAAAAGTCAAGGAGCGTCCGCCAAGATACCCTCAACCTTAACTTACACTCTCTGAAAAGACGCAGAGTGCGGGGTGATCTAATAGAGGTGTTTAAGTGGGTCAAAGGCTTTAACAAGGGTGACGCAAACAAGGTCATCATATTAAGACAACAGGACAGGACTCGCGGTAATGTATTTAAACTGGACAAATTTAGATTTAAGAAGGAAATGGGCAAGGATTGGTTTACAAATAGGGTGGTCAACCAATGGAACAGACTTAGTAACCACGTAGTGAGCGCTGAAACTATCAGTTGTTTTAAGAAACGGTTAGACAACTTTATGGATGGGGATGACAGGTGGTCATGGACATGAAACTGCCTAGTGTAGGCCTCATGGTCTCTTGCAGTCTCCTTCATTCTTAGGAGTCCTGGATAGTCAGGACAAGGAACAGATAGTCTCTGGTAGCCATTGGGAATCGACCCAGAGCCCACGAAGGCGAGATGGAAACCTGTGTAGACAAGAAGATGGTAGGAGTTTTCCGCATATCGGGGTTCATAGGGTCGAACTGGATTATTCCGTCGCTAGGACCTCATGAACCCCGGCACCAGAGCTCCCGTCTCCTCCGGAGATCCCGCCGAAGCAGAATCCACTGGCACAACTCCGCCTCACCTCTCTCTGCCAGTGCTTGCCTGAATACGAGTATATCCCTTTGTTCTAGAGGAGATCATGAGAGATAGAGAGATAGAGAGATAAGGAGATAGAGAGATAGAGAGAGATGGAGAAATGGAGAGATAGAGAGATAGAGAGAGAGGGAGGGAAGGAGATCGAGAGAGAGAGGGAGGGAGGGAGAGGGAGAGAGAGAGAGAGAGGGAGGGAGGGAGAGAGAGAGAGGGAGGGAGGGAGAGAGAGAGAGAGAGAGAGAGGGAGGGAGGGAGAGGGAGTGAGGGAGAGGGAGAGAGAGAGAGAGAGAGGAAGAGAGAGAAAAGACAAAAGAAAGAGGAGGGGGAAGAGAGAAAGAAAGAGAGAGAGAGAGGGAGAGGGAGAGAGAGAGAGAGAGAGAGAGAGAGAGAGAGAGAGAGAGAGAGAGCAAATCTCCTTCGGACCTGGAGTTCATTTACCGCCTTTTTAGGATCAATGCCTCCCATTCTCTGGCTGGCCATGTTCCAGCATTTCTACTGCTACACATGATTATTGACTGTTTCAAGTTCTTGGTCACTATACAAGGGGAGTTTCGTCAAGATGGAATTGCGACACCTTCCCCAAGTATTATCTGACGTCAGCTGGTCGACAGTATTACTGTAGAATCAAATCCCTTAACAGAGCAGGGCGCGTTACCACCGGAGGGGTAGTGCGTTACCGAAAACTCTAGGGTGCATTTCCGTCAATGCGTATTATATACATATATATGTATATGAATGAAATAATTAAATGCATAGGTATGGTTAAATAATAAACAAACAGGTAAATATTAAATAATAATGAATTGACAGATATCTAATAATAAATGAAAATCAAACAAATAATAACAAACACTCAGATTTGTTATTTTGATTCGTTGTTGTTTTTTTAAGTCGCCGTTTCTTCCCCCTTTCTATTTTGTCAAATATCAATTGTTATCTATCTTTCCATTATCATGACACATTTTATACAATTTACCAGGGAATCTCGCTGGCCGAGCGGGTTAGGTCGTCGTTACTTGCGGCGAAGGTCGAGGGGATGGCGGTTCGAGTCCTGCCACCGGCGAAGTTGGACCAAAGGTATGGTTCATCAAATTCCCCGCTACAAGGCCCTCTGTAAGGGACACTGTCCTAGCCTCCTGATAGTAGGGAGTTTGTGACGGTAAACCAAATCACATCAGGACTTATACTCAGGACTGATCATCACCCAAATATAAAGTCGTACAATAACAGGCTTTGTCAGACACTGAATGACCTACAGGGTGGTCCAAATGTCTTGTTACCCCTACCAGTAGAGGTACAAGTATTACAGTAATACAAAATACATGTCCTTGATCCAGGCTGCTTGTATGGGCACAAGAGCGTGTGCATTCAGGCAAGAGCATAACGGGGGTTGTGCGACATGACGTCACCGAAAGATTCGGCAAACCAGCTCCTCCGAAGACAATACTGCGATGGAAACATTTTGTTCCAGTGTTCTTATTTTTTCTATTGTTGTTCTTACAGTAAATTAACTGAATCCAAGACATGTATTTTGTATTACTGTAATACTTGTACCTCTATTGGTAAGGGTAACAAGGCATTCGGTCGACCACCCTGTAGATTCAACTACCTCACTTGGGACACCGAGACGTTAACTTTACAAAATCTCTTCACTGAGTGGATCTATGCTGAACCGGTGATCGTGGTCGGTTACCTGGGGACCGTGGTTCTCCTACAAGAGAGAACCGGAGCAAGGGATTGATTGATACTTGGCCAGCGTCAAATAATTCTATTATGCTATTGAGGGAAAGACTTATTTCAATGTCGTCTTCACCACTCAAGGTCGATTCACGCCAAGGTCTATACACCCCTTACCCGATTTGAAATAATCGTCTGACATTTGCCACAAGAAATATATATATATGGTGCACCACAGTTCTGAAGAGGTGTAAAATAATCGACACCTATAAAAAAACACCTACTTTAAGGACTTCATTTTGGCTAAAGCCAGATTATTTCATTTGAGTGAGTGAGGCATCTTGGCAGTGAAAAGATGATAGCTCGATTAACGCCTCTAACATGATGGTGTACTTTATGGCTTTTATTCTGCTTAATGCCGGACAATTTCATTAACCTAAGAGCACATAAAGCTCCTTTTAAAGGAGAAATTTTTTTATATTTCAAACTTAATCATACGTAAGTTATGTGCGAAAAATTTTCTTTCATTAATATGTAACGGAAAACGATGTTATATATCAACGAACAAAATGGAAGTTTTCACGCATAACGTACATATAATAAAATTCGAAGTTTTTTTGTTCCTTTAAAGGAGCATTATGCGTTTATAGGTTAACCTTGTGTGACGTCACTACTCTGGAGTTCAGGAAGCTACTCTGTGACCTGTGGGCCGCGTGCCAAGGCACGGTGCCAATAGGGGCTCAGGCACCTGACCACAGCTATGACGGGGTGCTGAAAGCTTTGTAAACCAAGTGTGTGAAATATTAACATTTTCACTCAATCAGCCGTTACCCATAAAACGATGTGACAAAAAGATATGACAAAACGATGTGGTTAAAAGTTATGGAGGAGGAAACATCCTTTCATTCCTCCTACTCTCTCACTCCCATCATTAGACACGTTCCCTTCACTCCCTCCTGCTTTAATCATGTAAAGATTGCACCTCATCACAACCTGGAAAAATAAATAAAAATAATTAATTCCTTGATAACAGGGGATTCTTCTAAGGTGATTAAACTTGTCTGGCATTAGAACACAATCCTTGCCCATTGGTAGATGATGCTTAGAACGCTTTGTACGTTCATCATACATGTGAATCATTCCTTGTTTTTAACAAAAACAATTAACTTTTTAACATCACTGGGTTCCTCTACTCAAGCATATCCCCACCTTTTCCAACCCTAGCACCCCTTGTAGCCAAGTCTAAGCAGTCTTGTACCCCTAATATCTTATTATGTAGTTCAGTTCGAAGCTTTAAGATTCGTTTAGATAAACATCTAAGCAAGATACTGTAATACTGTTATTTATTTTATATTATTTGTTTATCTGTTTATTATTTGTTTGGTTTTCATTTACTATTTATCACTCAATTTACTATTATTTACTATTTACCTGTTTGATTATTAACCATATCTATGCATTTATTTTATTTATTATTATTTATATTGTTATATATTTTCTATCATTACTATGATTTTTTTTTTTTTGCATCCGACCTAGTTATGGACCAAAAGGTCTCCTGTCGGCATGCTCTGCCTTTGTAATTCTTACTAGAAAGAAAAAGGAAAGCGTGTACAAAAATTTCACTGCCATCAATTCACCGCGGAAAAATTCATACATACATACATATACCAAGGCTTACAAGGGAGGTAGCCAAAAAGGAAAAGGCATAAAATCATTCCCACCCATTCCATCCCTGAATACACTCCACCCTCCCTCTTATCTTAGCACCTCCTGGATGACGGGTCATCCCTGCACCTTGTCCACTGCCCTGGGTCACAAGACACAGCACATCCACAGCAAGGCCGCTTCATTAAATCGGCGACCCCCCCCCCATGCATAAAAAGGAGAAGACGGGGAGAAATCCCTTCGGGCTGCATCAAAAAATTTGGAAAAATTCACCGAATGTAAAGTTCGCCGTGGTGAAAATTGACCGTGAGGAAAGTTCGCTGCAAAGCGTTTTGTAAAGGATATATAATTGGCAATCCCATCTCTGTCCCATCCAGAAAAAAGAGAAGAGAAAAATCCCCTCAGGCTGTGTCAAAATATTGTTCATACATAACTACTTCCTACCTCCCATTTTTTTTTCTTGCATCACAGTATCATCTATACACAGCCACTCTCCACTCATCCTTATCTCCTGCCTTCTCCTTTCCTTGCTCAACAGACATTCCCCTACTGATCAGTGCCCCTTTCATCCCATCGATCCATCTCATCCTCAATCATCCCCTGTAGTTCACTCCATCTACCTCTGCCTTCCACACCTTTTACTAATCATTTTCACTCATCTTTCCATGTGTCCAAACCATCCCAATACTCTTTCATCAGCCCTATCTGCCATCTCCTTTTTCCACCCCAGCTCTCCTCCTTACCTCGTTTCTCACTCTACCTAGCCTTGTAACACCTATACTTTTAAGACAGTTTGTCTCACATTTAAACTTTTCCTTTCTGCCTCTCTTGAATTCCAGGTCTCAGCACCATACAGTGCTGTTGGCACAATTACTCCTTCATATAGTCTCCTCTTTGCTTCCATTCCCAAATGCCTATTTCTCATCTTTTAATCCCCCAAGGCACTTACTTCTCTCAGTCTACAATTCAATTCCACTTCCACTCCTCCCTTTCCTGCCATATGTGATTCCAAATACCTAAAGCTAACCACTTCCTCTCTCTGAGACTTCCAACTTGGTGCCATCCTCTCCCCTTGTACATCTCATCAGCTCACTTTTACCCAGATTTATCTTCAACTTTCTCCTATCACCCTCCCAAACTCCTTTAATCCCTCCTCTGACCCTGCTACAAGCAAACAACTGGCTCACCTCCCACTTTTCTCCATTTTTTTTAACCATCTCCAGTCCCCTGCCCATTACCCTTGCATTTACCTCCCACACCATCCCATCCATGTACACATTCAACAGCCATGGCGACATGCCACATCCGTCACAGTTCCACCTCAACCTCAAACCACTTATTCTCTTCATTTTCAATTCTAACATGACCTTTATTAATCTTGTAAAACTCTTGACTGCCCTTAACAGCTTTCCCCCAACCCCATATATCTACAAAACCTCCCACAGTGCCTTTCTGTCAACTGTCATAAGCCATTTCCAACTCCATAAAGGCAGAAAAAACATTTTTACCTTTTGCCAAAGCTTTCTCACATATCTACCTTACCACAAAAATCTGATCCACACAACCCCTACCTTTCCTAAACCCACATTGTTCCTCACCAATAACTTGCAATGTTACTCTCCTATTCCTCTCAAATAAAACCCTCCCAACTACTCGTACAATCAACAAACTGGTACTTTTTCATTATTTTCCTGACAGCTTAGGTGACCTTAATTTGGGTGGCTCCCCAGCCAGATGAAACTGAGAAGGGCTATTTTACTCCCAAAATTCTCCATCAAACACCTACCCAACCTCACACCCACTCTGCTTGGCCTCTTTCACCTTTCATCTTTACTTCATACTTCTCGTGTGCTTCCTCATTTCTTCTTTGCAACCATTCCTCATATGCTTGCTTCTTTGATGCCACTGCTGCCCTCTCACCATTCACTGCCTCTCCTGTTCCCTCTCATTCTCCTCATCCAACACATTATCTTTACACACTTCAGCACTTCCTACTAGAAACATACCCATTCTTCCTTTATTTCTATTTCTCCTTTGTTTCATTACATCTAATACCTCTCTCAACTTTGCCTGATAATATATTATGAAAATAACTGAAGAAGACCAGTGTTCAAATCCAACAGCCTGCTACTGGGGACTGATTTGCCTTGGAAATTCAAGCACACTAGGTAATGGTGATGACTGACTGAAACTAAACATTTCCTGACATGAGCTTATGACACTCAGGAAGAAATGAAAGTCTGAATCTTATCAAGTTCACTACTTTTTCTTTTATAAACAATAATAAAAATTCCATATTTTGTATTATAGTCTCTTAAATAGTCTGAAATTAAATTACCTTTATAAAAAAAAAATCTTTTAAGAATTTGCTTTTCTTACACTGTACATTCATAATAACTGTTGCCTCCAGTTTCAGCGATAACTTGCAGCCCTACAGCAACTAGCAATGGTCCTCAGGCTCTCCCACAGATCTCTCAGGGAAGAAACATATGACTGTTGTTTGTGTTCTGTAGTGTGGGACTATTTCTCTGTCACCAGCTTACTGCAGGATAGTAGTCACAAGTTGTCCGCTCTTCTTGTGAGAAATGGAAGTTTGTTTCAGCTGTGTTGGCATTTAATATCACCAAGCTATATTACAAACACTCCTGTAATGATTTCCCAATACCAAGGTGTGATCTGTTTATCAGTACCAACAAATAAAAACTGTGATACTTCAGTGAAAATTACAAAGCTGAACATGGCAGTGCGATGGAAGTGGATTGGGTTCTTGTTTCTGATACATGAAACATGTTCATCTGTGTTGCCTATGAGTGATACCACAAGTAAAGTATTTTAGTTTATGAGTAATATATAGGAAACTTGGGCATTATCTTAGTAGAGGGAGAGACATTGATATGGCTAAGAACCAATTTACTTTACCTTATAATGTTTTTGGTTAGTACAACCTATTTAGTGCTTGTAAATTTTGTCTGATTTGGTTCTGTGTCAGCTGTCTGCTGGCTAACACAAATTCTTGGAAGTTAGATGGGAGTAGAACTGCCTTACATTGTGGAAATCAACTTATCCAGCAAATAATCTCAAGATCGACTTGTACACTGACATATGTGGTAATTTGTTTTAAGCACCATTGAACTGCCAGGATTAGAATAAAACTTCTGCATTCCAAAAATTTTGCATTTTACTTGATTCCATATCCCCGCTTCTGTAGCACCTGATCTTTCCTCCTACATCCTTATATAAGTTTGATTTTGTAAGCAAACATACTCAAACTTCAATTGAAGCAATGAGTACATTGAGTATACAGTATCTGTCATATTTAGTTTCTAGTGTATGTCAAAGTGGTACATCATGTAGATAAAGGATGGGTGATTTGTACCCTAAGCAAGAACCATACCATATAGTTTGAATAGAAAAGAAATAAAGAAAGCAAAAGCATGAAAGAAAGAAAAATGGGAGGAAGAAAAGAAGACGAGCACAAAGAAGAAACAGAGAGAGATTGGATGTAGTAAGTTTTAACTTGTTCTTGTAAAACTTGTCTCATCAAATGGAACCTGCACATCCCATCCCCAGACCTTATTCATAGCTGCTCCATGAATTCACTGTCTTTTATACCAAACCCAGACCCCACTTAATTTAAGTTACTTGCCATTGGACCATCATCTCGGTACATAACATTTCATCTAAGCAGCAATATCTAAATCTTAAAAACAACTTTTCACTATACACAAACATTTCATAAACTGGCTCTTAAAACACCCAGTTTCATCAAATAAGGTATACTCATAAAATTACCATCCAATATCTAAATCTTAAAAACAACTTTTCGCTATAAACAAACATTTCATAAATTGGCTTTTAAAACATCCAGTTTCACTGAATAAGGTATACTCATAAAATTACCACCCATAGGATTCATACCAAGCTCATCCATAAAGACAAAATGAAATGAATGATGGTGTAAACCATCCAGTCCTTTCTGTAGATGATGGGAATGACTAGCCCTATTTTTTCAAACAGAAAGAAATAGCACCAACATAATAAATATGTAATCAATTCCTAATGAAGACAAAGATGACTGACTTGTCTACTCTATAACATTTTTTCTCTTATTTCCTTTGATACTAGAATTTCTGGTTCTTTCTCATTCTTATCTCTAGTAACTGAAAAAAAATAGTTTAAGCCCTTTTCATATGCCTTAACCATAGATATATGTCTCTATTCTTCTGCTCCCGTAAGGCTATGAAAAAGGCTACTCTTCTGTACACCAACATAGATTTAAAGAGGGCCACTCCATGAACATACTGCTCACAAATATTTCCCAACAAATCTTGGAGGGGTTCAACAAGAAAGATCCAACAGAAAGAATGTTTATGGTAGCTATAGACATAAATAAGGCATTTGATAAAGTTCCCAGACTCATACTATCAAAAAAGATCATAATGACAGATATTCATTATCACAAGAAATGGCCAACCCCTTAGCAGATAGTAATTCAAAATAATAATTTTTGGGACTAAAAGACTGTACAACAGTGCATCCCAAAGAATGATACTCTCACATATGCTTTTTAATCTCTTCACAAGCACTCTCCTTGTTCCCCCTTTTTTCAAGTAAACAGTGAAATGTAGACAGAGTGATGCAAATGGATCTTCAGTGTTCAACTTTAACAATTTGTTTACATTGAAATAAAGAAAACAAAGGACCAATGATGTGGTTGTCCTGCAAGATGGACTGCAAAGCTGCCCATTTTCAAAACCCACAACCCCCTTACCTTCATCAGGAGTTGTACCTCATGGGCTGACACTCAAGTCTCCAGATTGGGCTCAAGATCTTTCTCTCCTCTTCTGACCACTTTCAGCCAGTGACATAGAAACAGTGCCATACTCATACAACACAAACAATAGTCCAAAGTCTCTTCCCAGAGAGATCTGTGGGATGTTCTGAGGACCTCATATTAAGACAACAGGGCAGGACTCACAGTAATGGATATAAATTGGACAAATTTAGATTTAAGAAGGAAATAGGCAAGAATTGGTTTACTAATAGAGTGGTCAACAAATGGAATAGACTTAGTAACCATGTAGTGAGTGCTGAAACTATCGGTTGTTTTAAGAAATAGATAACCTTATGGATGGGGATGACAGGTGGTAATATACATGGAATTCCCCAGGGTAGGCTTTATGGTCTCTTGCAGTCTCCTTCATTCTTATGTTCTCATGTTCTTATGTTCTTTGCCAGTCACTGTAGGGCAGCAAGTTCTCCACTTAGTGAAACTCAGGGCAACAATTGATTGATTAGATTATATAAAGCAGGTCAGAAGGTCACCCTTACTTGGAAAGGTCCACCTCAAGACTCCTGACTCCTAGTCTTCTCACACCTCTACCCAAAGATTGCGTTCGGTAATCTGCTGCATCAAGTGGATTTGTTGTGACAACACAAGGCTGCCATTTGACTACAACTGTGTGAGGCCATGACTTCCTGCTCTAACAAGTTTTCTCCCCGTCTTCTCTTTTTACTGCATGAGGGGATGGACAGGGTAATACAACTAGGTAGATACAACTAAAAGGGTGGTTACTGATTAAGTGAAGTGACCTTGCTGTGGATGTTCTGCATCTTGTTGCATTGCTTCCCAGGACAGTGGGTAGGATACAGGGATTACCCATCATCCATTAGGAGCTAAGATGAGAAGAAGGAAAGGGTGGTGGATGGGAGTAGAATGAGTAGGAGCGGGTACTTTGGTTTGATTTGGCTACCTCCCTTGTAAAGGGGAAAAAGCCCTTGGTATATAGATCAATTGATAGACTTGAAATGTATTTACAGATACAGTATACTTATGATATGTTTAATATTATATTGTAATATATTAGAAATGTTGTAAAGTTCACTGCCAGTATTTCCTTTACCACAATTTGTAAATTTTGTCTTGCTTCACAAAATTATTGGTAGCACTGTATTTGAATTGTCTGCACCAATTTCTGATTTATTTTATTTGGAATTCATTATATTTCACCAATAGATATGTGTATAATATTGATATTTGGGTGAATGAGTTGTTTACATTGTCTGCTTGTCAGCTGTTGCAAATGGTGACTGTGTCTGTATGCTAAGTTTGCTGTGCTGTTATTCTAATAATATTAAATATAATAATAATATCAACATAATCTAATAATATAATCTGTTATAATAATATAATCCAGCTTCCCACACATACATGTAAGTATCAGTAGAAAATACTGAGTGTTTTATGATGTTCTCCACAGACATGTGTAAGTATAAGTAAAAAATGTTGAGTTGCAGAATTGTAGGACCATTGACAGTGGTGCTACTCTAAACCACAGGATATTAAGGTTAAGATTCTGTACAGGTTGTACAAGACAACTCCTTGTTTTAGGGTGATTATTTTAGTTCAAATACCATCGTATATGCCATGATATATGATAATAAAACTCAATGCAATGATTGATTGATTTAGTAGTCAAGCATAAATAAATATCTTATGGCCAGGATCCGAGATGACTTTCTAGGATATGCTGATGTAATGCTGGAGTTTATTTAGGAGGAGGAGGAGAAGGAAGAAGAGAAGATGAAGAAGATGGAAGGAAGAGAAAGAATGAAAGAAAAACAAAGAACAAAAGAAAGAAAAAGAAAATGGAGGAGAAAGAAAGCAAGCAAAAGAAAGAAAAAAAAAGTTTCCTCAAGTTTCACAAAGTCAAAAACCCATAGCATCTGATCTTCAGGCTCTCTCTCAGATCTGAGCAAAAAAAGAAAAAAAAAAAAAAAAAAAAAACTGGACTATTGTTTGTGTTGCCTTGGTGTGGGACTATTTCAAGGTCACTTGCTGAAAATGATACGAGGTATCCTGTACACCTTTAGAGCATATAGAATAATAAATAAAAACAACTTCGATGTTTCTTGAATTAAACCTTACATACTAAATCAATAGCACATTTGCAATGAACATTATGCTTGGAAATTTCATCACATGGACCCTTTTCTGATTACCAGGTTTGAATCACAGAATTTTTTTTTTACATTGGTAGCGGAGCGGACTTGTAACCACGAGGTTGGCAGATTGACCCCCGCCCGGGCCAGTGAACTTAAGCTGTTTACTGGGGAGGTTACTGCCGTGGCTGGGCACTATGGTTGGGGGTGTTGAGGCTTGCCTCAACTGACGTTCTGAGGAGTGTCTGAGAAGACTGATATCAAAACTGAAACCCAGCAACTTTAATTTTTAACCTTTGGTTGTCAGGGGCCAATGTTAGGCATATGTAGTCCAGAATATTCGAACCAAATGTACAAGACAAAAACCAAATGACATAAGGAGAAAAGTCACACAAATGACATCCTTCCCCACGATTCTTTACATATTTTTCTCTCTGGATATGGGTTCTCCCTCCATGCCTAGGCGTTTACTTACAAACAACTGACCTCAGTATTTTTTTCATCAAATTTTGTTGTGATGTGAACCTAAAAATGTACAATTACTGTAAAGAACTCTTGTTCTGTTCTGTACTCTAGATCTAATGTTGCCAATACAGTCTCCTAATCTCCTGAACATGGCATCCCTCATACTTTACAAAATTGTTATGGTAACAACAGAAGATGCTCACTGGCTGGGCGGATTAGGGCATCGTTATTTGTGGTGGAGGTTGAGATGATGGTGATTTGAGCCCTGCGAGTTCATTAAATTCCATGCTACGAAGTCCACTGTAAGGGGCACTGTCCTAGCCTCCCGATAGGGGGGAGTTTGTGACTTTAAACCAAATCATTAAACCAAATCAACGACAGAAGATCCTATGAGGCTGAGTGGTTGATGGGGATCTTAACTGATCAAACGAGACAGCTTCAGGCAGGAATCTATCCTGTAAATGTATAAAATTGTCTATCCTTAGATGGAACAAACTATAACATGTCACCAAGCTGAAGATATTACTCAGCTTCTTACATATCTCTTTCTGAATTTCATTTCTCCTCTGGTGCCTGAAGGCATGCATGAAAAAGAGTCTACAGAAATTGCAAAGGTGAATCAGTTCTTCAGATGTAGTTATGAAATGATGACCTCTAAAGATGCAAATTGCATTGTGAGTTCAGTATTGGTGATCTACTGTAGGACCAGCCTATCTCCTGTGGAATGATACAGCCTTTGTACCTCCTCATAGTGGCTTAACCTGTCTAGGCAACATTGTACGTATAATTAGAAGTATGTAAAGATTGACAAATATGGAGGTGAGGTGACAAAATGAAAAGTTAAGGCTATGGTATGGAATTTTATTCAGAATCAGATGTTTTGACCTCTTGGGTCTTTCTCAGAGGACTGAAAATAGAAGAATCAAAATACATCAACAGCTTTGTGATCTGACGACCCTACGTGACCTCACCCCGGTCTCATTATCTCACACTCATCAGCTGCCATATTCTAGCCTTAACTTTTCATTCTGCCACCTCATCTCCATAGTTAGAAATATATGTTTAATTAATTATGGTTGTGTTAGAATGGCTGTTGTTGTGACTGTATTCTGACATCAGTGTAATTACCTAGGCCATACTGACTGAATGCTGGCACTGAAATGTCTATTGAATTTATTATTCCTCCCAATGAAGAGAACTAAGGTGTTATATGTCAAGTGGAATAATATCTTCATTATCAAAGACATCTGACATCGTGGTATATGATATATTCCAGCACAAATTTTCAATCCTTACAAAACAGTTTCAAGTCAGGTGCTCTAAACTTCTGTTTGTGTACACCTGTATACATTCATACATACATACATATATACATAAAATTTTGATTTTATTTTAATTTTTAAGTAGTGCTTCTGAGTGATGCTAAACCACAGGATCTTTTGTGCCTGCCTCTACTTAAGTTGATTGCCAAGTTTGGCTGTCTTGTAGTCCGAGCGTAGCTGAATAAATGTGGCCAGAACTGTTCGATCCAGCCCAGACTGGAAAGAAAGAAAACATGAGCATTTGAAAAAAATAAATAAATAAATAAATAAAATAAAATGAATAATTAAAAATAATAATAATAATATCCATCATTTACATACATTTAAAAACAAATACTACATGACAGACTTAACAATTTTATCCTTAAAAAAAAAAAAAAATAAAAAAAAAAAAAAATAAATAAATAATGATAATAATAATAATAATAATTATATTCTACCTATCTACATACCAAAAGGCTTCTTCCCTCTTATGAGGGAGGTATCCAACCAGGGTCTACTCGCTTATCCCACACCCACTGTTTCTCCCACTGTCCTGGTTCAGAAGCAATGCAGCAAGACACAGCACTTCCACAGCAAGGCCCCACAGTCTAAGTTGGTTTATCCCCACACCTTCATTTACATTGCAATTGGATGGGATAATGGTAGCAGTAGTGTTAGTTCATCTTCTGCCCTGTTTTCTTAACTGTAGCTTAGTTTAGTAAACACAAACAGCCTTGTTAGGGCCAGTAGGCCTGCTGTTGTTTGTTCTTTCTTTGTGTTCCTTTGAGTACATGGCAATCCTCCATCCTTGTCCCCTCATAAGTAAATAGAGAAGACAGGGAGAAATTCCTTTGGATTGGGTCAGTTTATCATTAATTCACACCCACTATCATTCACTCCTATCTCTAGCCCTCTCCCTTCCCTGCTCAACGGACATTCACTTTTTACCCAAAGCCCTCTTTAGTCCATCCATCCATCCATCCCATTATTGGTCTTCCCTTCAAGTCCGCTCCATCCACCTCCGTTTTCTACACTCTGCTAGTCTTTCTTCACTTAGTCTTTAAAATGCCCAAACCATCACAGTATTTTTTCATCAACCCTATCTGCCAGCTCTCAGGCCTCCCTCCACTCCTACTCTCCACATCACCTCCTCATTTCTTACTCTATCTATTCTTGTAACTTCCACCATATTTCTCAAACATTTAATTTCAAATACATTTAAATATAAAATCAATGACAGTCATTACAGCATTTTGCTTAGATGTTTATCTAAATGAATCTTAGACTCTGCTCTAGCACTGTGTATTTCAGCACTACTTCTGATCCAGGTAATAGACAGAGGAAAGTGATCTCCCTTCATTCACAAAGAGAAAAAGAATGGGTGTTGTTGGTGTTGTTGTTCCCTAGACTGTCTGTCCGAGCAGTCCTGTCTCCCCAAGGAATGCCATGGCCGAAACGGGGTTTTCCCCACAAATCCTTTATGGAGTGTATGATGTGTTGTTTGCGTGTGTGACTGTGTATAATGCAGTCTCCCATGACGAATGGGTGTTGGATGGAAGGGTGCATTCCTTGGCTGGCTACTCCTCTTATAAAGTGTAAGAGGCCTTTCGGTATATAGTACAGAACATTGCTGTGCTTGAGAAGATGGAAAAGTACAAAACACTTAAATTAAGTACAAAAATCAATGAGTAACCTTTTAAAATACAAAAGAATCGTGTTACTTACTAGTTGGTCTCCAGAACACACTTGCTTAAGATTCTCTGGAGACACTTGGAGAAGTTTGCAGAGGGTGTGGAGAGTGTCAAATAGGGAATTGACTAATGGCACTTTGAAGCCAGTTACGCACTTTCTGTAGTCATTTACATCACAAATCACAGCCATGGCACCTAAAATATAAGCATGACATGTCATTAGCACAAATGTCCATTAGTACAGTGAGTCCTCCTTATACAGTAATTCTTTATCCGGTAAACTCACAGTTGCGGTATTTGGTAATTACTACCCTCAATTCTATCTACAGTAAGAAAAACTCACAGATACAGTATCTGCTCGTGTTTTATTTACACCGTAATGTAGCGCTACCATGCTGTGCGGCCACCACAACAATCAGTCTCTTCCTGCGTTCGGTATATGGCAATTTCAATTTGCAGTAAAGTTTTCAGGAATGCATATGTACTGTATAACGAGGACTTACTGTATATCAAATACAAGCACATGCACACAAATGTGAATTTGAAACTAGGCATGATAAATTGAGGAGTAAGAGACAGGACCCCATGAGTATTGCTGTATTAATGTAAACAACAATTAGACGAAGACCATAACGGTCTTCGTCTTATAAAAAGCAAGCCGCTCAGGCGAGGGTTTGAATCCCAGTGGGAGAGTTTATTTACAAAGGATTACAAAGGATTACAAAGGCGGAGCATGCCGACAGACCTTTTGGTCCATATCTAGGTCGGATGCAAAAAAAATCATAATAATAATAAAATAATAAATAAAAACTATAATAATGTAAATAACAAATAAAATACATAAATAAATGCCATAATGACACAAACATATATATATATATAACAATGATAATAATAATAATCACGAAGAACCCACAATCGGAATAAAAGGAAACTTCAGAAGAATGTACTTTCCTGAAAATGGCTATAGCTATTCGCCGAAATATAGAAGTTACACTTTCTTCTAAAGTGTCCTTTTATTCCAACTGTGGGTTCTTCGTGATTATTATTTACAAATGTGCTACAACATTTTGTCTAAGTACATACATACATATACCAAGGCTTTTTCCCCCTTCCAAGGGAGGTAGCCACAAAAGGAAAGGCATAAAAACACTCCCACCCATTTCATCCCTAAATACACTCCACACCCCTCCCACCCTTCCTCTCATCTGAGCACCTCCTGGATGACGGGTCATCCCTGAACCCTGCCCACCGCCCTGGGTCAGAAGCAGTGTCACAAGACACAGTACATCCACAGCAAGGCCGCTTCATTTAATCGGCGACCCCCCCTCTCCGTCCCCCTTTGCATATAAGGAGAGGACGGGGAGAAATCCCTTCGGGCTGCGTCAAAATTTACTCACACATACTACCCCACCCCCCACCCCCCCGCCTATTCCTCCTCATGTCGTCACAACATCATCCATATACAACCATTCTCCACTCACCTCTGTCTTCCGTCCTCTTCCTTCCTTCCTCAACAGTGATATATATATATATATATAAAATGAAGATGCACACATACAAACAAAAAACATATATCAAAAGTACCTACTCACCTGTAGTATTGTATTCAAATCTCATGAGATGGTCAAAGATGGTACGATGTAATCTTATGCCAAGCTCCAGTAGAACACTTTCGAGGTTGTGTCCATCTAAAGAATCACGAAGTTTCTCCAGCACACTGTTTATCCAACGCACAACGTGTTGACATGCCTAAAATAAAAAATTGAACAGCTGCCAGGTCACATGAAGAATTGTCACCCCATGAGATCCCACTTAAAGAACTGTCACCCCAGTATGCCAAATATCAAGAGTGGAATAAAGATTAGGTTAGGTTAGGCTGAATGAGGGTTATGCTTATTGTCATCAACTTATACAACTGAAGAATTATAAACCCAGGATGATGGCCCACATGAAGAATTGTCACCCTAGGATAGCCCACATGAAGATTTGCCACCCTGTCCAAGTCTGGGGTGACGATTCTTCATGTGATCCCAGCTGCCTTAAGATTCAATGACAATAAACAGATATGAAGAGATGTGAACACAATAAACAGATATGAAGAGATGTGAACACAATAAACAGATATGAAGAGATGTGAACACAATAAACAGATAAGAACAGACGTGAACATCAGTCTAAGGGACCTCCTATAGATCTCAAACTAAAGATAAGTATCTATGCATAGTAGTCTTGCGAGATGGTAATCATAGAGAATAATCTCCATCTCCAAGACTTGCAGAGCCTAAGTGACACCCCCCCCCTTTCCCCATCACCACTTCCCATCTCCACCATTCCTTACTGCCTATTATAGCTATTGGCTTGCTAAATAAACAGATTTTAAAAATGTTATTTAATGTCCCTACTGCAGAGAGAACAAGGGAAAATATTTCATACTAGACAAATTACCCGCGTGTTGCTGCAGGCAAATGATGATCATTTTAATTTTGATAGATTTTGTGGAGAAAAGTTACATGTATCAATATAACTCATTGGAAAAGGTGACACAAATAAAGTGTTAAGAAAGAAAAAAATAAATAAATAAACAAATGAATAAATAAAAAAATTGAGGAGGGAGACGCCCTTTGGAAATAAAATATATTTGGCTGTAAGAGAACAATTGAACTAATTTTTTATTATTTTTGAATTCGAGTAAATTACCGCCCTCGAAAAATAAAAATAAAAATAACCAATATGTCAACATTTGGTAAAATTACACAATCATTTTACATTTACATGCTTTCTCCTTACAAAGGCTATCATAGTTTTTGGCAACATTAATTTCACAAATATAAATAATATTTATGAACACATACAATGGTTTGTTTAATCATAGTAATTTTTGTCACAAAATGCCAATAGTATTAAGGGGACACTACAGTAGTGCCATGTTACCCCACCATACCCCTTTAACCCTTAACCCTCACCAATTTTTTTTAATGAAATATAGTTATCCCAGTACCTGAAGTGATAGGGTATCAGAATATATATGGTTATGGGGGCCTATCTCCAAAACCCTAGGAGTTCATGTACAAAGAAATAAACAAACAAACAAACAGACAGAAGCTACTACTTTATTATAGTAGATATTGTTGATTCTCAAGCAAAATTTGTATATTATGGTAAAATATTTAGGGCTCCTCTAACTTTTTTTCTATAATTATTTTATCAGCTTTGTGGGTGGTATGTCCAAACTAGAATTACTGCCTCCCTAAATGTGCTGCCCCCCTAGACATACCAGGTGCTGTAAATTTCTATATACATTTGTTTATAATATCTAAATACAAAGAGACTTACTGGTGTAGCATTAGCTATGAGAATATCATCATTGTCAGGCTTGAAGTCTGTGCGCTTCTGTTCAGAATTTAAGAGATGGCGAGCGTAACTACATACAGCGTTGACAGTCCGGTCCAAACCCAAATCCAGTTTCTGCTCCACACTGACCTGTAGCTGTTTCTTCTTTTGTAAGCAGTCCCCATGTTTTGGAGTTGATCTGCAAAGTTTTCATATATACTACAACATAAGAAAAAACAAGGTTGGTTCTAAAGTTTCTGTATAATATTAGCTAAGATGAATGATATGAAAGACCTGAATAATGCAGATCACAGTATCTTTAGCCTTTCTCATCAAGATGTCATTGGGAGAATCTTATATACATATTCCACATTTCATACTTTTACATAAATATCATGCAATCAGGGCCCCGACAAGGGGAGGGGCAGGGGGCAATGCCTCGGGGTGGCAATTTTTTTTTTTTTTTAAGGGGGGGGGCATCACTTTTGGTGAAATGAAGGTGAAGCACATTCCCCCTAATGTACTTTTAATCCATGATTCATTTATCATGAGTTGTGTGTATGAATGATGTGTGTATAAACATTGTTTTGTGGATGAATGTTACATGTGAATCGTGCTGGTGACCATCAGATGTGGAAGGTGGTGGTTGTTGTTGTTGTTGTCGTTCCCTAGACTGTCTGTCCGAGCAGTCCCGTCTCCCCAAGGAAGGCCACAGCCGAAACTGGGTTTTCCCACAAATCCTTTATAGAGTGTATGTTGTGTTGTTTGCGTGCATGATTGTGTATAATGCAGTCTTCCATTATGTGTTGTATGGTATGGGGTGAAGTGTTACATCCTGGGCAGCTGTTCACAACACGGTCGTCCAGCCTCTTCTGGTAGCTTAGAAGTGCTGGGTGGTGACCGCATCGCAGTCTGGCCAAGTGGACTCTGTCCTTACGTGGGAGAGAGGATTCAGAAGGGTGGATATCAGGGGGTCTGGCATGCAGCAGTGTGTTGTCTTTCAGTGTGTTAATGGAGCGGTGAGTGATATGATTATGAATATGTTTCCGGAGGCTGGTATTTGGTGGTTGTGGAGGAAGAGAAGAGAGTATCTGTGTGTAATAAAGGTCTATGGGTGTAGTTTTAATGTTTCTTGGTGTGTGTGGGTGTTCTGCTATGTAGTGTAGCGGGTGTGATGTGTTTGTGGTGGCTGCAGCAAGTGTTTGTGTGCCTCTCATGTCGAGGTGGTCCTTGACTTTGAGGACTTTTGTTTCATGGTGTAAATGGTCTGTAGGTGATGTATTTGTGCAGCCTGTAATTGTTTTTAGGGCTTTGTTTTGTATGATTTGAAGGGTGTTGTGGTGTGTCTCACTGAGATTAGGAGCCCATGCAGGACTCGCATAATTCATCACTGAGCGTATGCATTGTTTGTATATTGTTATATTAGTTTCTTTGTTTTGTCCAAATGTTGTTCCAGTGATTGACTTAAGTGCGTTAAGTCTAGGTGTGCATTTGTTTTTTATGTTTGTGAGGTGTTGTTTGAAAGACATGGATGTATCGTATGTTACACCAAGAATTTTCGGTGTGTTTGTGTGTGGTATTAGAGTGTTGTTGATGTAGAGATGAGGTATGTATTTGTGTTCTTTTGTCCAGTTGGTGAGAAGTGTTGCTGTAGATTTGGTTGGAGCTATTTTGAGTCTGTTTGTGATGAACCATGTGTTGAGTGTGTCAAGGTAAGGCTGGATTATTTCTGCAGCTTTGTCTGTGTTACGATGTGTGCATGTGATTGTTATGTCGTCTGCGTAGGAAGAGATTTGTATTTCTGAGGTGTCTGGCGTGGGTAAGTCATGCATGTATAGATTAAATAATGTGGGGGATAGAACTGAGCCCTGTGGTACTCCGTTCTTAATGTTTCTGATGTGCGATGATTGGCCATTATATGACACATGAGCATTCCTGCCTGCCAGATAATTGGCCAGCCATCTTTTGGTGTTATTGTGCATGTCTGTGTTATATATTATATTTGTTAGGTTGTGGCGGGGGATAGCATCAAAAGCTTTACTAATGTCCAATGTTATAAGAAGTGTTCTGTGGTGGGGCCTATCTGAATTGATGCCATATAAAATTCTTTGTGTGAGGTTTGTCAGAAGAGTGTTTGTGGAGTGTAGTGGCCTAAAACCGTGTTGTGAGTCAGCAAGGGGAATATATGGTGTGACAAGTTTAAGTATTAGGCGTTCAATGACTTTAGAGGGGGTGCAGAGAAGTGTGATTGGGCGGTGCGATGTTGGGATTGTTGGGTCTTTGTTCGGTTTTGGAATGGTGATTATTTTACCATGCTTCCAGATGTCGGGTATAGTGTTGTGTGAATAGCTGTAGTTTGCAATGTTTGTGAGTGCGTGTATACCTTGTGGTCCAATGTGTTTTAGGTGGATGTTGCTTATGTTATCAGGGCCACAGGCAGATGAGTGCTTGAGACTATGCATTATGAGTTTTGTCTGACTGTCTATGAAGGGTGGTGGTGGTAGTGGTGGTGTGTGTGGGGTGTGGGGTGGGGGCACTTACCCATGTTGGGGCCCTGCATGCAATGAAACATCAATGACAAACTCACATGACCAAGGGCACCAAACTATCGTGGAAGAGTTTCTCCAAAAGATGTACCATTGAATTACTCTGATGCACGACTTCAAAGAAGCTTATTTCTGGCGGTGCTTTTACCTCCCCGCTTGGAATGGCTTGGAGACCCAATTCTGAAAAGTGACAGCATTTCAGTATTTTCATCATTCACAGATACATGTTCTTATATTCCACCATTTCATATATGAAGAAGGTATTCAGTGGGGAATTACACAATTTTTATTTTGTATACCAAAGACCTTTTCCCCTTGTGAGGGGCTCTTTACTTAATCTAGTCTCTAAAGCAGTGGGTTCTTAACCCCTGGGTCGTGACCCAAATTTGGGTCGCCAAGCCATTTTATTGGGTCGCTAAGGGTTTGCAGAAAATGATTATTTTCCCACTACATATATATTATAATTATATAATGTAATAATTAAAATACATGATGCCTAGTTTTAGGATTCTAAGCAGACCATGATTAAATAATTTTGTTTCTAAAACCCGCTTTTAAAAGCATAATCATATTACTTATAAATACAATTCGTATATCTAAGTAGGCTTGGGTCTTGATGCTTCATTTGTGCAAAATTTTGGGTCGCTGCCAAAAAAGGTTAAGAACCACTGCTCTAAAGAGAGGTATGAACCACACTGGCATGTTTACATTCAGGACACTATCCATCATTAAATTAGCACCAACACAGAATAGGCCTGGCCACAGATTCAAACTGCCAAGGATGCAACCATCACATAGATGACACACAGCACCTCATTCTACAATGCCCAGGATGGATGACCGCATTGTGGACAAATGCCAAGGATGTAACACTTCACCCCATACTATTCAACATGTCATGGAAGACTGCATTACACACAATCATGCAAGCAAACAACAGAACACACACTCCATAAAGGATTTATGGGAAAACCCTGTTTTGGCAATAGCATTCCTTGGGGAGATGGGACTGCTCGGACAGACAGTCTAGGGAACAACAACGACAACAATGCCCCACACTAATAATCCATAGGGAACAACATAGTATTTCTTCCCTGAGTAACTTATGGGCCCACTCAGGGGCCACTGCTGATTACCAAGGAGCCATGGGTTTCCTGCATGTCATTACCTAAAGGTAGCCGCCATTGGTCCCACGAAGTAAATAACTATATACACTACAGTGAGGCCTCTTATTAACGGACATTAATTAGCTGTGTTTGCGGTGTTTTTCGCAAAGTTTTTGCTGTTGTTTAGTGCGTGCAATCACTATGCCACCCAAAAACCACTCCAAATTAACGGATTATTTACATTAACGGACACCGTTACCCCCCTTTTAGTCCGTTAATGAGAGGTAGTACTGTATATTCTGCCCAATACTGGCAGAGTACCTAAATCACATTGCTAAGTATTTTGACATTTCTGAGTACCCACTCACCTATGGCATAATCTACATGGTCAAGGAGCAATGCCTTCACTAGCAAATCAAATATTTGCACAGCATTATTCTGAACGTCTGATGGTGTTGACAGCTGAAACCCAATGAGACACAGTTAATGATTTACCAAAAACTTTTATTATAAAAAAGAAAAAGAAAAAGTTAAAGATTATTCATAAACAGTACTGCTATTTCCTATGAAATATTGCGAGAAAGAAAAGAGGGAAGAAAGAAGAAGAAAAAAAAAGTTATATATTGATGCTGCCATTCTCTTCATATTCTGTACCATTACATCTTGTTTATGAATCTAATAGAGGTCTTCAAGTGGATCAAAGGCTTTAACAAGGATGATGCAAACAAGGTCATCATACTAAGACAACAGGGCAGTACTCACAGTAATGGATTTAAATTGGACAAATTTAGATTTATGAAGGAAATAGGCAAGAATTGGTTTACTAATAGGGTGGTCAACGAATGAAATGGACTTAGTAACCATGTGGTGAGCACTGAAACTATCAGCTGTTTTGAGAAACGGTTAGACAACTTTATGGATGGGGATGACAGGTGATGGATATGGAGCTGCCTAGTGTAGGCCTTATTGTCTCTTGCAGTCTCCTTCATTCTTATGTTCTTATGAATGTTGTGGATTTACAATATGAAAAAAGAAAGAAATAAAAAAGTCAGTTTAACCCCTTCCATACGGTGCCGCACACGTAGGCGTCATGGACTTAGATCTCGGTGGCAGCAGCCAATGCCAGCCGTACGACGTGTCGTAATAATACTCGCATCATAAAATATAGTCACCGCTTATATCGATCGTTCTCTCTTCACCCGTGAATTTTGATAACCATAGAAAATGCGATTACAAAAGAATTAGAAAGAATGTCATTATGGAGGGGCGACTACAATAAATATAATCAAGACGCCGATATGGCAGCCTCGCGAATACACTCGCTCCCCATGATGCCTACGTGTGCGGCACCATATGGAAGGGGTTAAACTGTACATACACAAAAAATGCCTCTGTGGTGGTATGGTCCCCAAAAAGAGTAACAAATATAAGTGAGATCAAGAGAATACAAAGGGCAGCAAACTGGTTCCCAGCCTGGTGGAGACAACATGGGAGACTAAAAACACGGTACCTGGCAACATTGAAAGATCGAAAGAGAAAGGGGTGACTTGTTTTCATTATTCAGGTTGCTAAAGGGGATAGGCTACATTGATTGAATAGAGGTCTTGATTAGGGATGAAAAGGCTTCAAGAGGTCACAAGAACCAATTGAGAAAGACTAAATGCCTCAAGGATGTCAGTTTGCTATAAAGCAGAAACAATACATAAATTCAAATCTAAATATGATAACTGGAAAATAAGGATATAGGCCAAGTTGGACCCATAAATTAATTTGAAGGGATGACAATTAATTTGCAAGTAAGAGAGAAATCCCAGTATGTGTTGCTTCTTTTCTATAATCTAAAATTAAGTAATGGTAGTGATGAGAGCTGGTAACTGATGAGAACTGGTCAGGCACCTAGGTTGGATGGGTATTATCCAAAGTGTCTGAAGAAGGAAGGTACAGTAATAGTGGACTGACTACTGAGGTTGTTTAATGTTTGTCTAAGGGACAGGAGAGTGCCAGAGGACTGGAGCAGTGCCTGTGTAGTTCTGCTTTACAAAGGAAAAGGGGACAAATGTGATTGTAGTAGTTTTAGAGATCAGTTTGTTGAGTGTAGTTGGAAAGGCTTATGGAGGGGTTTTAACTGAAAGAATTAGGAGAGGAATAGAGGAAATAACTGGATGGGAGTGGTGGATGGAGTGGAATGGGTGGTAGAGAATGTATCTTTGACTACTTCCTTTACAAGGGGGAAGAAGCCTTTAGTATATGGATAGATATATAAATTATTTCACTTATGTAATCAATTAATCTCTTGCAGGAGACACAAGATTTTTAAGTATCCTGTCATGGCCACTAGATTAATTCCTAAGTCACTCAAGAGATGAAATAGAAATGTAACTATCATCTATTTATATGATGCAATTCCTGAACTTTCTTTAAAACTTTTTTATGCACTAAGTAATCTATAATCACAAGCTTCACAAAGGATAATCTATAACAATCTATGCAAAATACAATGGGAAAAAAAAAAAAAAAGCTTACTGACCATCTGACATCGTTTAAAGGCTTGCTTGGTTTCCTGCAGAAGCGAGATGGCTACCTCTTCTGACAAGAAAGTTTCGCCACCAAAGGTTGCTTTATTACCAATCACATCCTGGATGTTACGTCGAATCTCATTGATCCTGAACAATAAAAAGATCACTTATTGTTACCAGTAAAGTCACACTAGCTACATGGAAGGTTACCAGTCTTGGGTAAGGATTGACCTTATATAAAGATATAAACATTAATAACAAAAACTGTTGTACGTGAATGGAGAATGGTTGTGTATGGATGATGCTGTGATGCATGAGGGGGAGTGGGTGGGGATGGGGAGTGAGGGAGTATGTGTGGAAAATAAATTTACACAGCCTGAAGGGATTTCTCCCTGTCTTCTCCTTTTCTGCATGAGGGGACAGGGAAAGGGGTCACCGAATTAATGAAGTGGCCTTGCTGTGGATGTGCTGTATTTTGTGACACTGCTTCTGACCCAGGGCAGTGGACAAGATGCAGGGATGACCCATCATCCTGGAGGAGCCAAGATAAGAGGGAGGGAAGGGGGATGGAGGGGGAGTGGATTATGTGGGGATGGAATGGCCCTCCCCTGTGGCTATGGCCCTGGGTGAGAGCTTTGATGTTATGATCTGTGTGGTAATTATTGTACACTGGCAGTAATTATTGTACACTGGCAACACTGGCGTAACTGTTTTCATGTTTGGTATCACTGTGTACTGTTAGTTACAGTCGCACCACAGGCGAGTGTAGTTCCCCTCTTGCAGTTCCTCTGTTGATGTGTAAGTTTATGTGTGTTTATTTTGTCCTGTTATGTACTGTGTTCATGCTGTGTTGCATGTTTGTCATAAATTGTTTATGTTGTGTTAATGTGTTGTATGGCTAACGCTAGATATTTTGTCTGTTTATGTTATAGATCTGAGAGCCGTTATTTTGTTGAATAAAGCTTGGAGTTTGTTACCAAGTGTTTCAGTCTCATAACAATTTATTCAACAAAATACTCGTCATGACTAAGCTGCTTAAGCCATGTCGACTGGACACGGATCCCAGCTCTCCTACGGCGGCCAAGGAGTGGAAACACTGGCACCGAACCTTTCAAAACTTCATGGAGGAGAGTGGAGAGACCGCACCCAACAAGCTGAAGGCTCTAGTGAACTGTGTATCCCCGAGTGTGTACGAACTCATCGAAGACTGTGCTACGTATGAAGGTGCCGTTGCAAAACTAGAGAGTGTTTACGTCAAGTTACCGAATGAGATTTTTGCAAGGCATGTTTTGGCAACCCGACGACAGCAGTCAGGTGAATCCCTTGATGAATTTCTGAGAGAGTTACATAAACTAAGCAAGGGTTGTAACTTTAAGGCAGTCACAGCTGAACAATACCGGGAGGAGATGGTACGTGATGCGTTTATTAACGGTATTGCCTCAGCATTTATTCGTCAGCGCCTGCTAGAAAACAAGTCCTTGGATCTGGAGGCGGGGTATAGTCAGGCCCGTACATTGGATCTTGCCCAGCGTAATGCTGATTCCTACACGTCTTCCTTGCCTGTTCCTCATGCAGCTGCTTTAGTTCCAGGACGGCAAGGACAGCCTTGTGATAGCCAACAACCGCAGTCAACGAAAGAAGAGGCGGAAAGAAGATCACCTGTGGACTCGACTGTCGCTGCTGCACATTCGTCAAAGAAGAAATGCTATTTTTGTGGTAATGCATTACATATTACAGGTAGGAGTAGTTGTCCTGCCCGTGCTGTTACATGCAACAACTGTGGTAAGACAGGTCATTTTGCCAAAGTCTGTAGATCCAAGGGTAAGACTTCTGACAGCACTACTGCTACACTGTATAACCCCACTCTGCTCACACTTGCTGCCACTTTTCCAAAGAACCTTTCACATGCAGCTACAGACATCACTGTCAATGGTCATTCACTGAAAGCATTAATTGACTCATGCAGTTCGGACAGTTTCATAAGTGAGAAAGTGGCACAGAAACTAAAGCTGACAGTAGTTCTTGCAAGCAAGGAGATTTCAATGGCATCAGCATCTTTGAATACTAGCTCCCCTGGGTATGTTATGGTAGACTTGGGTCATGTCAATCAGAATTATCCATGTGTTCAGCTAGGGGTTTTAAAGGATTTATGTTGTGATGTGATCTTGGGTCATGATTTTCAAAAGCAGCACGAGAGTGTAACTTTTCAGTATGGGGGAAATAAACCAAGTTTAAGGGTAACTAGTAACTGTGCCTTGACAACAGCTGATATTGAGGAGCCTTCACTGTTTCCGAACTTACCCCAACAGTGTAAACCAATTGCAGTTAAATCCAGACGCTATAGTGAAGATGATCAGTTGTTTATAAGTGACCAGTTATCACGCTTGCTATCTGAAAGTATCATTGAGCCAAGCATATCCCCATGGAGAGCACAGGTCGTAGTTGTAAAAGATCCACTTGACAGGCACAAAAAGAGACTTTGTATTGATTATTCTCAAACCATCAACCAGTACACAGAACTAGATGCATATCCCCTTCCAAGGATAGAGGACATGGTGCACAGTCTTGCAAAGTACAAGGTGTTTTCCACATTTGACTTGAAGAGCGCATACCACCAAATTAGCATTAAAGAGAGTGAGAGGAAGTACACTGCTTTTGAGGGTGCAGGGAAATTATATCAGTTTTGCAGAGTCCCATTTGGTGTCACTAATGGAGTAGCAGTATTTCAGAGAGCTATGGATAAGTTAGTTGGAGATGAGGGTCTTAAAGATACTTTCCCATATCTAGATAATATTACTGTAGCTGGATCAACTCAGGATGAACATGATAGCAATGTTAAGAAATTTTTGGAGGTTATTCAGAAACGGAAGCTTACCCTCAATGAATCTAAATCAGTTATGTCTGTGCCTACAATCAATGTTCTTGGGCATTGTGTTGGTAATAATGTCATAAGGCCTGACCCTGACAGATTACGTCCTCTCCAGGAATTACCACCTCCCACAAATATAGGGTCTTTGCGAAGAGTTCAAGGGTTGTTTGCATATTATGCTAAATGGATTCCTGGCTTCTCCGATAAAATCCAACCCTTGATAAACACAAAAACTTTTCCATTGAGTGAATCAGCACTAGCTGCCTTTAACACCTTGAAAAGGCAGCTTACGGATGCTTCTCTAAGGTCTGTGGATGAGAGCCTTCCTTTTGTTGTGGAGTGTGATGCTTCAGAGGTCGCTATCTCAGCAGTATTGAACCAGGGTGGCAGGCCAGTAGCTTTCATGTCAAGAACGCTTCAGGGAAGTGAGTTGCATTATCCTGCTGTAGAAAAGGAGGCTACAGCTATTATTGAAGCGGTTCGCAAGTGGAATCATTTCTTAGCCAGAAGACATTTTACTCTGATTACTGATCAGCGCTCTGTAATGTTCATGTTGGATAACAGAAAAAGAACCAAGATAAAGAATAACAAGATACAAGAGTGGAGGCTTGAGCTGGCATCATTCAGTTATACGATACAATATCGTCCCGGGAAACAGAATGTTGCGCCAGATACCTTGTCTCGTGCATACTGCTGTTCTGTTTTCCCAATGTCGAATCTTACAGGCATTCATGAGAATCTTTGCCACCCTGGGGTAACTCGGCTTTTGCATTTTGTGCGATCTAAAAACCTCCCCTTCTCAACAGATGATGTGAAAAAGGTGTGTGCTTCTTGTAAAGTCTGTGCACAGCAAAAACCACAATTCCATCGTTCAGCACAAGGGGTCCTCATTAAAGCCACACAGCCGATGGAACGCCTCAGTATTGATTTCAAAGGACCTTTACCTTCCACCACAAACAATAAGTACATGCTTACAGTTGTTGATGAATACTCGCGTTTTCCTTTTGCATTTCCTTGTTCAAATATGAATTCAAAAACAGTAATCAAATGTCTTGAGTCTATCTTCAGTCTTTGTGGAATGCCGAGTTTCATTCATTCAGATCAAGGTCCTTCTTTCATTTCTCAAGAACTGAAGATGTACCTTTCTCAGAAGGGAGTTGCAACAAGTAAAACAACACCTTATCACCCAATAGGTAATGGTCAGGTTGAGAGGTACAACGGGATTATTTGGAAGGCTGTTTGTTTAACACTTGAATCTCATGGTTTGAAGAACCAACACTGGGAGATGGTGCTTCCCGAGGTTTTGCATTCAATAAGATCACTCTTATGCACTGCAACCAATGAGACTCCACATGAGCGTTTCTTCAGGTTCCAACGACGTTCTAGTTTCGGAAATGGATTACCAACATGGCTTTTGACCCCTGGGCAAGTGTTATTGCGGCGGCATGTTAGGTCTAGCAAACACGAACCATTAACTGATCAGGTAGAACTTGTTGATGTGAACCCAATGTACGCAAGTGTCAAATATCCAGACGGGCGTGAGTCAACTGTGTCTATCCGTGACTTAGCTCCAAGTCCTGAGAGTCCGACGACTCTTACTTACCCGGATGAGGCACCAGGAAATATAGAGACTCTGGGTTCACACACAACACAAGATGTACAGCCTCATACTAATCATGACTCTCATTCATTCACTGAGCCCACTGAGTTAAGGAGGTCGACTCGCGTGTTAAAGCCCCCCGATCGTTACGGATGGGACTAATCTGATATTTCTGACATGGTATCCATTTTGTTAATGCTGAATTTTTCTAGGAGGGGAGAATGTGGTAATTATTGTACACTGGCAGTAATTATTGTACACTGGCAACACTGGCGTAACTGTTTTCATGTTTGGTATCACTGTGTACTGTTAGTTACAGTCGCACCACAGGCGAGTGTAGTTCCCCTCTTGCAGTTCCTCTGTTGATGTGTAAGTTTATGTGTGTTTATTTTGTCCTGTTATGTACTGTGTTCATGCTGTGGTGCATGTTTGTCATAAATTGTTTATGTTGTGTTAATGTGTTGTATGGCTAACGCTAGATATTTTGTCTGTTTATGTTATAGATCTGAGAGCCGTTATTTTGTTGAATAAAGCTTGGAGTTTGTTACCAAGTGTTTCAGTCTCATAACAATCTGGATTTGGAGTGGAGAGATAATTTGCAGATGTATTGATCTTTCAGGGACTCCAATGCACAATCTTTTGGCCACAGATACGGTGAGACCTCTCATTAATGGACGTTAATTAGCTATGTTTGCGGTGTTTTTGCTGTGTTTTCGGTGTTTTGGAGTGGTTTTTGGGTGGCATTGTGATTGCATGCACTAAACAACAGCACCAAAAACACCACAAACACAGCTAATTAACGTCCGTTAATGAGAGATCTCACTGTGGTTAGTCATTCTAGGTTACTCTGCACTCTGCCAGTTTAGAAGTTTGTTGTTATTTCTTGTCACTGCTGTGGATGTCTCTCTGATATTTTTTCACAGGATGTAGCTAAGGATTGTATCAAATGCCTTATTTATTTAAAATGCATTCTTATTTGTAGTGGTGCTTTCTTTCTGAAGACACTGGCATTAACGTCTTTCACTATCTCACATACAGAGAACACAGACAATAAAACATTTTCCCAAAGGGATCTATAGATTAAAGACTACCGACAGATACCTTAAGCCTTCAAGTTTCCAGTAAAAAGAAATCTATTTACGGTACATAAATACATACATATGTATACTATAATCTACTCATACTTTTTTAAATATAATAGTGAGTGGTTAAAGCAAAGATGTTTTTACTTACCCTCCTGACTGTATATTCTTCTTTTGGTGTCCTTTGGTTTCATAGTAGCGACTTAAGATAAGATTGAATTTTTCCCTTAAATATCTTGTTTCTACACTGTAATATATACAAAAGAAACACAGCTGTTAAATCCTTTGTCAAAAAGAAGAGGATGATGAAGAAAAAAAATTAAGGAGATGAAGAAAGTGAAGAGGAAGGTGAAGAAAAAGATGAAGACAAGAAGGTGAAGAAAAAGATGAAAATGAAGAAGATGAAACAGATGATGAAGAAATCAGTATCATATAGTGCAGAATAAATCTAACAAACTATAACTATACTCACCTTATGTATGAATGCAGATGTCTATGGAAGATAGATTTGGTTAATTTACTAAGGAAATTGGGGTCTGTGCCCATGTCAAAATATTGTAAATCACTGCACAATTTCTGTGTCTGTGAGTAAAGTTCATGAAGATTACGAAGATAAACTTCAGGTATACTTTTGCTTTCAAGTCTTGTCTGAATGTGTTCCTGGAAATATAAAGTGAACATTAAGGAGAATCAGATAAAATTCCTAGAACTTGATAGATCTTATGTTCTCCTATGGATCTAAGTTTTTCATGCTAACAAAAACCATATTACATGATATTCTACACTAATGGAATTAGTCTCTACTACTGTACTTTCCCATACTATCTAACATTTTACTATACAAACAAGTTTTAATATCCATCATTATACAACTGTAATTCTTAAGATACATTTGATTTCTATTTTGATTAATAAAAAAAATCATGTTAAATCATACATCTATGCCTATATTCTAAGAGGAAAAATAATTTTAAAACCACAAAATTCTGAATTATGTTCCAGAGGTGAATGGAGAATGGTTGTATATGGATGATGTTGTGATTGCATGAGGAGAAATGGGCAGGGGGGGTGGGGGGTGGGGTAGTATGTGTGAGTAAATTTTGACGCAGCCCGAAGCGATTTCTCCCCGTCCTCGCCTTATATGCAAAGGGGGACGGAGAGGGGGGGTCGCCGATTAAATGAAGCGGCCTTGCTGTGGATGTGCTGTGTCTTGCGACACTGCTTCTGACCCAGGGCAGTGGGCAGGGTGCAGGGATGACCCGTCATCCAGGAGGTGCTCAGATGAGAGGAAGGGTGGGAGGGATGTGGAGTGTATTTGGGGATGTAATGGGTGGGAGTGTTTTTATGCCTTTCCCTTTTTGGCTACCTCCCTTGGAAGGGGGAAAAAGCCTTGGTATATGTATGTATGTATGTATGTTCCAGAAGAATTATTTTGAGAGCAGATGAAGCAACTGACCTGTAATTGACCCTGAAATATGTTGAGGACAAACTTGGCCATGACCTGATCTGGGTTCGTAAAGACTTGACGAATGAGCTCCTCGCTTCTGGTGCATAGTGGCAACACCTCAACAAATAAGTCTCGACTGCGCAGAGTTCCCTTAAGGATAAAAATGGTAAATCATAGTTTTGGAAATGAGGATTATTAGAAAATAAGAGTATATGGGTAAATATTTAAAAATATATATGAAAAATATATTAGTTATAGATGGTATAATGTCTGAAGGTTTGTGAAACATGGTCAATGACAATGTTAGGTTGTGTGCATTTACTATCACACAAATGTGTATTATTTTATGTCACATACTGCCCTGCTCTTGCCATCACTCGGTAGCTAGGGTGTCATATGAAGTAAACAAAGAGCATCACGAAACAAATGAAACACAAGTGTGACAATCATGAAGACATCAGAAAGAGAAAAGTTGATGGCCAAACAAACAACATGCACAGAGCAGAAGTTATATTTTTCTTATCAGTGCATTATTATGGATGAAATATAATAAGAAATGAAGAAATATTGAATACAAACATGATAAAAGTGGATGTTAAAAAATACTTCTGAATATAACAACAGAGATACAAACTGGCTCCTCTCTGTCCATTTTATAAAACTTCTGCAACCCCCAAATAGTTAACCATGCTGTTGACTGATCAGTCCCAGAGAAACTATACCATATATTCTTTATTACATCTCTGTTCTCAGGCTTACTGGGCTTGTGAATTATTTTAGAATAATGGTCCTTTACAATGTTAAAGTGTTGTTCAGATAGCTGTTTTTCAACTTCAATGGTTAATACAGCTTCATGGATAGGAAGTAGATTGTTTTTAGTTTTGTTGACTGCAGTCTGACTGGGTATTCTTTGTCTTTCAGTTTGTGTTTTTTAGGCATTTCTATCAGTTTTGATAGTTGGTCTTTGATAAGTTTTACAATGCTGTTGGTCAACATTTAGATAAATGCAGCGCAATCCTTGAAGTATGCCACAGAACATGTAAGCACATTTGGCATGTACCAGGCATAAGGATGGTAGAACATAAATGGTTGGAATTTTAAAACAGGTAAGTATAAAGGTATTAGAGGGCAAAACTGTCAAAAGTGTTGGTATAAATGAAAGAAATGGAATAAAATGGTGTGGGCTATTGCTTACCTTAACCTATGCAGGTAGGAAAAACAGGGACAAGAAATAAACAATATTTTTTTTTTAATGGTGACAAAATATTAGCAGAAGGAATGCGAGAAAAAAAAATTAACATCATTCTAAAAATGAGTGAGGTTAAGTTGTTTTTATATAGATTAAAAAGATATATTCTATAGAGCCTTTTTTCCTTATAAGGGAGGAATGACAGAGTCAAAACCTACAACCATCCCACACCCAACCAAAACCCGTTCATTGCCATTCTCATCCTAGAACCTCACGAATGAAGGATCATTCCTGCCTCCTGCCACAATCCTCAGGTCAAAGGCAATGCAACAAGGCACAGTACTTTCACAGCAGACCCAACAACTGGCGCAAGTTTACTCCCACTACTTCCATTATATAGCAATCCTGTTCCCAGAGCTGGGTGCATTCCTTGGTGTGTTCCTAGGTTCATTCCTCAGTGTCCTAAGCAAAGTCATGCCAGTCAGGACATCAAGGAATGCACCTAGGAATGCGCCCAACTCTGCCTGTTCCTCATCCACTCAAAAAGATTAATGGACAGCCAAGAACCTTTGTTTGGGCCACATCATTCCTTCATCCATTTAAAACCACTTTCTGTTCACTTATTTTTAGCACTTGCTTGCCAGAAATATTTCTTGCACCTAATGCCCCCCTTTACTCCATCCATCCCCTTCATTTTTTGTCTTCCTTTAAAGTTCACAAAACTTACATGTTGTGCTTCCTCAATAAAGGCATCCACACATTGTGAATAACCTTTGAAATGGGAAAGTATGGCGGCGATCTCCTTCATCCGCTCCTTATCAGTTGACCGATGGGCTTTGATAAACTCTAAGATGAGAGATCGCTCAATTTCGTCATACTTCTCACCAATCTTCTGCTTGGCATTTTCGAACCTGTTACGAAGAGAAGTTGAAACAATGAACATTTTCAGGTCTCCTCTTTTCGATCAGGTCACTAAAGAGGAAAGATTACACTGACAGAAGAGATCTGATTAAAGATGGGCGGGATTTAAGAGGTTATGGAAGTAAATTGAGAAAGATCACATGTCTAAAAGATGCGAAGAAATACAGTTTTCCGTACAGGTGCGCAAATATTTGGAGTAGCTTAGAAGGTGATATAGCCCCAGCTCAAACAATACATGGATTCAAATCTAAATACGATAACTGGAAATCAAGGATATAGAATAAGCTGAGACTGTACATAAATTTGAGTCTAGGTATGTTAGAAAATTGGAGAATAGGAAACAGGACCCAACAAGCATTGCTCCTTTCCTGTCTACTATAGTTAGGTAAATACACACACAATCTCTGACGGACACATCAGCACGATTGTGAAAGAGATGTATGGATTTTTGCAGGAGATTAAAGTGGATTTTCACTATGTGGGTGAAGAGATGATGATAAAACTCATCAAAACCCTGATATGTTCAAGACAGAGTGAAGGATATAAGCAAGATTGAGAGAATACAAAAGGCAGCAACCAAACTGGTCCCAATCCTGGGAGATAAACCATATGAGGAATGACTAAAAGCACTGGGTCTACCAACTTTGAAAGATCAAAGAGAAAGAGGTGATAAGATTACAGCATTCAGGTCACTGAAGGTCAATAACAGAAGAGATATCTTGATGAAGGATGAGGGGGCTTTAAGAGGTCACGGGAACAAATTAAGAAAGACCACATGTCTAAAGGATGTGAGAAAAGACAGTAAAGAAATACAGGAGAAGTTTTCATGTGAGTAGAAGAAATTGTGTTAGGGATGGAAATGGTTTAAGTGAAAGTGTGGCTGGGCCTAGGTTGTGCAATGTCACCATGGTTGTTCATGTGCATATGGATAGGATATTATGGAAATTAAATATGAGGGTGGTGAGCAGGGTTTTGGAGATGGTAACTGAGCATGGAAGTGCGAAATGAACCAGTTGTTTACAGATGACACTGTTCTTATGACTCGGTTAAAGAAGGGTCTGAGGTAGTTCATAGTGTCATTAAAGTTCCAATAGTTTTGACTGTATACAACTGCAGCCAATACCTTACATGGAGAAGAGCAGAAATAACACAGTAACATTTATGTAATATGATCAATTTTCTAAATAGACACTTAAAACCCACTGTAAGAGGCCGGTAGATGGAGGTAGACAATTAGGTAGATGGAGAGGTAGATGGAGAGCGAATGCTAATTCAAGATCGGTTGTTATGAAACAACGGCCGACAGCTGACTGCTGAGTCGGGGATTTGTTTAGTCGCCGTCCTGTCTAGGTAAACAAACGACCGACGAGGTTGTTGCATGTTGATACAGAGGTGACTGATTGTAATAATGCCGATGTAATCAAAACTGTAAACGCAAAAGCTATTTCCGTTTGACAAATGCTGAGGTAAACGATATTGCTTGTGTCAATGTAACAGCCTTCCGGATTGGAGGAAAAGGTGGAGGAGGAGAAAAATTATTGGTGCATGAATTCAAAGTCATGCCCATAAGGTGTGGCACTTATTTGAGAAATAAGAGGAGATTGGATGAGAAAAATTCGTGACATCAGACGAAGGTGGCTTGGCGTATGATATGGGGATCTCGACAGACAGAGAGAGATCTGGTTGTAATGAACACAGTGTAAATTTAGTAAGAAGAAAAATCCATAACTTTACTTAACCTAAGGACTTGACTGAAGTATGAGAAGTACAAGGCATGGGGCCTACTGAATAAGATGAACTTGAAATTAGTGAAACTGACGTAACGAAGGCATGGGGCCTTGTGACAAGTGAATTACAAGACTAACATTACAGAAGTGTTATTGGTCGTGGACCAACACCCACTACCAGAGAAATAATATCAGAAGTATAGGGGATCTGTATATTCCGACTATCTGTAGTCCTCTTCAACAGAAAGAGATAGTAGTTGAATTATACAGTTTTCCTGTACTTCTGATGTTATTTCCCCGATAGTGGGTTTCAAGTGTATATTTACAAATGTGTTATAACATTACAGTTTCCCAATTTTCTAAATGTTAACTTACTTTCCTGATGGTAATTCCTGGGCTATAAGATGAAGTTTTTGTATTACATCAGCTGCTTCATATATCTGGAAAAATAAAAAATAAAAACTTATGAAGTAATAATAATGACATGCAAAATGTATACATCATAATAAACTGCTATCAACAAATAAAAGGAGAGAGGCTGGAGGAGCTGGGGGTGCATGTGGGAGGTGGATGTGGTAGGAAAGGGAGGAGTGGAGGTGGAGGTAGAATGTAGATTGAGAGAAGCAAGTAAATGCCTTGGGGGATTAACAAGTGTTGTGAGAAATAGACATTTGGGAATGAATGTTAAGAGGATATTGTATGAAGGGATAATTGTACCAACGGCACTGTATGGGGCAGAAACATGGAACATATGAGAGGACAAATTCAAACGTGTTTGAAATGAAATGTCTGAGAAGTATGGTAGGGGTTACTAGGCTGGATAGAGTGAGAAACAAGGTGAGGAGGAGAGCAGGAGTAGAAAAGGAGTTGGGAGATAGGGTTGATGAAAGAGCATTGGGATGGTTTGGACGCATGGAAAGGAGTGAAGAAAGATTAGTAAATGAAGTGTGGAAAGCAGAAGTGGATGTAGTGAACAGGAGGGGGCAACCAAGGACGAGATGGATGGATGGGGTAAAAGGGGCTTTGAGAAAGGAAGAAGACAGAAGATGGGGTAAGTGGAGAATGGTTGTATATGGATGATGCTGTGATGCATGGGAGTGGGTGGAGGGGATGGGGGGTGAGGGAGTATGTATGAATGATATTTTGACACAGCCAGAAGAGATTTCTCCCAACCTTCTCTTTTTCTGCATGATGGAAGCAAATCAGTTGATACAATATACCAGTGCTTGGTGTTCCAAAATGTGTTTGATGTGGTCCTGCACAATCGGCTATTCAGTAAATTACACTTACATGGTACATACATATGCCAATGGCTCTTTCCCCTTTACAAGGGAGGTAGCCAAAAAATAAGGGCATAAAATCCATTCCCACCCATTTCATCCCCACATACTCCACTTCCATTCACCACTTTTCCCTCCCTCTTTTCTTGGCTCCTCCTGGATGATGGGTTATTCCTGCATCTCATCCACTGCCCTGGGTCAGAAGCAGTGTAACAAGACACATCATATCCACAGCAAGGCCTCTTCATAACTGAGTCAAAGATTGGCCGAGAGAAAACCTAGGGTTGTAATCAATGGTGTGATATAGTGAGCGGTGTTCACCCAGGGGTCTGTGCTTGGTCTGATTCTATTTTTGATTTATGTGGTTTAGTAAATAAAATATCCAAATTTGCAGATGACACTAAAATTGCCATGACTTCCCTTCCTTACTCTCTCTCCACTCCTGACATCCTAGTTACCACACCCCTCAACTAAAACTCACTTTTCCTTTTCAGTTTATATTCTCTTAATGTTAACACAGCTAACATTTCCATATTTCTTCTCGCTTACATACTATCAATCTCTCTCTCACTTTTTTTTTTTTTTTTTCCCTCACTTGTTACACACCCATGCACATTCCAAAACCCAATTACAAAGGTACTGGTCAGTCTTCCTCCCAAATCTTCTTTTTTGATTCTTTGCAACTGAAAAAGAGGGGAATTGTTAGTCCCCATATTCATTCCCATTTCATTGCTTTCTACGATACACATAAGACAAGATAGTGGTACTTTTATCCCTTGCCACAGGGACAAAAGTAATAATGTAAAACATAGAGAAAGAGGCGATCTACTGGCCATTTACAGAATCATGAAAGGAATGGAAGTCCTTGACAGAGAAGATTTATTAAAGTGGGATAAAAGAAAAACAAGAGGACATGAAAAGAAACTCAAAAAGGATAGTTATAGAAGAGATCTGAAAAAGAATAGTTTCCCACACAGAGTGGTGGATGTCTGGAACAAATTGGATGAGGTAACAGTGTGTGCAAAAACCATACAAGAATTTAAGAACAAACTAGATGCTGAAAGATACAAAGACAGGTCACTATGAGCATAGGTCCCTTCCCATATAATACAACTAGGTAAACACAAATAATGTAAAAAGGTACTGATTATGTGAATGCACACACCTGACTTTTATCAGTGAAGACTTCTGACACCAGAGGTCCAGAAGATAGAAACTCGGCAAAATGGTTCATAAGCCGCTGTGCTTCCACTGCTCTGGCTCTTGGAGTGTTGACACTTTCAAGTTGATCACCAAGATGGACGACTTTGGTGGCCACGCTGTTGATACGGCTATCCAAACCTTGGAAACTTTGAAATGCTTCCTGAAACAATGAGCAAAATATATCATATAATATTCAAGACCTATTTAGTTATTTCTGTATTGTCAGTCTTTCAGTCTTCTATGGAGTAGTGGTGATATCCCATTGGAAAAAAAAAAAAAAAAAAACACTGCACTAATGCTTAAGACCACTTGGCCCACATACTCCTCAAATTTTTTAATGTTGGAAAAATTTACCCGATTTTTGTCAAGAAGCTGAGCCACATTGTGCCAATGCCGAACCTCTTCCTCCTTAACAGCTACTTCCAAGCGTTCGGATTTCTTAGCCGTTCTTTCTCCAAGCAATTGAAGATCCCTGCAAAAAAGAAATTAACAGATACCAGAAAGTGTTTTCCTCCTTATAAGAGGGGGATAGTTAACTAAGGCATGTGCCCACCCTTTACCTATCACACACCTATCCAACACCCATTTGTCATCAATTCTATCTCAGTTCCTGGTAAAGGAAGTCATCCCTGTCCCTTGCCGACTGCTTGGGTTTGAGGATACACAGCAAGGCACAGCACCTCCATAGCAGAGCCCTAACTGTTAAAGCTGCTTTACCCTATCTGCTTTACAACACGAGTACCCTCACCCCTCATCCAATCAAGAATACATAGCATGCAAGATGAAATCCCTTTGAACTGCGTCAATATATCACCCAATTACAACCATTATCTAGTCACACCTATCTCTTGTCCTCTCCCTCCTCTCCTCTACAGATATTCCCCTTGTAACTGAGTCTCATTCTCAGTCTTCCCCTCAAGTGGGAGGGGGAGAGGTATGTGAATGGTAAACTTACACAAAACAAAGAAAAAAATGTATAAAACTAAAGTTAACCCAAGAAACAAGGAAAGTAATAGAAACTGTGATACAAAATCATACACCTACTTGATTGCTTGTGTGAAAGCGGTATGAAGAAGGTCTGGATTAAATGCTGAGTCGCCTCCACCTGGAGGTGACACACTTGCGTTTACTCTCCATGCTAGCCTTTCCACAAACTCCTCACCATCAAAGGGATCCTGCAAAGGTATTTATGGATTAAGATTAATTTCTGAGATTTCTGTAACATGGTATGCCTTGGGATAGGCAGTTCTTGTCCTAACTAGACATATGGGTAATATAAATGCAACTTGTAATAAACCGAGTAATAAACCTCATACTGTACATCAAGTCTCGTGTTTATGTTTTTTCTTGTGATATGGATCCCAGACTCAAGGTCATCATGCATATATATATATATATATATATATATATATATATATATATATTATATATATATATATATATATATATATATATATATATATATATATATATATCAAAGTTATGTCATAGCACATTTGTAAAATAATACTGATGACCCACTTTCGCAGAAGAATAAGCGAAGATATAGAGATCTGAATATTTCGATCCCTTACTGTGATCCTCTTCAGCAGATATGAAGAGGATCACAGTAAGTGATCGAAATATACAGATCTCTATATCTTCGCTTATTCTTCTCTGAAAGTGGGTCATCAGTATTATACATATATATATATATATATATATATATATGTGTGTGTGTGTGTGTGTGTGTGTGTGTGTACATGAAGATCTGGAGTCTGGCATCCATATTGGAAAATGTAAACACATGGTTTATCTGCCAGACTGGGGACCAGTTTGGTTGCTACCCTTTGCATTCTCTTGATCATGCTTACATCCTTCACTCTGTGTTGAGACAATACTACTGATGCATATTCCAGTCTTGGATGTGTCAGGGTTTTGATGAATTTTCTCATCATCTCTTCATCCATACAATGGAATGCCACTTCAATCTTCTGCAGTAGTCCAAATGTCTCTCCTATAATCCAGCTGGCATGTGTGTCAGTTGACAGGCTGTCTTTTTTCAAGACTCCCAAGTCTTACTCCTCTTTTGCTTTTGTAATGGGTTCACTTCCCAAGGAATAGCTTAAAGATGGCCTTTTGCATTTTTTGGTATACTTACTTAGAAAAGTGGCATACTTAGATGACTTCTGTCAGTGATTGAGCTTCATTTCCCATTCTTTGCTCCATACAAAAATAGCATTTAGACCTTTTTGCAACAGTCTACCATCCTCCTCATTTTCACTCTTCTCATGATTTTTGTATCATCTGCAAACATTTTGGCATAGCATGTTGTTCCTTTCATCATGTCATTGACACAGACAAAAACATTATTGGTGCAAGCACTGAACCTTGTGGAACTCTGCTCATAACTGCTCTCCATCCTTTACTACTGTCCTCATGTATCTTTCCTTCAAAAAGTCATTCATTCATTATAGTAGTTTGTCACTCAGTCCTCCAACATCCTCCAATTTTCGCATAAGTCAACTGTGAGGTACTTTATCAAATACCTTCTCTATTCTCTAGGTCCAGGTGTCTGTGTGTGTATGTGTTCATATATGTGTGTTCATGTGTGTATGTGTATGTATCTAATCTAATTGTTAATATACAAAATTAGAACTGTGTTTGTGGCATATTGTTTGTATCAAAATTTGTCAAACTTAACCTTCAATTTACTTATGTGTCCACCTGGAGTATTTCTTTTTTTAAATCCATTTAATAAATTTATTTTCTATATGGAAAACTGCCCTGCCTTGCATCTCTCAGGCATGCTGCTTTCTTTAATTCCTTGGTATGTCCTCTTGACATTCTTTCATTTCATCCCTCTTTCTGTTCTAAATAGGGCTATTATAACTCCTCTTTCTCTTCACTTCTTCAGTATAGGCACTCCCAGTTTTTACAACCTCTCTTCATGTGTGTTCTCAACCAAACTAGAGTATTATTCTAGTTGCTGCTTTTTGGGGTCTCAATTTTTTGTATATCTTTTGTGCGGCAACAATGCCACTCTAGAGCAAATCCTACTTTCAACTATCTTTTAATTATACTTACATCCATATATTTGAATGCCACTCTCATATTAATCAACTGTCCATGAGATAGAGAGAGAAAGAAAGAGAAAGAAAGAGAGAGAGAGAAAGTAGGGAGAGAGGGAGATAGAGAGAAAGAAGTAAGGATAGAGGAAGAGATGGAGAGAGGGAGAGAGAGGGAGTGAAGGAGAAAGGAGAAAGAAGAAAGAAGGAGAGACTAAGAGGGGGAGAGAGAGGAAGAGGGGGAGAGAGAGGAAGAGGGGGAGAGGGGGAGAGAGGAAGAGGGGGAGAGAGAGGGAGAGAGGGGGAGAGAAAGGAGGAAGAGAAAGAAAAAGAGGGAGAGAGATAGAGAGGGGGGAGTTATAGAAATAAATATGGCAATTCAGTGACTATGAACCAATCAAAACAAGTGAATTTGACCTAAGTGAGAAGGATTACCATATCCTTGAAAGTATATCCTGACATTCTTCAAATTAAAACATATAAGGTACACAATTCAGTCTTTATCTCTATTGATAAAACTAATAAATCTATCTGCCTCATAAGACTGGCGTACCATCAGATCTATGCTGCCTCTATACTCTCTTATATGAAGCATTTGGCTGACTCTAATAAATAGGGAGTGCCGACCAGGTAAGTCAAGCAGGTGAGAGCCGCAACAAAACTTCAAAAGTAAGAGTACTAAAATACAGAAGTATTTACTAATTTAGGGTATTTGTTTTTATACTGCCCCGATACCAAACCCATGTTTGTTTGTCTACTGCCTTAAAACAATAATATTCACAATATAACTCTTCATCACAGTACCTGCTCAAGCTCCTGAAGATATTGATTTAACATCGTATATTGAAACTTCTACAATACTCGCATGACATTACAACACACCCACTACCACTGTCAGTCTGTCACTCAATGTTTACAACAAAACAAAGTTCTGTCGATTCTACTTGTGCGCAAAACTTGTTTTCGAAGGGTATATGAATATGATGTAAGAATTTGCATGTCAAATTGTTCTAAAACTTCTCTTATATTCCTCATTCATTTATGTAGCTGCTGTATCAATGTTTATATTCTTCTGTCCGTTACTATTAATGCAGAAAGTAAACAAGAAAGATAATAATCCTTACTACTGACCAATGACAAACTGAGGTCACTATTCATCATAAAGACTTCATATTTAGGGATTTTTTCAATCGTTGAACACATCTGAAAGTGAAATAATTATTGAAACGACGTACTTCGGGTTATTCCTTGTTTGAATATTTATTTAGCTGTTTAGTGTTTGAAGATGTATCATTAATTTAGTTTGATTAATTTTAATATATTGCTGAGCAATATTTGTTGAAAATGTTTAGAATAACAAACTAATGCGATAAGATTTTGGTTAGAAGAAGTACTAAGGTGCTTAAATTTTGCTTGATAACTCTCTCCCAGGATATTTTTATTTTTCTTGGTTTTCGGGGCCAGCACCCACCCGGACACCTTGCAGGGGGTCCGGAACATTTCATATACACAGTTTGTTTCTCACGCGATGTGGAGAATATTATAACTCCCGACAAATGTTCCTATCCCTTTTAATATGTAATGCTGACGGTGTAAATATCTAGGTGACCGCCCCACCGATTCAATACTGGGATACTCCTGAAACTACATACCTGTGATCGGCAGTGAAAAGTACAATAACATCACGAAGCATCATGTGTCTTTGTGAATATGTGATAATTTACTTTGTTTAAATTCTAATATTAGTTTGAATATTCCATAAAAGTATTATAACTTACCGTGGCCTTGGGGCCACTTGGTGATTTTCTTCGTCTTTGTTCTGTGATCGTGATTTGTGCGACGACTTCGGGCGTGGCATAGAGGATAAGTATGGGAATGGAGGGAAGAATGAGGTTAATGTGTTGAGGGGAGACTGGTTCTCTTATAGAACGCACCCCCTCACTGGTTTACCACACGTTTCGTCGTATTATACACTTCACACGATAGGATTTATATGAGGTCTGTGATAGGGGGTAAATTTTATATCACTCCCCAATCAAGAATCACTTCTGGTCAGTTTCGAATCATGTCTCGAACTATGTAAAGAAGGGGGTCCGACTTCGCGCCTAGTGACCCTTGACCTCACGTTGCCAAAGGTCTATGGGAGGTACAACTTCACCTTAACTGAAGTGAAAATGTTATACGATACATATGATAGATAATCCCCATATATGGTAATTAGAAATGGGTGGTTCACCAGATACAATACTCAAGACGGAGACGTCACAAGGTGGTAAATAAAAAGATCAATAATGAAAATGATATTTCGGCAACTTAACATTCCTGGAGATGGTAGTCAACCATGTTTGGTCCTATGGCGTCGAGTCCCTTACATAATGCTTTATATGTTTTTGTATATATTAACAAAAATGATAGGCCACTCCATCTAAACGGAAAAAGTAAAGTTGTATAATTCGTTATATATGCTTTTATATAAGCATTCTAGAATACTGATTCCATACAGCTTGATATACTTAATTGCTGTATCTCAATCTTAATCCTAATTCTACATCTATAAATTTACTAAATTAACTGAGGTTGTAACCACATATGCCTATATTCATTTGTGATAATAGCTTATTTACTAAAAAAAAAATGCCTCAGTCCGGATTTATTCCTGACACGTGATGTCACTGTTATCGCGATGTCAGTGTCATTAGTGGGGGGACACCGACCTCAGGGGAGGGGGGAGCACCCCTTAACTGTCGGCGGCGCCAGGTGGAGTGCGTGCCCCCAAGAAACTGAAGGTTGCTTCAGAAGGGGAGACAGTGAGGTGCCGCGTCACCTCTGCCGAGGTGAATCGGGCCGAGTCCAAAGCAAAGGACAGCCGTGGTTCTGCACTCTAGCAGGTAATGGTAGAGGGGCTGTTGCACCTCGGTCCCACAGGGTGTGTAGCGGTCGTAATTATCTCTTCCCGCATGTAGCATTTGCTACCCAGAACAATATTATAAGCGGATCCTATGGACTGTAGATTCCGCCTTTCTTTCCGGAAGCAGGTGGACTGCCTCGTCCCTCGTGACGAGGTAGTACCACAACGCCGATTAAGAAATATGTAGTTTCCTCCTGTGGTTGGCCCTGGGGATTAATCTGGCCTTCTTGCTGGTAACGCCCTTGATCCGTGTGATCGTAGGTGCCGGGGTCAGTGTGATTGTGCTGAACCTCGTCATTGCCTTGGCAGCATAATCCGCAACGGTGTTCCCTGAAATCCCCATGTGGCTGGGAATCCAGTGGAATGTTGCACACCTGCCATGCTGGTCCAACAAGTGCAGCGAGTGCTGGATTGATGTCATTAAGTAGACGTCATCCGTTGTCTTCTCGGAGAGGATGACGTCAGTGCACCACTTGAGTCTGTGTGGATCACGACTGCCCCCTGCCCAGCAGAGAGAGCGCGGTCCCGGGTCTTGGAGATAGGAGCAAGCTCCGTCTGAAAAGTAGAACTTCCGTCACTCACTCTCTATAGCGCGGTCGTCCCACCAGAGTTCACAAAAGCAGTGCCTCACCTTCCCGTGAAGGGGTCCACAAGGCCGTTCATGTGGTGCAACAGGCTCGCAGGAGGGGTGATGGACCTTATTTTCTCAAGGACCATGGGTCGCAACCGTGCCGGGTCGTAGTTAGCCTTCCTTCCGTCGAGGTGGAAAAGTTGAAAGCTGGCGCAGAGAGATCGCCACGGAGGAGGAGGGAGGGGGCATAATCTGGATGAGGGCCGTCTAGAGCACGTCGCCGAACCAATTCCCGGAGTTCAAAGGCACGAATCGCATTCACCGCAAGGGTCTTCCAGGAGTGACCAGTGGGGTCTTCCTCGGCTTCTAGGGCACTCAAGAGGGAGGGCTTTACTTCATTTACCCTTGGACCGGTCAAAAGTCGGACGAGAAGACATGAAGCAAGCCTCGCTACCCGTAAGCGAAGAGAGATAACCCCCACCTCCTGTCTAAGATTCACCACACTGGTTCATGGAGGGGACGCAGTGACAGTGCTGAGAGCCTGGTTTTCCAGGACTTCGAGTTTGTCTTACGAACTGGGCCGGAGGGAGATGAGAACCACGGCGGCATAGTTCACCACCGAACTTAGATATAGTACATCCGGAGGACCTTGTCCCCGGCACTTAACCGGGGTCTCGTCATAATTCTGAGGAAATTTAATCTCGTCTTCGTAGTCTCTCGGAGGTACCTGACTTCCGAAGCGAAGGAGAGCCTGGCGTAGATCCAGACGCCCAAATATTGATAGGTGGGCACCCATGGAGGGTATCGTTCTGGAGAGTAAGGTGTGAGCATTGCTTCCGCTTCCTTAGATTCATTGCTCTGGTCTTTGTCGTCGAGATCTTCAGTCCCATCCTTCCACATTTCTGGGAGAGGTGATCGAAAGCCCTCTGAGTCCTGCGAAGGAGGCAGCCGCCCCCAGTGACCACCAACGCGAGATCGTCCGCATAACAGAGGATGCGAGCATCCTCTCCAAGATCAAGGAGAGCCAGGTTCTCTATGAGCACGTTGAAGAAGATAGGACTGAGAACGCCCCCCTGCGGGGTCCCATTTTCCAACTGTAGTATGCGGATAGGTGTCCCTGGAGGCGCACTCCCTCTAATCTATCCGCGAGGTAGTCTGCAATCCAGGTCAGGAGTCTGCCTTGGATCCACTTAGCAGACAAGGATGCAAGAATGGCAGTAGCACTTGCTAGCTCGAATGTTTTTTTCTAGAACCGGAAACACCACAACTGTAGGATGATTACCGACCAATCCAAGAAGGGTTGCCACACAGTCAGTTGCTGCCACTCTTTTTTATAAAGCCATACATATTCTGATGGAAGGGTTCCATTTACAATCGGAGGCGATTGAGGACCATCCGCTCAGCGGTCTTACCAATGCAGGGGGTGAGGGATATAGGCTTGGAGATCGGCACGATATCCGCCTTTTTCCACTCCGCAGGAAGACGTCCCGTCTGCCAGGAGGCATTAATGAGTGTCAGTGGTACCAACTCCCCAGATGGCCCCAGTTGCTTCAGGAAAGAGTAATGTATCTCGTCGCTACCAGGAGCTGTATCAAGGCTCGTCTTACGAGCCCGTCGAAGTTCCTCGAGTGTAAAGAGACAGTCCGTCGGGACAACCGTGGCCATTGATACGTGGATCACATCCTCTCTGTCCTGTTCTTCACACCTTCCCTCCTCCTCCTCTTTTCCTTTTCTCGTCTCTTTCTTCCTCCTCATTCCACATCATACTCTTCCCTTGCCTTTCCATCTCCTACTCGTCCCCTACTTTCTCTGTATTTCTTCTCTTTACTCTTCCCTTCCTCACCTTTCTCCCCTCTACCCCTCTCCTTTTTATTCCTACCTTCCCTCTTATCCTTTTTCTTTTCTCCTTCTCTTTATTTTCCTTGTCCCTCTTCCTTTGCCCTCCTCCCACCTCCTTCCGCTCTTCTCCTCCACTATACTCATCCTCTTCCTCCCCGTCCCTCTTCTTTTCCTCCTCTTTCTCCTCCCTTGTTGTGATCATCCTCCTGCTTCCCTCCCTACCTCCTCCCCCTCCCCCCTTTTTCTTTTTCTTTCTCTTGTTGTTGTTGTTGTTCTTCTTCTTATATTATTATTATCATTATTATTATTACTATCATTATTATTCCAATTCTTTTTCATTGTATGATTGGTCATCGGCGTTTTATTTTTTTCTATTCTGTCAAACGGCTGTTCATGGTTTAAAAAAGTTAATTCGGAAAAAAATCACATATTGCCAGGGTGTTTGGCAAACAAAACAGAGAAAGCTATGAAACATTCGTTACGCATTTGGAAAATAAGTACTTGACCTCTGCGCAGGCGCATATTCGTTGCCACTAAAATTCACATTTGGCAAAATGTTTGATAACAAAGTATTATTTACCTCTGTGCTTTATCTCATGGTGTCAATGATAAAAAAAATACCCAGTACATTTTCACTCACTCATGAAATCATCTATGTACGGGAAAATGTGTGCTCAAAGTGCTGAGGAATTTGTTGACAGTAGTTGATAAAGTAGATAAATAAACAGAGGTGCCGCAAGACAGAATAACAGTGTTTGAAGTTCGAAGTTCAGCTCAACCACAACAAAAAACGTAAGTAAAGTGGCCACTACACGATCAATATTGCACAATGTATTATTGTTTCAAGAGTGCATGGTTGTACAACTACCATCCATACATTGTCCGTGATATTGTGTTTATCACACAATGATACTGATTATATATGGAGGGACCATACTGAAAAGAACAAAGTGTATATAAATTCAGACTCAAGTGTTTGTGATGGGGAAGCATTTGGTATTTTTTAGAAGTGCATACCCACGCGATATAGCATTAGGATATTAAACATAAATTTTGTAAATTATAATACATCAATGTAATAAATATTTTTTCTGGCGGAAATCAATAACAGAAAACGTTGCTCTGGGAGCATTTGAAAATATTATGTATGCACATCGGTACACTATTTATGGACAAGAACTTGAACATGTGGAAAGCGAAAGGGACCTTGGCATTACAGTAGAGTCTACATTAAAATTTGAAGATCATATTCATGGGAAGATGAAATTGGCTAACTCGATGATTGGCCTTATACGCAGTCTTTTCCTATCTCAGCCCAAGTAAGTTCAAGCCCCTGTATACAACATTTGTAAGAACCCACCTGGAATATGCACAATCTGCATGGTCACGTAGGTATAGGAGCCTTGAAACAAAAATCAAACAAGTCCAACAAAGAGCAACTATTTTGGTAGATGGTTTTGGAGAGATGAAATATTCTGATCGACTGAAGCATCTCGACTTACCAACACTCAAATACAGTCGATTACGTGGGGACATGATCGAGATGTGGAAGCACTTTAACATAAACCAGAGAAATCCTCCCAGCTTCCTTCAGGCCCACTGACAGACCAAGTCGACTACATAGTAAACAACTATTCCGACATCGTCCTAATGATGGGATGCATGGTGCTCATCATAATAGCTTTTGCCATCGAGTAGCTAGGATATGGAACGGCCTACCGTCTGAGGTTGTATAGGCAGGGACTGTTAGATCTTTTAAAAACCGCTTGGATTGCCACTGGAGACTTCAAACTTAGATTTGACCCGTCAGCCACTCCGCCAGAGCCACGAGTTATAGTTTAAGTTTACCCTGAGAGCGCAGCGAAGAGTCGTCTCCTCGACTGGTCTGCGTAATATGCTTAAGTATGCTTAAGTAAGTATTTAGACGCCATCTTTGTTTTGATAGATTCGTAGGTCGAAGGCGACAATGACGACCCTGATGACCTCTAGAATCACAGGTACCGCATTATTTAATGCAAGTAAGGTTAGGTAGGTTAGCTTGGCTTAGGTAGGTTAAAGCGGCGGCGCCAGGAATTTTAGTTGGGGAGGCTAAGGGTGGGCTGAGCAAATTTTTTTTGGGGGGCTAATAGTAATATGATAATACAAATATATTATCCTTATTTCAGAAGGGGAGGGGGTTAATGGTAGGGCTAGCACTGATGGCTGACAAATCTTTAGCCCTGGCAATTAAAAATTCCACTTAATTAAATTATTTCAATGAATGGTTTAAATTTTCAATTTGCTCATTTCAGTTTGGGGGGGGCTAATGGGGGGGCTGGTAGGTTAGAATAGACAAAAATATCAAACTGAAATGTCTTCGACCTCCGCATTTACCAAAACAAAGATGGCGTCTAAAGCAGTCGAAGTGACTGCGTTTATGTATAGCATTTAGCAACCTTTTCTGTTCTTTCCGCCCGGAAAAGCGAATATCACATTGACGTATTATAATTTACAAATTTTATATTTGATTTTTAATGCTATATCGCATAAGTGTGCACTTCTAAAAAATAACCAAGCGTCCAAGTTAAGGTGGCGGCCCAGTAGGCTTGCATGCTATTTGCTTTTGCTACATAGTTTGAATTGAAACGACTTCGGTTACAATATTCTAGACTTCCGTAAGAACATCTCAACAATGTGTCTAACATTCGTATTCTAGGTTTACACTTCTCTTAGGTCGTCATTCAGCTTCTCACTATATGGCGCAAGAGTAATTTGAATTTGGAAATTTGAAAGAAAAAATTATCGTAACCGAAGTTGTTTCTATCTAAACGAAGTAAAAAAAAAAAGTAGTATGCTAGTGAGAAATGCTTAGTGTGTCGTCTCCTTAAGGTGGGGGAGGTGGCTAACCTAACCAACGTAACCTAAAAATGCACACTGAATACCCATGGTACCGCTTTGGTGGTGGGGAGCGTGAAGGTTGCGGGAATTATTTTCACCATCCTTTAATTTGAATTTCCGCAAGAAACGGTACTAAGAATTTTTTTTTGAAGTTGTCGTAATATAGATGCAAAAAATATAAATACAAATTGCTGAGGGAGAGCGTGAGACGAAACTTCATGAATATAAATTTCAGATATAAGAAGGAAATAAGAAAGAACTATTTTACCAATACTTTGGTTAAGGAATGGAATAGACTTAGTAACCATGATGTAGTGAGCGCTGAAACTACCGGTTGTTTTAAGAACAGGTTAAACAACTTCATGGATGGGGATGACAGGTGGTCATGGACATGGAACTGCCTAGTGTAGGCCTTATGGTTTCTCACAGTCTCCTTCATTCTTATGTTCGTATGTACTTTCATAACCACTGTTCTCAATTCAGTAGCTACGTACCCCCACTAGTGGCGGCACACTAGGCATGTCTCGCTAGCATGCTACTTGCTTTTGCTACTTCGTTTGGTTGCGATCTTGTGTTTTTTCAGATTTCCAAATGTCATATTTCTCTTGCATTATATAATGAAAAGCCGAATGACGAACAAAGGGAAGTTAAAGCTATACAAATTTTAGACAAATTGTCGAGATGTTCTTACGGAAGTCTAATCTTGTAACCGAATTTGTTTCTACTCAAACGAAGTAGCCAAAGAAAGTAGCATGCTAGCCTAGTATGCCACCATCTTGGACTCTTTAATTTGTATAGAATAAATAAAGAAGTTTTCATTTTTTTTAACGTATTCAGTAAACCTACATACTATTACATATATCTGTATTAAACAGAAATGGTGCTACTATAGCGCCAAGTCTACGGTAGCTCTCACGCTATAGCGTGAGAGCTACCTCCCGTTAGTATTATAGCGTGAGGTCTACCATTTCGCACTGCATTAAATTTATGCCAGGTACCAACAACAATGCAACTCTGTCCAGTCGGTGTCAGGTGTCAAATCCCGGTGTTAGATACTAAAGTCTTTAGCTTTGACTCGGAAAGTGTTTGCTGTAGAGGGCCACAATTTTCCACAATCCATACGATTATCCTCGTCATGTTTTGTTGGTGATTGTGGTGGATTTGTAGTCTCCAGTTCACTTGTCTGTAGTAGAGCATCAATTATCTAAAAAAAATGCTAATCTAGTGAATTAGGAAACTGTTTTAGATTCCCTATAAAACGTGTACAATAGGAAACTGTTTTAAATTCCCTATAATACAAGTACAATGCTGTGTCTTGCGGCACTGCTTCTGACCCAGGGCAGTGGGCGGGATGCAGGGATGACACGTTATGGGTATTAAACTGTGCAGCGAATTTTTATTTCACATCTGATTTCTGCAAGTCCACCGTCTTGGGTCCTGATTGTTGGATGGTATCGCAACATATGAGTTGTGGTAGTACGTGGTCGTAGTTGAGCGGTGTTCGGAGGTTTTGAATAACATGCTTGTGCTTGCTGATTTTGCTTGTTGATCCGACTTGCTGCTTCCAGATATGTTGGATCCCACCGCTGCCACCAGATATGTTGGATGGTATCGCAACATATGAGTTGTGGTAGTACGTGGTCGTAGTTGAGCGGTGTTCGGAGGCTTTGAACAATATGCAGCGGAGCAACGTAGGTCTGTCTCTCTGTGATCTTTCTCTTCTTTATTTGGTGACAGGAGGTGTTTATATACATGGCTCGTGGTTAGGTTGCCGACGAGATATTCATTTACAAGATGCAGTTTTAGTAAATGTTAGAAATCAGGATAGGGTTTACATATTTTATAATTTGCATATACATATATACAATGACATGCAGTTGTCCGAGGTTGGACAGGATAGACATATCCCGTTGGAAAGGGATTTAAATATAATTTGTATCAAATGGTAACTGCTTGGCTTGGTGGCAATCCCGTAGGGTTGGTGAGGCGTCCAGCTGTGGGTGAGGTGTTCTCCTGGACAATAGCGACCTGACCCGGAGTGACCAGGTGCGTGAAGACGTCAGGTCTACTACCAGGCTACTCATGTATGCACCGAAAGCTTACGTGCAGTGCCGATAGTATAAGCAGAGGTGGTAGATGAATGTCTAGGAGATTTTGATGGTAGATTACGTCTTCTAGGAGGTCTAGATGCTAACATGATTTTTATTAATTTCTTAATGTATCCTACTCGGTACAGTGTTCTTTGCCCACCCTAGCTGGCTCAAATTCATTATCTGAAGATTTTGCCCCACTTCTGCAGATTTTCCAATCAAAAATGGCGTGGACGGAGACGAAGAACGAGTTCGTACGAGATGGTATCCTTTTGTGCCCAGTGATTATCATTCCCTGACATCCCAGACAAATATATATATATATATATATATATATATATATATATATATATATATATATATAAATAACGAGTATGGAAATTATAGCATTACAAATGTGAATTGGTTATATAATTACTTTATTTTTCTGTTGTTTTTTTTTTCATGTGTCGGTTAAAAGGGTTGTCACACTGATCTTCCACAGGCCTCACCAGATCGTTCAAGTAAAAACGACTTCAGTCACAACATTTCATTTTTCAAAATTCTAACCAGGGTCGGCAATTCTAGCCTGGACTTGCCGTCCACAAAATAATGATAAAAATAACGATACTAAAAAAGAAATCAAAGAAGCCCTGGATATTTGGTGAAAACATGATGAAGACGTATCATAAAGTTCTGTCAAGAAGTGCAAAGTTTTAAAGTCCTAGTGAAGAAGATGATTCTAGAAACATCTCCAGAACTCCTTGCTTTCGTTGAGAAATATGGTGGAGGATTTGCTAACTTTCGTGTTAATCGAGACTCTTACTGACTTTGGAGACATCGGTTGCTTCTTGGGAAAGGTCTGTCAGTAAACTAAAGCTCATCATCAAGACATACCTGAGGAACCATATTGCAGTCTGAGTTTTTTTTTATTAGAAATCTATTTTTTAATTTTAACTTAATTATACGGCAGGCACAGCAAATGCATCTTTTATTATGTATACCAGTATCATATAATCACGTTTCACAAATTAGGGTCATATGTATATATATAACAAAGCAGACGGATGATCTAAGAGGTTGTAAACATATACGAATGTTATACATAAAATGTTTATAGCGAAGTCTAGATTTCTGTAGAAGTTGTATTCTAGTTATTTAAGTAGATGTTGGAAGAACATTTTGGGCAGAAAAATGGCCAAATGTGATAACCCCTTATGGTGTTTGTGCGTTTTTTTTCCTTTTTTTTTTATCAGTTTCTGCAGCCTGACCTCGACCTGGTTGACGTTATTGACAGAAAAACCTGTAAGCATATTTGATTCATTGTTGGTGTTGAACAACTCGCATTATTACAAATCTTTACGTTGAATATTATACATACATACATACATATACCAAGGCTTTTTCCCCCTTCCAAGGGAGGTAGCCAAAAAGGGAAAGGCATAAAAACACTCCCACCCATTTCATCCCCAAATACACTCCACACCCCTCCCACCCTTCCTCTCATCTGAGCACCTCCTGGATGACGGGTCATCCCTGCACCCCGCCCACCGCCCTGGGTCAGAAGCAGTGTCGCAAGACACAGTACATCCACAGCAAGGCCGCTTCATTTAATCGGCGACCCCCCCTCTCCGTCCCCCTTTGCATATAAGGAGAGGACGGGGAGAAATCCCTTCGGGCTGCGTCAAAATTTACTCACACATACTACCCCACCCCCCCGCCCATTCCTCCTCATGCAATCACAACATTATCCATATACAACCATTCTCCACTCACCTCTGTCTTCCGTCCTCTCCCTTCCTTCCTCAACAGACATTCCCCTCTTCCCCAAAGCCCCCTTCACCCCATCCATCCACCTCATCCTAGGACGTCCCCTCATGTTCACTCCCTCCACATCTGCCTTCCATACCTCTTTTACTAGTCTTTCTTCACTCATTCTTTCCATGTGTCCAAACCATCCTAATATTCTTTCATCAACCCTCTCTCCCAAATCCTTTTTCACCCCTGTTCTCCTCCTCACCTCCTCATTTCTCACTCTATTTAGCTTAGTAACCCCCGCCATACTTCTCAGACACCTCATCTCAAACACATTCAAACTCCTTCTCTCTTCTTCTCTTATGTTCCACGTTTCTGCCCCATACAGTGCTGTTGGCACAATCACTCCTTCATACAGTCTCCTCTTCGCATCCATTCCCAAATGTCTATTTCTCATTACACTCTTTAAACCACCAAGGCATTTACTCGCTTCTCTCAATCTACATTCTACCTCCACCTTCACTCCACCTTTTCCTGCTACACTTGCACCCAAGTATCTAAAACTATCCACTTCCTCCAGTCGCTCTCCCTTAATGTTCACTTCCAGTCTACTGCCACTTTCACCCCTTGTACATCTCATCACCTTACTTTTACCCACATTTATCTTTAGCTTTCTTCTATCACATACTCTCCCAAACTCTGCCACCAGCTTCCTCAATCCCTCCTCTGACCCTGCCACAAGCGCAGTGTCGTCCGCAAACAACAGCTGGCTCACCTCCCACTTTTCTCCATTTTCTTTAACCATCTCCAATCCCTGACTCACTACCCTAGCATTCACCTCTCGCACCACCCCATCCATGTATAAGTTGAACAGCCAGGGCGACATAACGCTGGAGAGGGGGTAGAGTACCGGAGGACTGGAGTAGTGCCTGTATAGTTCCTCTTTACAAGGGAAAAGGGGACAAGTGTGAATGTAGTAATTTCAGAGGGATTAGCCTGTTGAGTGTAGTAGGGAAGGCTTATGGGAGAATCTTAATTGAGAGGATTAGGAGAGGAACAGAAGGAGTAATTGGTGAGGAACAGTGTGGTTTTAGGACTGGTAGAGGTTGAATATTATAAAAGAAATTAAACAAACAGCTTAAGACTAACGCTTTGACTTATCTGAATTTTTAATTTTAATTAGAAAAGCGACTGAAATTCCTGGATAACTAATAAATGTCATTCCCTAATTTTATTCAAAAAGAGTGAAAAAGGTTGCAAAAGAAAATAGTTTAGGGGTGACATTAACTTACGTTTTCAAAATAGCAGATAAACCATGAAACCCAACATTTATTAATACTGATAGACCTGAACTATTATTTAATTATTACTGGGAAAGTGAGACCGTCTTGCGTTGCGTTTAAAAATTGAAGGTAT
>NC_134809.1:12950881-12965881 GCF_046742065.1 Oratosquilla oratoria
AAAAACCGCCCCCCCCCCAAAAAAAAAAAAAACAGGAAAGGAAGCAATGGAAGGAGAGGGTGGACACAGTCGGTGTTTCGTGGGGGGGGAGGGGGGAGGGGAGGGGGAGAAGGACTGATGGGAAGAGGAAAACGAGAATGGGAAGAGTCCGCTTCAGCGCCCGGAAGGGGTTAAGTAGGTCAGACCGGTGGAGGAGGAAGGGGGCTGATGGCTGGGGCTGGGGGCTGATGGCTGGGGACTGGGGGCTGGTGGAACGGGGCTGGGGGCTGGGGAAGCAGGGCTGCGGGGCTGGAGGACTAGGTGAGCAGTTAGAACAGAGGACCAGGCAGTTTTGTATGGATGGGAGTTCCCTGGACAACAGTGAGTCGTTCCTGTCCCGTATGGTTATCAATAGCCGAGACCCAGATCAGGCGACAAAAAGCTAGGAATGGGTCATAGGCGTAGGCGTGGGCGTAGGCGTTGGCGTGGGCGTAGGTATGAGCGTCGTCATGGGCCTGTAGTCGTTTAAGAGAAGAAACTGTGATGGTGGGCGCGGTTGTGCAACTGTAGACGGGCGTGATGGGGACGATCTGTTGTGTTAGGGAAGCGAATCTGGTAGAAACGAGGCCGAGGTGTTGGTTTGCCGAGTCGGGGAGGTTACCAGGGATGGGGGGATGACTGCCTGGGGGGTGATAGAATGGGGAGGAAAAAGTAAATACTTAATAAACGATAGCCAGCATGGATTCAGACGGAAACGGTCTTGCGTGACTAACCTACTCGAATTCTACAACACAGTCATCTCAAATTATGACAAAAGAAACAATATAGATTTGATATATCTGGGCTTTGCGAAGGCTTTTGGTACCGTCCCACACGAAAGCCTACTTGCTAAATTAGCTTCACTCTGAATTAGAGGTAACCTATTAAGCTGTACTAGTAATTGGTTAAACGATCGTAAACAGAGAGTTGTTTTAAATGGCAAAACTTCTGGATAGAAAAATGTTACGAGTGGAGTTCCTTAGGGTTCCGTTCCTGGTCCACTTCTATTCATAGTATTTATAAATGATATAGACCACGGACTAAAATCCATTGCCTCCAAATTTGCTGATGTACAAAGCTGTGCGGAATAGCAAATATTCATGTAAATCAATTAGATATTCAAGATTTAGATGAATTACAGAAATGGTCTGAAAAGTAGTTGCTAACGAAATTTGACACAAGTAAATGTAAGGTTATGCACATAGGTAAAAATAACAGTAAGTACGATTACAAGTTATTTGGAAATTCGTTAACAAAAGTGGATAGTGAAAAGGATCTTGGCATAATTATAAGTAATGATCTCAGATCGTCTAGGCAGTCTATTTCCGCTTCAGAGAAAGTAAATAAGATTCTAGAACTGATTGCGCAATCTTTTGATTTTAAAAGTCCATCTGTCATTAACAAACTATATATATCGTTAGTTCGTCCACATTTGGGATATGCTACACACGTGTGGTCACCGAATCTCATAAAAGACACTGAAAGATTAGAAAAAAGTATAACAACGAGCCACAAAGCTGATTCCAAATATCAGAGATAAATCATACGAAAACCGACTAAGACAAGAAACTATTTTCCCACAAAAAGCGTAGACTTGGGGGAGAATTTAAGATTCCATAGGGAATTTACAAAATCAAAAGTGACAAAATTTTCACACTGACAAGAAATAATGGTCTCAAACTGTCAGGAAGTAGCTTTAACTTGGAAGTGGGTAGAAACAACTTCGCCAACCGTGTAGTAAATGAATGGGATAAACTTCCTGCAGAGGCGAATGTAGTTCAGTTCGAAGCTTTAAGATTTGTTTAGATAAACACCTAAGCAATATACCGCAATGTCTGCCATTTATCTTATTTTATTTTATTCATTATTATTTGTTCATCTGTTATTATTTATCTATTTACTTTTATCATCTATCAATTTATTATCTATTATAGATTATTATTTCTTGTGTACTATTTATAGTCATCTGTTTATTTATTTCATTTATTCATTTATTTATTTAATTTTTATTTTTCCAGCATCCGATCTAGTTATGGACCAAAAGGTCTCCTGTCGGCATACCCCTCCTTTGTAATCTACGGTGGGGTGAAAGAGGGACGGGGGTGAATGTGGGGAGAGGGTAAGGTCGACGACGAGGGGAGGGGTCTGTGGCAGCACTGAGGTACGAGGGTGTGGTACCAATGGCTTGTTTACATAATAACAAGTATCTGCGGAGTACGGAAAGAGGGGAAGAAGAGGGGAGAAGGAGAAGGGGGGAAGGGGGAAGGGTGGAGGAAGAGAAAGGGGAAGGGGAGAGGAAGTGGAAGAGGGGAGAAGTAGAAGGGGAGGGGAAGGGTAAGGTTTAGGGAAAAGGGGAAGGGTGGAGGAAGAGAAAGGGGAAGAGGGGAGAAGGAGAAGGGGGAGGGGGAGGGGTAAGATCTAGGGAAAAGGGGAAGGGTGGAGGAAGAAAAAGGGGAAGGAGAAATGGAAGGGGAAGAGGGGAGAAGGGGAAGGGTGGAGGAAGAGAAAGGGGAAGGGGAAAAAGGAGGGGGGAGGTAAGGTTTAGTGGGAGGAGAAGAGGAAGGGGAAGAGGGGAGGGTAAAGGATAGGAAGGAGGGTTTGGTGGCGACGAGCCTACACCTGGAGACTCGTACCTACGGCCGAAGCCGTTACCTTTGCCCTATGCGCTTGGACTGAAGGGGCAGGTGAATACTAGGAATCGAAGTGCGGGGTTTAAACTCACAATTGAGCGAGCTTGAGAGCAGCATGCTTACGATTACGCCACCAGTACAGGGTCTAGGAGAGAGGGGGTAGAGGGTGGAAAGGAAAGAGAAAGAGGATGGAGAAAGAAAGGATAAGAATTAGGGGAAGGGGAAACGTTAGGGAAAAGGTAACGTTTACAAAGAGGAGAAGAAGGACAAGGGAAGAGGAAGGGGAAAGAGGAAGAGGCAAGAGGAAGATAATGAGGAAGATGATGAGGAAGGGGAAAGAGGAAGAGGAAAGGGAAAGAGGAAGAGAGAAGAGGAAGGTGATGAGGAAGGGGAAAGAGGAAGATGATGAGGAAGGGGAAAGAGGAAGAGGGAAGAGGGAGAGGATGAGGAAGGGGAAAGAGGAAAATGACGAGGAAGGGGAAAGAGGAAGAGGAAAGGGAAAGAGGAAGGTGATGAGGAAGGGGAAAGAGGAAGGTAATGAGGAAGGGGAAAGAGGAAGATGAGGAAGGGGAAGATGATGAAGAAAGGGAAAGAGGAAGAGGGAAGAGGAAGATGATGAGGAAAGGGGAAATAGGAAGATGATGAGGAAGGGGAAAGAGGAAGAGGGAAGAGGAAGATGATGGGGAAGGGGAAAGAGGAAGATGACGAGGAAGGGGAAAGAGGAAGGGGAAGATGATGAGGAAGGGGAAAGAGGAAGAGAGAAGAGGAAGGTGATGAGGAAGGGGAAAGAGGAAAATGACGAGTAAGGGGAAAGAAGAAGAGGGAAAGAGGAAGATGATGAGGAAGGTGAAAAAGGAAGAGGAAAAGAGGAAGGGGAAGTAGATCGTTTTTGCAGGTAATAGAGATTGCAGCCCTGGAGCGTGTGCGGATATGCAAGTGAGAAAAAGGAAGGGAGACAACAAAAGAATCGGTTCTCAACCTGGGGTTCGTTGACCCTTTTTTTTTTTTTTTTTTTTTTTTTTTGTGGGGTGGGGTGGGGTAGAGGGGGTGGGTGGGGGTAGGCACACATATCCACATGAGGGGGGGGGGGCGCAATCCGAAAACTAATTGCATTTGATGAGGGACTTTGTTTTTTTTTTTACAAAAAAAAGAACAAATCTGTCGAGGTGTATCCATAAGACTCGGAACTCTTTTCATAACAGAAATGTAATATAACCAAGATCCAAAAATGGCAATCAGAAGATACATTCAAAGAACTTTATTTGAATATAAAAATGTATATCCTTGTCACCCCCGCTCCCCATGTAGAAAGCTGGTGTCGCACGCTCTAGGGTCGGGGTTCTCAGCCTATTTTCACGTATACCCCGTACTTATGAATTGCTATTCCTCAACCTCCTGGAGATGAACTTCAACACTAAATCTAATCGTTTTGCATCCACTAACTGCTAGTGGCAATCGCTTGGCGGACCCACTTGCGAACCGCCGTGGGCCAACAGGGTTCCATGAACCACAGGTTGAGAACCACTACTCTTGGGGTGCGGCGGAGCGAGTCCGTTCACTCCTCCTACTCCCCATCTGGGACCCTAGCAGGGTCACACGTACGTGTGACTCGAGGGTCCTCTGGTATAATTAGTGACCCACTGAGCCGACATTCACGGAAGGTAGTGACCACCCTGATGATCAGACTGATCAAGTAAGGGAACGACCATTGCAAACGAGCAATTTGTGATCGACATAATCATGAACCAAATCTGTACCCGGCCCGCGGAAGGGTTTCCTATTAGCAGAATAAAATCACTTAGGGTCAGCTGGGACAGAATGAGTATATATTCGAGAGAGCTGTAATCTACTTGTCCCTGGGATTCCGCCCTCACCTCAACAAAATCGTCTGGCGTTAACTCGAACCTAAATGGAATGGTTTGTCGATGGTCAAACAACAACAACAACAATGATAACTAACAACGACAACGATGATGATAATAATGATGATAAAGATAATGACAATAATATTTATAATAATAATAATGATGATAATGGTGATAATAATAACAACAACAACAACAACAACAATTAATAATATACTGTGCCACGATACCTATCAAAGGTATTACCTCTTCCATTGCCAAAAGCGACCTGTAAGTTTTAAGGTACATTTTGCTTAATGCGCTGAATTATTCACCTACCACAGCCAATGGCGAGTGACGCTCATCCTAATACCTGACATCATATTTGAGTAAACGCGTTGGTTGTAGGTTCGGTTAAAACCATCAATCTCCTACTTTGCAGCTGGAAGCCAAACAACTCCATTCAAAAAACAAAGAATTAGTGTTCTAGAGCCAAGGTTCTCAACCTATTTTCACACGTACCCCGTTCTTATGAACTGCTATTGTTTAGCCTCCTGGAGATGACTTCAACACTAAATCTAATCGCTTTGCATCCACTAACTGCTAGTGACTTTTCGGCTGGCGGCTCCACTGGTGAACCACTGTGGTCCACTAGGGTTCCATGGACCACAGGTTGAGAACCACTACTCTAGAGTTCAGTGGCTCTTAACCTGTGGTTCATGGACTCCTATTGGGCAACGGCGGTTCACAAGTGTGGCCACCAACCGAAAAAATTAGTGGATGCAAAACGATTAAATTTAGTGTTGAAGTCAGTTCCAGGAAGTTAAAGAATAGCAGTGCATAAGTACGGGGTATACATGAAAATAGGTTGAGAACCCGGCTCTAGACAATTGTTTAACGATCATCGTTGAGTCGTGAACGATCATCGTTGAGCGATTATAATTATCACACCGAGCAAAACGTACCTTCGGGGTCCAGAGACAAGACGAGCAACAGAGACAAGAGACAACAGAATGTTGTAGTGGAAGAACTGAATGACTATGACAATATAGCTTCCATTGTCGTTGCTGTAATGTTATTATATTTCCAGTAAAAAAACATCGTGTTATGAGAGAACGGATGTATATAGATGAATATCAGATAATCAAAGACAAAAATACGTTTTTGTGTAGTTGTGATAGACCATGGATAAATTTTTCGTGTTGTAGCGGAACAGTTGGTGTTCATTTTTTTTTTTTTTTTTTTTTTTTTTTTTTTTTTTTTTTTTTTTTTTTTTTTTTTTTTTTTTTTTTTTTTTTTTTTTTGGCGGGCGTAAGCGATCCCATTTAGATAAGAGCTTGGGACGGGTGAGGATGAGGTGCATAGGTGGGGGGGAGTGATGGTAGTGTGGGGAGGGAGGGTTGGGTTTGGGGTTTGGGGGGTGGATGGGTGGGTGGATATTTAACTGATCTTCACTTATGTCAACGACCTCATTATTATCACACTGGGCTTCCGCGATGTTCACAAGCGCCGACAGTTGAGCATTCGTCTGAACAAAAACGACTTCGGTTACCATATCTTATTTTTCAGATCTCCAAATATCAAATTATTTTTCCGTCTTATTCGTATTTAGCAAAGCTGAATGGTGAACCAAGAAATTGTAAACCTAGATACGAATGTTAAACTTAAAGCTGAAATGTTCTTAGAGAAGTCTAGATTTCTGTAAGCGAAGTCATATTCTAGTTACTCAAATGGAGGTTGGAGGTAGGATGTCGGAGGAAAAATAGCCCAGTGTGATAACCCATTAACTCTTTTAAGTCCTGAAGGATTCCTCCCACTTCCCTCAGCTGAATGGAACCGCCTACTGACAGACAGTAAACATGCGATTAAAGGCGTTATCACTCTGGGCTATTTTTCCTTTGACTGTCGCAGCAGATGTGCAGCCTGCATCTTTCGGGAAGGAACCTGAAATGATGATGATGATGATGATATGGTTTAACGTCACACACTCCTCCTTATCGGGAGGCTAGGACGGTGCCCCTCACAGAGGGCTTTGTGGCGTGGAATTTAATGAACCATGCCCTTGGTTCAACTTTGCTGGTGGCAGGATATGTTGGAGGGAAATGATTTTCCTCCAGGATATCAAATGTCATTCCATGTATTTCTGTTGAGAATAAAAAAAATAGTTCTCCATAGTGATTTTACGACGGAAAAAGTTCTGGAGGCGGGTATACGAGGATCCCGGCCCCGGCGTTTTGATTATATTCATTTTGTAGTTGTAGCTGAGTGACCCCTGAATTCTGTGAACTGGTTTGATCACGTTTTCTGTGTTTATTATTACTCGGAGTGAAAGAGAATGAGTAATACAGCAGTGACTTTATATCTTATAGCACGAGTAGTGTGATGCATCGTACATTAGGCATCCGATGCTGCTTTCGAGAATTTGACTCGTATTGAAGAGGTATATTTCCAAATACGGAAGTTTATGGAATCTTTGGATATTACTTTTTTGACACATATTTCCCAACTGAATGTATCTTGCTGTATTAACAATTGGTTATATAATCCGTTGGCTTTCTCCAGATCATTAGCACTTTCAAATGTAAATTTTCCCCCTTGTTCAGCCATTAGCGAAGATTTGCCGCAAAACTGTTGCGGCGTGGATAATGGTATCAGCTCTTTCCTTGGTCCCTAGTTTTCCCGTCAAAATATAGGTCATAGACTTTTTCAACAACGGGGTCATACTGCGCTTTCATGATGCTAAAACCATTTCACAAATACTGCTTAACAGTTATCTGCACTGCTCACACAAACACGAAGTAAGAAACACAAATAAGAGAATATGAAATTGATTTCAGAGTTGATGCAGTATAATTTATTCAACAAATCGTGATGTCATTTGAGTTATGATTGCATCATCTATAAAAGTTGAGAATAAAATTATGGAATCCATGTCATGTACAATACATCAGCTTTAGTTTGCATCATTTATCTTTTCGCATAAAAACATGTATTGCCCAAATCCAGTCACATATTCATTCATAGATCTTGTGAAAGATGTCCATGTATCTTAGATGAGATCCAGGTTCCTTTGTAACTCACTTATACGTCATTTGAATATATGCATACATGTCCTAGTCTCACATATCATATGCGTGCACGTGTCAATCCCATATCAAGAAAACAGAAGCCAATCAACACCTGTTCGAAAGTGTGTGGACAACGGCCGGCGGTTTCAGTCGGGAGTAGAGAGTGGGGAGGCGCTGTGCGGGGGAGGGACACGGGGGTTTGGTGATTACGGACCTCGCCGTGGCGATCAAAAAACCGGACACGAGCTAGGGAGGACGGCCGAAGGGGGGAGGCTGGGTTGGGCGTTGCACCCAAGAATCAGGGGTGTGGCCAGGTTAGTCACGCGCTCCCAGATACCTTATCCTAGCCGCCGCTGCGCCCTAGGGAGGGAGGGGGAAGGAAGGGAGAGGGGAAGGGAGGAAAAAGGAAGGGTGCGGAGAGGAGGGGGAAGACGACGAGGCGTGAGGGAGGGGGAGGAGAAAGTTGTAGGGAAATGGAGAGGGAGGGAAGGATTTAGAGAAGGAGGGGAATGTGTGTCCTTAACAATAAACAGTGCCTCTGTCCGTAAGAACCTATCACGCTGAAGAGGTGGAATCATAGAGGTTGTGAATTATTTGAGGAGGGCAGGGCATAGGATGGAGGAGAAGAGGAAAGGAAAAGAGGAGAGGAAAGTGGAAAGGAGCGAGAGAAGGAGAAGGGGACAAGGTGGGGGGAAACAGAGAGAGGAAGGAACTGCATTGGACTTTGTCCCCAGTAGCCAATGTTTCTGTCTTTGGGGACAATCTCGCGCCGGAAAGATTGATTTACAGAGGCGGTAAAAGAGACAGATAAGGTAGCAGATACAATACACTTGCTGTTATATCCACCCCTGTCACACATACTCGACTCGGATGAGTTCGTTTGAGTGGAAACGACTTAGGTTACAATTTTTTATTTTTCGAATCTCCAAATATCAAATCACTTTTGCGTCATGTATTGAGAAGCTGCATGACGAGCTAAGAGAAGTCAAACCTATTCAAACATTAGACACATTGTTGAATTGTAGACTTGGGAAGTCTAGAACACTAACTGAAGTCGTCTTCCAGCTTTTCAAATTCACAACATTTGACGTATTTGACTAGAATCTTGAATGTGTGGAGGGCTTTTTGAATCACCTACACACACGCCATTACTAGAAACTATTCTGAGTCCGTGGAGTTAGATGGGAGGCCTGGGTTAGATAGTAGGGCATTGGTACATAACTATGGGAGAGTGATGTTCCTGTACTGTGAATGTTGGTGTGTCACGTCAGGTGTGGATGGTATGAAGTTGTCATAGTTTAGACTGCAATGGTTCTTAACCTGAGAAAACAAAGGAAGGTTTGTATCACTGATCCTTTTCATATGTTTACATTGTGTTTATATTGGATGGGGGTGCGAGAAATTTTTCTGAGATATCAAGGGGTACTAAGGGCACTGAAAAAGACTAAGAACCACGGGTTTAGAGAGAAAACTCTTCTTCTGGAGAAAATATGGACATTGGTGCTAATTCTCATAAAAAGAGATATAAGGAAATCGCTATATAGAGAGGAAGATGATAAAATAGGAAGGTATTGCTATGGGTCGTGTGTGTAGGAAATTCAAGTAAAATGTGCGATGTAGGAAAGGGACCAGTACAAGGGCAGATGAGGGCTGGTTGCGTTATTAGTCATAAGATATCCAAAGGTGAACCATGGGATAGTCATGTCCTGTTCTTAATCCCATCAGCATTGTTTCATGGCACTGATTATGCTGATAGAAAGAGGGACCTGGACGTAACCTAAATTTTGACTTCAAATTGTCAGTCGGTGGGGGGGGGGAGGGTTCCTTCTATAAAATTAGTCTAAGTTTTATAATTTGGATTGCAGGGTACCGAAGAAAGGACCAAAATTTTAGGGAGTAATCACAGGGCTTTTGGTAAATGCTTTGACTGGAAAGATGTTGCCGAATGAACGAACACTAAAATTCCTAACGTAACGACTGTACAATACAGTACTTACGCAGTCATTGCCCTGTGTGAGGGAGAAGGAAAACAGGCAGAAGGGAAGGAAGAGGAGGAAAGGAGAGGAGGGGAAGATAGAAAAGCTTGAGGGAGTGGGAGAGGGGTTAACGTAGATAAAGAAGAGTAAGGAGGGATAATGAAAGAAGGAAGGAGGATGTAAAGGGAAGGACGAGGAGAGGAAGGGAGGGTGACAAGAAGTGAGAGATGGGTATGGATCAAAATGGAGGGGCACAGAGGAAGAAGGGAGGGAGGCAGAAGGTAAGGAGGAGGAGGAGGAGGTAAAAAAAGCAAGACTGAGGAGAGGGTGAAGGCAGGAAGAAGTGAAGGAAAGGGAGGAAGGAGGGGAGGGGACAGAGAAGGAGGGAGGAAGGAGGCACAAGGGAAGGGAAGAGGAAGGAATGGTTTGAGAGTCAGCAACGAGTACACCAAAGGGATCGTAAGCAAATCTACAAATACGGAAAGAACAAGAATGGAGAGAGAAAATTATAGATAGATTGATAATTAGATAGAGATAGATAGACTGATTATATATATATATGGCATGAGAAATCACATAAACTCGTGATTATAAATATGCGGAAAAAACACCAAGGAAAAAGATAAACTGATAACGTCTAGCCATGTACCCTGAGGGTGTCTGAATAGACGTTATCAGTTTATCTTTTTCCTTGGTGGTTTTTCCGCATATATATATATATATATATATATATATATATATATATATATATATATATATATATATATATATATATATATTTCTAAATGAAAATATTCTTCTAAAAACGCTGTGGAAGTCGGGGACAGGTGGTATTTCGGTGACACTCTGTCCTAAAAATATTCTTGAAAAAGCGCTGGGTAAGTCGGCGTCAGGTGGTATTCTTCTTTTTCGCGTTCTTCTTCGCGTTCTTTTTCTTCGCGTTCTTCTTCGCGTTCTTCTTCTTCTTCGCGTTCTTCTTCTTCTTCTTCGCGTTCTTCTTCTTCTTCTTCTTCCTCGCGTTCTTCTTCGCGTTTTTCTTCGCGTTCTTCTCCGCGTTCTTCTTCCTCGCGTTCTTCTTCCTCGCGTACTTCTTCGCGTTCTTCTTCGCATTCTACTTCGTGTTCTTCTTCGTGCTGGGGATCCCGTGTTGGGGTTCCGCCCCGAGGCCGAGGCCGAAAGGGAAAACGAGGGATTAGAGCGCGGAAAGCTGCGGCCGTAGGCCGCTGTTTGCGCAGCCAAGCCCCCGGCGAAGCCCGCGGCTTATATATATATATATATATATATATATATATATATATATATATATATATATATATATATATATATATAGACAGAGAAAGGGGGATGGAGGAAGACGGAGAGGAAGAGGGAGAGGGAGCGCTTGTTTATTACGAGAATGAATGAATTAACAGATAAACGAATAAATGGAAAGGTGAACGAGTAAATAAATGGCAAATTATAAAGTTGACACATAGATTATAGATCATAGATAGATATTGTATAAATACATAATTGGATTAATGAATAATGGAAGCAAAATAAAAGATAAATGAAATGATAATAAAGGGAACGGATAAGTAATACAATTATTAAAATAAATTTCATCCATTATCGAATGAAAGTCGAACTAGTTGTGGTGAGTTCGACGACAAGAAGATTCGATTAGAAAAAAAAAATAGATAAAACAAAACAATTCCATTGGGTTTCAATACGACGATTTAGAATGTAATTTAAAGAAATTTAAATAAAAACAAGGAAAACAGAAAAGTATTCAAAACAAAATAAGAAAATAATTAAAGTTGTAAAGATAAGGAATAATGACGTCTGTATAAGAGAGCAAAGAGAGAAATTAAAACAAATAAAGAGAAAAAAAGAGATAAATACTTATATGAAAATCAATTAATGATTTGTTTAATGATATGTAATAATAAATTATAAGGATAAATAGATAAATAGATACATAAATAGGCAGATAAATAAGTAAATAAACAGATAGATCAATTAATTAAAACACGTTTACATGTATGCCTATAATTGAGTGGTCCCTAAAGATGCTTCTAAATGAAAACTGCGAAAACAAATTTCACGTCAGAAACTAAAATTTCATGATTCATGTAGACAGTGTCAGGTCAACAAGTCAACGACCTACGGGCAAATAATGTTGGTGACCTGACCGAAAGAGTAGAGACAACATAGGACAGAGTGGGTGAAATGTCCGGCCATGGCCTTAAAAAAAAAAAAAAAAAAAAAAAAGAAGAAAAAAAAAAAAATCCCAAAGTTTCCCCAACATGGCAACCTAGCACTACCCGCCTCCCTAACTACCTGCACCCCCGTGACTACCTCCTAACTACCCAATTAGGCCCTTAACTGCTCCCGCGGCGGCATTTGACTTGGTGGTCAGTGTTGCTTCCACCCTGGGGAAGAACTTGTTTGGGCTGCAAGAAAAAAGAAAAAAGAAAAAAGAAAAACGAAAAAAAAAAAAAAAAAGGAGACTATGGACGGACGAAAAGCCGAGGGGCAGGTAGATTCTCGTCTCTGTTGTCGTCGTCGTCGCTTTTGTCGTCTATGGAGGAACAAAAGCAGGAGGAGGAGGAGGAGGTGGAGAGTGAGGTGGAGGATGAGTTGGAGGAGGAAGAGGAGTAGGAGGAGCAGGAGGAGGAAGAGGAGGAGGAGGCAGAGGGTGAGGTGAAGGAGGAGGTAGAGGATAAGGTGGAGGATGAGGCAGAGGATGAGGTGGAGGGTGAAATGAAGGGTGAGGAGGAGAGTGAAGTGGAGGATAAGGTAAAGGGTGAGGTGGAGGATCAAGTGGAGGATAGGTAGTGGATGTGGCAGAGGATGAGGTGGAAGGTGAGGGAGTGGACGAGGTGGGGGAAAAGGTTGAAAATTAGGTGGAAAAGGAGATGGATAAGGTAAAAGAGGTGGAGAAAGATGTGGAGGATGAAGGTCAAAGTGGAGTGGAGAATGAAGTGACAGATGAGGTGGAGAAGATGAAAAATGGAGGAGGTGGAGGATGAAGAGACAGATGAAGTGGAGGAAGAGATGGAGAAGAAGGTGGAGGAGGAGATGGAGAGGATAAAGTAGATAGAGAAGAAGATGGAGGAGGAAGAGTAGGAGGAGGAGAAGGAGGTGGAAGGGATAGAGTAAGTAGAGGAGAAGATGGAGGAGGTATAGAAGGAGGAGGAGATGGAGGGGGTAGAGTAGGTAGAGGAGAAGATGGAGAAGGTAGAATAGGAGGAGGAGATGGAGATGGAGGGGTAGAGTAGGTAGAGGAGAAAATGGAGGAGGTAGAGTAGGAGGAGGAGGAGGAGATGGAGGTAGTGGAGGTGGAGAAGGAGGAGGACTCGTTGCCATCATTGTTGTCCGAGGAGGAGGAGGAGGAGGAAGAAGAGGAGGAGATGGAGGTAGTGGAGGTGGAGAAGGAGGAAGACTCGTTGCCATCATTGTTGTCCGAGGAGGAGGAGGAGGAGGAAGAGGAGGGTGAAGGAGATGTAGGAGAAGGAGGAGAGAAGAACTAGTAGAAATGAGGGAAAGGAAGGAGAAGAACTATTTATTCCTCGCGTCGTCGGAAGTGGGAATGAGGGAAAGGGAAAAGAGAAAACTATAAAGAAGAGGAGGAGGAGGAGGAGGTGGAGCAGGAGGAGGTGGAAATGAGGGAAAGGGAAAAGAGAAAGCTAAAGAGAAGAGGAGGAGGAGGAGGAGGAGGTGGTGGTGGTGGAAATGAGAGAAAGGGGAAGGAGAAAGAGGAAGAAGTGGAGGGGGTGGAAATGAGGGAAAGGGGAAGGAGGAAGAGGAAGAAGAGGAGGAGGTGGTGGTGGAAATGAAAGGGGAAGGAAAAAGAGGAAGAAGTGGAGGGGGTGGAAATGAGGGAAAGGGGAAGGAGGAAGAGGAAGAAGAGGAGGAGGTGGAAAGGGAAAGGAGGAAGAGGAGGAGTAGGCGGAAGAGGAAGAGAAGGAAGAGAGGAAAAATAAGCTTGAGGAGGAGGAGGAGAAGGAAGAGAGGAAAAACTGAGCTTGAGGAGGAGATCATCGTCGTCATTGTCGTAGATGCTTCGAGGAGATAAAGGGTGAAGGAAGTTGATGTGTTCTGTACAAGAAACCCAAAGAGTCTGGAAGCCAGAGGAGAGGCGTACGAAGTCTTCCAAGGGCGACCTCACGACGAACTCTTTCGAGATCCGGAGTAAACACGACGAACTGATAAGCGTCAGACCAATTTACAGTGGCGTCCAAAAGTCTTTAACTATCCTAAAGCGGGCCCTACACGATCAATATTATTGCGCAATATTCTGTATTGTTCATTATTATTGATAGTGCAGAGATGGTATTGAAGAGGTACACGTGTTGTACTGTGTATTTGATGTCTTCAAGTACATTGTCATTCTTCAGTACCATCCCTACACCGTCAATAATATTGTACAATAAGAAATATTGCGCAATAATATTGATCGTGTAGGACCCGCGATAGGTATTCCCTATTCTTATATATTGCTGTTGAGTGCTCTATGTATTTGTGTATACAATATGATATCTTACACCCCAAGGTAAAGGTTGTATCTAAAATGTACGAAGTTATTCGACAACAAATGTCACAATTGGATACTGAAAACGATGAGATTCCACCGCTTTAGAACTCAAAACGTATTATTGTGGACACTCCGTGTTATTAGATCTAAGCAAATATAACTTTCATTGCCGAGTACCTAATATATTTCTATATATATAGAAGTTTTTTTTGTGATGGGATTTATATTTTGTAAACACAACTGCGTTAATTCAACAGCAAAGAATGGTACGTCTGACTAGTTCTAATGGGTCATGGGTCAGGTGTGTAGGATGATAATTGCGTTGTTTTCATAACTGGGTATCTAGTATATTTCTGTATATAGTAGTTTTCTTGTGAAAGGATTCGTATTTTGTAAACACAACTCCTTTAATTCAACGACAAAGAATGGTACTTTTGACTAGTTCTAATGGGTCATGGGTCAGGTGTGCAGGATGATAATTGCGTTAATTTCGTTACTGAGTATCTAATATATTTCTAGATATAGTTGTTTTCTTGTGAAGGACAAAGAATGGTATGTTTGCTTAGTTCTAATGCATCATGGGTTAGGTGCGTGTGATGATAATTGCGTTCATGAACGACCACACGTGCCTGCATGGAGATCCCACAAGTTAAACAGCCACAGGAATGAAAGCATTGCAAACCGGAGCACGTGTAAACACGAGGTTCATTCAAAAAGTATCCGACCTTTGTCCATAAAAGGAAAAACAATTTACCATTCAGCAATTCATTTTGTGTCCATAAAAGGAAAAATAAATTACAATTCAGCAATTCATTTTTGTGGTAGTTGACGGCACCCTTACTGCGCATGCGTACATACAGCGCCTCCGTCGAACCCACGATCGCGGAGAGTTTTGCGGAGGTGACCATGTCGCCTCGGAAGGAGACAGTTCATACGTTACGAATC
>NC_134809.1:12973381-12990881 GCF_046742065.1 Oratosquilla oratoria
ACTTAGTGAAATTATTAATCTACTTTCCAAGTGCATCATCTCTTTCATCTGCTATCATCTCTAACCATTACCCTTTCAAGTTTTTATATATACGTTGTTGAGTATTTGACAAGTTCCCGTATGTGAGTGCGTTTGTTATTTTTCCTTTATTATTGTTTATTTATTTATTTATTTATTATATAATTTAATTATCATTCATTTATTATTCATTTATAATTTACTTATTATTTTTGTTTTTCTATTTCTTTTTATTTGCATAGTTCTGACGTATCATAATTGAACTTCAGATGTCCGTAGATAGTACATTCGCGGCTGATGTCTTCTTGGGAGCTGTGGGAGTCGGATTACATTTTTGGGTCGTCGATTGACGACATGAACGAGTCTTTGGCGACCTTATAAGGCAAACATTCGCGTCCTTTCGTGGATAATTATCAATACAAAGAAATACGCTGTCACAGCTTAGCAAAAAAACACCCATCATCACCCATCATCATCCCTCAACTATTCCTCCTCCTCCTCCTCCTCCTCCTTCACCTTCTTCTCCTTCTCCTCCTCCTTCTCCTCCTCCACCTCTTCCTCCTCCTCTTCTTTCTCCTCCTCCTTCTCTTTCTCCTCCTCCACCTCCTTCTCTTCTTTCTCCTCCTCCTTCTCTTCCTTCTCCTCCTCCTCTTCCTTCTCTTCCTCCTCTTTTTTCTCCTTCTTCCCCTCTTCCTTCCCTTCCTCCTCTTCCTTCTCTTCCTCTTCATTCTCCTCTTCCTCTTTTCTCCTCATCCGCTCTTCTTTCTCCTTCTCCTGTTCTTCCTTCTCTTCCTCCTCTTCCTCCTCTTCCTCCTCTTCTTTCTCCTCCTCCTTCTCTTCCTTCTCCTCCTCCTCTTCCTTCTCCTCCTCCTCTTCCTTCTCCTCCTCTTCCTCTTCCTTCTCCTCATCCGCTTCCTCCTCCTTCCCCCTCCCTCTTGGACGTGTCAATTTCTAGTGAATGAATGATTGTATTTTTAGGTCTTTAACGTTTATATTCTGTCCTTTTTTCACTTCGGATGCTACCAATCGACTTCGTTCAGCTCAGGGAAGATTCTGCAGACGTTAACAAAAGATGAATGAGGAAGGTGTTGGCTGTTACTGACTAAAACACCATACCTGATGCCCTGCGTGACATCTCTAATTTACTTCCCCTTTGAATGGATGTACAATACCCAGTGTCCTATATTATGTTACCTGCAACTCATGTATTGTATGTATGTGTGTGTAAGTGTGTATATATAAGTGTATGTGTGCGTGTGTAAGCATGTGTATCCCAGTTGCCTTCCTACGTTCATAATGAAAGCCTCCCCTCCCCACTGTATGACGCTATTGCGTAATAAATTAATAAAAAAAAAGACTAAAACTCCCGTCACACTATCACGATTCTCGTCAAATGTCATGGATTCGAAAACCTGGAAGTCGACTTCGCTTAAAGTATTCTAGCTTTCCCTAAGTCTGCAATTCAACGAGGTGATTTGATGTTTAAACGATTGTTACCTAAGTCGACTTCGCTTACAGTATCTAGTCTTCCCTAAGTCTGCAATTCAACGAGGTGATTTGATGTTTAAACGATTGTTACCTAAGTCGACTTCGCTTAAAGTATTCTAGCCCTCCCTAAGTGTACAATTGAACGAGGTGATTTGATGTTTAAACGATTGTTACCTAAGTCGACCTCGCTTACAGTATTCTGGTCTTCCCTAAGTGTACAATTGAACGAGGTGATTTGATGTTTAAAAGATTGTTACCTGAGTCGTTTCTAATCAAATGAACTCTTGAATCGCGTATGTGTAACAGGGGCTTCAGAATTTGACTTTTTATAACAGAAGGAAGCTCACAACATCAACATCATCGTGATGCCACCGAGGTTTTGTTCCGCTGAAATAAAGGCTAAGTTTGCTATGAAACATAAGAACATAAGAATGAAGGAGACTGCAAGAGACCATAAGGCCTACACTAGGCAGCTCCGTATCCATCACCACCTGTCATCCCCATCCATAAAGTTGTCTAAACGTTTCTCAAGACAACTGATAGTTTCAGCGCTTACTACATGGTTACTAAGTCTATTCCATTCGTCGACCACCCTTTTAGTAAACCAATTCTTGCCTATTTTCTTCTTAAATCTAAATTTGTCCAGTTTAAGTCTTAAGGGAAACTGAATATTGAGTTTCGCTTTGATACCCAACTGCAGGACCGTCTTATGTAAGAGGAATCTAGGTCGTTGGACGGGGCAAGAAAAAGAGGAGGATAGAGAATTAGAGTATGACGGAGGTGGAGAACGGAAGGGAAGAGGAAAGAAGAATAGGTACCAAGAGGAGCTGGGGAGGAAGGAAGGAAGAGAGGGAGGAAGAAAGAAAAGGAGGAGAGGGTGGAGAAGAACTATTAAAGGCTGGAAGGAAATAGAAGATGAGAAGAAGAGAGGAAAGGAAGAGTAGACGAAAGAGAGTTAAAGAGTATGACGAAGGTGGAGAGAGGAAGGGAAGAGGAAAGAAGGATAGGTACAAAGAGGGGCTGGGGAGGAAGGAAGGAAGAGAGAGAGGAAGAAAGAAAAGGAGGAGAGGGTGGGGAAGGACTATTAAAGGCTGGAAGGAAATAGAAGACGAGGAGAAGAGAGGAAAGGAAGAGTAGACGAAAGAGAGTTAAAGAGTATGACGAAGGTGGAGAGAGGAAGGGAAGAGGAAAGAAGGATAGGTACCAAGAGGAGCTGGGGAGGAAGGAAGGAAGAGAGGGAGGAAGAAAGAAAAGGAGGAGAGGGTGGGGAAGGACTATTAAAGGCTGGAAGGAAATAGAAGACGAGGAGAAGAAAGGAAAGGAAGAGGAGGTGAAGGAGACAAGAGAAGGAGGAGGAAGAAGGAGACAGGGTCAAACAGAAGTGAATAAGAGCAGACGAAGAAGAGTAACAGGAAAGAGATCAGTAAAGAGAAAGAAGTGGAACAAAGGAAGAACGAAGAGTGGGTGGAGGAGGACTTACGCTGAGCAAAGAGAATGTGGAGGAGGAAGAAGAAGAAGAAGAAGAAGAGAGTGAGAGAGGATTAGGAGAAGGAAAGTGAGGAGAAAGAGAGGATGAAGGGGAGGAAAGGGGGAAATAGGAAGAGGAAAAGGAGGTGGAGGAGATAGAAGAGGAAAAGTGGGAGAGGAGGAGGAGGAGGAAGAAGAGAGGCAAGATTAGGAGGAGGAAAGTGAGGAGAAAGAGAGGAAGGAGGAGGAGGAAGAGGGGAAGTGGGAAGAAGAAAAGGAGGAGGAGGAGGAGATAGAAGAGAAAAAGGGGGAGAGGAGGAGGAGGAGGAGAAATAGGAAAGGGGACATGGAGAAATAAAAAGGACGATAAAGATAAAGAGATGAATGGAGACGGTGAAAATTCAGACGAAGAAATAAGTAGTGAAGGCGTTAGGTGAAGGGCTGGGTGCAACGGAAGAAGGGGGGAAGGGGGGAGAGGGACGGGAGAAAGGGGGGAGAAAGGGGGAGGCAGAAAACACCGAGGCACTGTTAATGAACCCCTTTGATGCCTGTGGCCCTGTGCGACATTCAGTGTGAATTCTGTTAACGACGAACCCCAAATAATTATAGTAAATAGTTCTCTATTGAGTGTTTTTAAAACATCTGATTATTCGGAAGAAAAAAAATTCCGATTTTTTTTTTTTTTTTTTTTTTTTCCGAATGTTTGAAATTTCAGAATTCTAGTTTTCCAACAGAGGTAACTTTGTGCGTAATTTATTCAACTGAGAGGCAAATTATGTCGTCGTCTCCTTGTTGGATTCAGTGTCAATTACGGCCTACAGGGACACATCAAAGCTACTATAATCTCGTAAAGATGGTGGCACACTAAGCATTTCTCGCTAGCATGCTACCTGCTTTTGCTACTTCGTTTGAGCAGAAACGACTTAGGTCACGATCTTTTGTTTTTCAAATTTCCAAATGTCAAATTACCCTTGCGTCATCATATAGTTAGAAGCTGAATGACGAACTAAGAGAAGTTAAACCTAGAATACGAATGTTAGACACATTGTTGAGATGTTCTTACGGAGGTCTAGAATATTGTAACCGAAGTCGTTTCTACTCAGACGAAATAGCGAAAGCAAGTAGCGTGCTAGCTCAGTGTGCCGCCACAGCTCTTGATGAACCAGGAACATCGGAAGTTTCTGTACCCCAGACTGGCTACCACCTGGTGGTGGTACTGGTAATCGTTCTGGTGCCAGCCATTCTGGTGCCAGTCATCACATACGCCGACGCCAATCCCCTCGTTGGCGCCAATTCCCACGTTGGCGCCAATTTCCACGCTGGCGCCAATTTCCACGCTGGCGCCAATTCCCACGGTCTCTCCGAGCAAACTCGCATGCAGGAAGCTCCTATGTAGTGACGGTTCTGGAAAGGCTAATAATAGTGTCACTTAGTTCTGGTGCCAGTTCTCACGCCGGCGGCAAGTCCTACGGTCTCTCTGAGCAAACTCCCATCTATTAACGGTTCTGGAAAGGCTAATAATGATGCCAGTCGTGTCACTGAGTTCTGGTGCCAGTCCTCACGTCGGCGCCAAATCCCAACGGTCTCTCTGAGCAAACTCCCATCTAGTGACGGTTTTGGAAAGGCTAACAATAGGGTCATTGAGTAACGGTAGTGTTAATGACAGAGACCAGGAAAGGTTCGGCGTAGTTGACCCAGAGACCAGAAACACCGTTGTCAAGAAACCGTTTTGCATACTCGCTAATGCCCCTTACCTCCCTCCCTCCCTCCCTCCCTCCAGCTGTATCTGCTAATACCTTCCACTCTTTTCCTTTCTCCTTGCACACGGGTGAATAACTAATAGTGCTCGAACGTCGAGTCAGGGGAATAGACCCCATTTTTATTCTTTGACCGGTGGACAAAAAAAAAGAAGCGTCTTGGTCCTCCAGCATGAGACAAATCCTCCTTTCGTCTTTAGGAGAGACAAGGTCACCGTTATACTTCAAGTACTCCTTTCGTGGGTCAAACCGATCGCGATAGATGTGAAGAACATCAGAAATCTCTGCCATATTACCTGTTCTTAATCTTCTTTCTTAAAGAGAGATACATTTTGATCAAATTTCGATCGGGGTGTCTACCTGGTTTGGATTGCGAATTCTTGACTCCTGTTCTGTTGATAGGACTTAATCTTGTGGCCACATTTCGTGGTGGATCCGCATCTGTCTTTAGACTCATCATATACTTTCATAGGATATATCTTTGGTACTGACTCATTAGCTTTGACTTTGTCATGTTGAATCCTTGAATCTAGTTCCATTGTTGTTTACCAAATGTGAGCTTATGTTACTACCAAGGGACACATGTAATGACTTTTTTTGTGTACTGCAGTGGTCTATGATAATTGTTTTGTATTTTTTTTTAGTTTGTTCTTTCTGGCTTATAGTTTGTAATTCTAATTGCAGCTGCGCTCGCGCGCGCGCGCGCGTGTGTGTGTGTGTGTGTGCGTGTGTGTGTGTGTGTGCGCGCGCACACACATGCCTCACTGTTAAGTAAGCTCCCCAAGACACGAATGAATTGATCTCATTCTTGTCTAATCTTCCATCGCGCTCACGAGTGTATGCATATGTGGGTGGGAATGTGTGCTTTTGTGAATGTACAGTTGGCTCCACTTTGAAGTACTACGATGTCTGGCGCATATCTTTACTTCGAAATGTAATGCTATGAATTAGTGCATTAGGTTCTGTATAACACATTCACGTTGTAAATCTTCAAACTAAAGTTCCCTCGGAAACGTGAATCGCTGTGATACTTATATGTGGAGGCAACTATACATATTACGGTCGAGTAAAGGTCGACCTCACTAATCAGTTTCGACGGGTCCGGAAGACTGTCTCGCTTTGATGGTTATTATAGTCTGTGCGCTACAAGGAGTCCGTTCAAGGTGTGAGCCATGCTGCCAAATCAACCTTAGTTCATGTCTCTTTCTCTTATTCATCATACATGTGCTATTTTTTTTTTCTGTACGAGTAACGGGCTGCGCCCGACCACGCTACACGGGGGTTCGGCTCTTTGGGCGAGCTCGCTTCACTCGCAGGCGCCTTCAGCCAATCATTTGCCGTGACGTCACCGCTCTCTCAGCCAGTCAGTCGTCTTTGTTGCCGTGACGTCACCACTCAGCCAATCAAGGGCCGGAGGGGACGTGTCCCCTTGGGGGATTTCCTGTTTCCGGTCCAATTTAGATTTATATCAACAGGAATTATTTTATTAGTATATAGTGAAGGTAGCTATATAGTGCAATAAGTATATTTTTTTAGGATTGTATCAACGTTTTGAATAAACTCTGTGACATGTGGCAACAGCGCTTTTTCCCCGCCATGTGCCACGCCGAGCTCTCACTGGGTGACATTTGACAGTGACGATCAGATGATTGGTGGTCAACTTGGCAACGTCGCACTCGGAGGGAATTCCCGTTTCTGCTGAACCCTGAACGGACTCCTTGCTGCGCAAGGGCTATAGTTTCCATGACCAGCAGTCCATTTTGCTTCCGTTCTCCATAGCTCATTTACGGCGGTAGATAATTAAGTAATTCTATAGACATTTAAGTAAATTTAATTAAAGTAAATTAAGTAAGTAAATTTAGTAAATTACTTAAATTTACTTAAGTTTTACTTAAGTTTTTAGATTTTAATTAAAATTTACTTAACTTACTTAGATTTACTTAAATTTAGTAAATTAATTAATAAAAAACTTAAGTAAATTTATAGACATTTAAGTAAATTTAAGTAAATTTATAGACATCTTGCGGTTCTGGAGGTAAAAAACGATTGATAAGAAGACAACCGACAATTAACGTGGATCAAATTCCCCACTCGTCAGTCAAATAACAAACGAAGACATTGTTAGCATATTATGATGGGAAAATCAAAGAACAACAAAAGAGTATAGAAAAATATATTAACACCGACAACACGAAAAATTATAGAGAACGTGTACTCTCGTTTAAGACTAGGGAAAGACTGGTGCCTCTTTTTTCAAAGAAGAGAACGAAAAAACGTAGTGACTGAACAACTTCACACCAGGCTTAATGACCCCCCTGTGGGTCGATAGCCTTAAAAAAAAAAAAAAAAAAAAAAAAACACCATCAGACGCGCGTTTGGGCTCGAACTCGCTGCTATATGGTTCTACGTAATTTTATGAAATATATTGATATAATAATATAATATACAATCACATGAATATTTACACATACACGCTTATGATACAGCAAACAGACAAGAGGAGATTGTTGAAACACGAAGAGAGAAATACAGTATTTTCAATTGGCGAACAACCAATTTAATTGAAGGGCTTAAGGAAAAATATATATATTGGCGCAATAAACGATGATTGTGGACATGATAAAAGAAACGTTTTTGAGAGTAAAACTTAAATACATAATGCGACGACTAACAGGAAATGTTTCAGAGGATTACCAAACAGATCCTTGTTACCACAATGGAGATAAGCTTACATTCCTTTTTGTGTTATCCTCGGCATTTATAATTGTTATTTCGAACTATTTGTTCATTTCATTATCTGCACTTCATGTATATTGATTCTTTGCCAAATAAAGTACTACTGCTACTACTACTACTGCTACTACTACTACTGCTACTACTACTGCTACTACTACTACTACTACTACTGCTACTATACTACTACTATACTACTGCTACTACTGCTACTACTACTACTGCTACTACTACTACTGCTACTACTACTGCTACTACTACTACTACTACTACTGCTACTATACTACTACCACCACCACCACCCAGTCCCAGGCATCATAGACGATAACCCAAATGTCAAACATAATAACCCAGATGTATACTCGACTTTTATTCGGGTGACATGTGGAAACAAAAATATATTTCGAGAGTGAATTTTCAGTAAAAGTTAGAGTGAATATATGGCTTTTATGTTCATATCTTTTGCGTGGTGTTTTACAGGCACCAGTAGGCCTATTTTTTGTTTGCGTATTTTTTCTATATATCATGGTGTCGGAAAAACTGTATCCGTGTCAGTGATGTAGAACAGTATATACATTGTTTAGCCTTTGTTTCAATCTTGAGGGTCAATTGTTAGGAAAATTTCCTTCTCTGACACTTTATCTATGCCCAAACTTATTAGTTTCGTAAAAAATATATAGTCCTTAATGAAATTGGATGAAAGAGAGAGAGAGAGAGAGAGAGAGAGAGAGAGAGAGAGAGAGGGAGAGAGAGTGAGATGGAGAAAAGGGAGGGAGAGAGTGAAGGAGGGAGAGAGAGAGAATGAGGGAGGAATAGAGAGAGAGAGAGGGGGGGATAGGGAAAGAGAGAGGGGGAAAGGGAGATAGGGAGAGAGAGAGGGGGAGGGATACATATAAGGAGAGAGAGAGAGAGAGAAAGAAAGAGAGAGGGGGAGGGATACATATAACGAGAGAAAGAGAGAGAATGGGAGAATGGGAGAATGGTTGCCCCTACAGGCGTGACCGTCTTCGCCCTCCAGGAAAAACCGGATACAACTGCTCAGCTGTTCTGGCGGCGCGATAGTGTGGTAGCTGGTGAGTGTCTCTCTCTCCCTACCCCTCCGTGGCCGCGAACCATTGCACCGAAGTCTTCCCCGACTACCCTGAAGGCCTTGGCCACGTCGTGTGCCTCGAGTTATCAAGTCCTGCCCACGCTGGAACCTCCAGAAGCTTTGTAACAAGTGTATTCGTTCGCGTCGTGGATGTACGGTAGGAAGAAATGGATTTAAGCCGTATCAATTAACTCGTCCATATTCGGTGATCTATGACCCGAAGAGAAAGGACGCTCGAAGTCGAGTAGGGGTAGGAGACGTTCGCTCGTTATAGTTGGGTTGTTTGGTGAAGAAAATCGATCCTGGATTGGGCAAGGGAACAACCCGCGAGTTGCTGGCATGGACGTTTTCCGCTAGAGGTCTCTCTGTCCGAAGCTCGGAGACAACAGGATTCCTTTGCTTTGGTCGGCGTGTGGGCCCAGTACTTGCTGTGTCTGACGTCGAGTGAGAGGAGGAAAAGTTGTCGACTACTGAAGGTAAAGTAAGCAAAACTATTCTTTGATAAATCTACCTGGTGTGCAGCCGGAATGAATTCCTCAGTATTTAGCGTTTGGTAAAAAGAGAGAGAGAGAAAGAGAGAGAGAGAGAGAGAGAGAGGAAACTGTCGCACAAATTCTTCAGAAGTTAATGGAAATAGTTTCATGTTTGTATTTGTCACCAAGATATCCACTGGTGATTTTTTTTTCTATAAATAGGATGTGAATTCGAACTCGACAAGTACATGCCAGGAAATGTCGAAGAATTCGTTTCTCCAAGTGTACACTCACGGTTTTGGATTTCGAAAAAGTAAAAAAAAATAATATGTATTTTCAATCTACCATTGTACGACAATTATCCTTATCCACCGTAGATTTTCACGTGGAAAAATATTGTATTATAACAATCCCGAACGTTTAGTGTGATTGCATAGTCTTAAAAGAAATTAATCATCATTGGATGAAATGCTTTGGCTGATTTAAAACCTTGTAACTGGATTATGACATAAAGAGTTAATGTCTTAATTGCTCAGCGTCTTGTGACAATCATACTTGTCCACGACAAGTGATAATGAGTTTGGTTTGCTGTGACGTATTGATTTCGTTTTTAGCGATCACTGAACCGATCAAGGCTACATTTTTGTCATAAGTCATCACCTTTGGTGAATAAAATCGTCTGGTATTGGCGAAATAAAAACTTAAATGTGTTTTGACAAAGTAGCGAGAATGAGGTAGACTGTGTGTTTCGGTATCTGTCAGTATACTGAGTATGTTGCATCAATGCCCTCCGTTTTCTATGCGGTTAACTTGTGCATGATAACAAACCTTTGACGCGTTCAAAAATGACCGGTTTTTCATTTCGTAGGGCAGCGTAGGCCGCTGAGAGAAGCCGCTCCCTAATGATAGATTGTTTTTCCTCCTACCTCCGATTAATCGGTGGTACATCCCCAGAACTCTTTTCTGCCGTAAAATCACCGTAGCAAACTATTTTGTTTTCTCAACAAAAAATACATAAAATACTATTTGTTATGCTGGAGAAAAATGATTTTCCTCCAGCATATTACATTCCTTCCCGAAAGCTGCTGACTGCAAATCCTCTCAAACAATCGAAGGAAAAAATGACCAGTGCGATAACGTCTTAGGGGAGTCCGAATATAATCAAACCGATGACGCAATAGTCTGTGCTGTACAATCTTATTGACCAGCGTTTCTCAACCTTTTTACCCTTGCGTAACCTTTAAAATAAATTGCATGTATCAAGGAATCCCTGCGCAAAAAAAAAACACATATACCATATCTTTCTCATTTTATTTTCATCTTAATAATAGGTTAGATAGGATGATGTCTATATCATATTATTACAATAACCAAGAATATGTCGTGCGTGTTTATGCTACGTATACGAAATTAAATAAAAAATCAAAAGTGCATTAGCTTATCTCAATTGTTCTCGCGGAACCCTTAGGGACCTTTTGCGGAACCTTAGGGTTCCGGAGAACCCTGGTTGAGAAACGTTGTTATAGACAGTTGGGATGGTAATGAGGAATCATATAGATGAGACGCTGCGAATGGGTCAGTATTGTTTATGATAATGATACTGATCATGTGGAAGCTCGTCACCAAATAGAGCCCAAATGTAGGTCGACGGATCGACACTAAGTAGCCACCTGTTGCGATGCCTTATGCATATACACATACGTGCATACATACATACATGTACATACATACGTGCATACATGAAACATCAATACGTACATACGTACATACATACATACATGCATACATACATACATACATACGTACATACATGCATACATGTACATACATGATATATAAATACGTACATACATGATACATAGGTACATGCATACATGATACATACACATACATATATACATACGCGCATGCATGCACACATGCATGCATACATATAGACATACATATAGACATACATACATACATACATACATACATACATACATACAGGATACAAAGATACATAGATACATACACATATACTTACGTACATACATACACATATACATACATACATACATAGCCTACAAATGTACATACATGCACACATACTTACATACGTACCTATATGATTTTATGCATCCATACACGCACTGATATATATATTCACGCAAAGATTTATAATGTGTTAATACACACATGCACACACACATCCAAACTTACGTGTTCTTCGTCTCTGATGAAACAAACATGGAAGTAAAACAAAATAACGACTAAGGAAAAGAAACTGGATTAGAAAAATAAAGAGTCCTTGATGACTGCAGTGTGAAGTTTGAAGAAAGAGAAAGTGGAAGAAGAAGAAGAAAAAAAAAAAGGATTTGATGGTTAGGACAACGACGATGACCAGAGGTGAATTGAAGAAACTTGATTCGTAAATTGATTATATTGGGAGCGTGGAGTAAAGGCGATTGAAAATGTGGATAAGGAATCATAAAACGTGAATGGCAAAGATGAATGAATTATTGAAAGTATTTGTGAAAGATGTGAAAGCGGCAATGAAATTATGAAATCACAAAAAAAAAAAATCCCAGGAATCAAGACAACAGAATTTATTGCAGAATTGAACGAGACAAATACACTAAAAAAAGGAACAAATAAAATGCTAATTTAATTATTCAAAGAGTCAGTACGATCAAAAGAAGTCTGAAAAAGACGTTTTCATGAACCAGCTGGAAGAGATGATATTATTGGACGTAAAAAACTGGCGATGGTAGAACATATGTTTGCATACAATTAGGTGCTCCTGATACATCATACATACAACACACACACACACACACACACACACACACACACACACACACACACACACACACACACACACACACACACACACCCCGACTCGGTGGTACAGTTGGTAGAGCGCTGAACTGGGAAGTAGAAGTGCTCCCAGTACCCAGTTCGAATCCTGCCCAGGGCCGAAATTATTTCGGTATCGCTGTGCCTCGGGTCGTTACTCTGACTCTCGTGGGCGGGGAGTTGGGGGGTGTGTGTGTGTGCAAGGTCATAGCATTACCCATAGATCGGACCTACGAGCTCTGAGCTCTCTTCCAGGAGGGAAATAGCTGTCGATCACGAGTCCAACACGTGATCCAAAGACCAAGTGAGTACACACACAAAGTGATCCAATTCAACATTTTCCTACTATGTTCATTCTACTTTAAAATAACATTATTACGTGTATCCAAAGACTTATGCCAGTCGAGCAATGCCAGTGAGGTAGAGCTAGAAGGGAAAGCAACTAAGGTGTCCGGGATTTCCCCAAAGGTTCCCCTCTAAGGTAGCGGCTGTTCACATTATAGAGTGACAGGCTGCACCTAATACAGACATTTATGCATACATGTATACATACGTGCATGCATGCATGCATACATATATACACGCACGTATGTATCCATGCAGACACAAATATATATATATATATGTATATATATATATATATATATATATGCATATATATATTTATGCATATATATATGCATATATATGTATATAAATGCATATATATGTATATATATGCATATATATGTTATATATATATGTATATATATATGCATATATATGTATATATATGTATATATATATGCATATATGTGTATATATATATAATATATATGAATATATAATATATACATATATGTATATGTATATGATATATACATATATGTATATATATATATATATATATGTATATGTGTGTGTGTGTGTGTGTGTGTGTGTGTGTGTGTGTGTGTGTGTGTGTGTATGTGTATGCGTGTGTGCATGTGTGTGTGTGCATGTATGTGTTTTTTTAAACCTGTCACTTGATACAATGAACGAAGCATTAGACTTGATTCCCCGGTGCATTCAGTACCTCGAAGAATGATGCAACAACTGCGTTACGTGGTTGATAAAAACCGAAGAGAGGAAATGGTGTAATCCTGTATCACACATACCACATGGTCGCTCAGCTACGGCAGGATTCACTCTCCCCCTCCCCAACCACCCCCTCCCTAACCCGAGCCCAAGCGCCCAAACGCCCACAATCGCCACCACGCCCATAGCCTACCCCAAACGCCTTACAATCACAACAACCCCCATCTCGGTAGCTTCCTCTTTTTCCTTATCTGTCCTTTATTTTTCTTTTGTTTCTATATTTCTTTCCCTTCCCTTCCCTTGCCATCCTTCCCTTCTTTGAAGAATTGATTGTTTTTTGTATTTTCCGTTTGATATTTTCTAATCTGTGAGGTGATTTGGTTTCCTAAGAAATGTATCTTTGTAGTACCGAGGGTGAACAGTCATCTGGAGAAGGAAAATGTCGTCATTTATATATAAGAAGCTGGACGAAGAAGCTTACAGTGGCATTCTTAAAAAAATCTTTCCTTACAGAAATCTTATATAAATCCTTGGAAGGGAAAGATTTATATAAGGAAAGATTTTTTTAAGAATACCACCGTAAGAAGTGGTGTTCTTAGAAATAATCTTTCCTTATATAAATCTTCCTTTTCTAAGGATTTATATAAGATTTATATAAGGATTTTTTTTAAGAATACCACCGTAAGAATTTTAATGTGGTATTTTTAAAGAATTTTTTCCTTATTTAAATATTTCCCTTCCAAAGAATTATATAAGATTTATATAAGGAAAGATTTTTGTTAAGAATGCCACTGTTACAGTCTTCGTCCAGGCATATTAATTTAAACGATATTACCTTTTTTAAGTGGGTAATGGTCAAAGGTCGGTTTATTTTGGAAAATAAAATAGAAGGTTTTGAAATTCTTGTAATAGATTCGAAGTTTCCTGTTAAGAGGTTATCACACTGGGCTTCTTCCACGGGCTTAACCAGCGCCGACCGTTAAGAGTTCGTTCAAGTAAGAACGACTTCGGTTACAAAATTATCTTTCCGTCATATGTAGCAGAACTGAATGATGAACTAAAAGATTGTAAACCTAGATACGAATGTTAGACATAATGTTGAAATGTTCTTAGAGAACTCTAGATTTCTGTAAACGAAGTCATATTCTAGTTATTCAAATGGAGGTTGGAGGTAGGATGTTGAAGGAAAAATAGCCCAGTGTGATAACTCTTTTACATCGCTAAACTGTTTTCCGACTTGATCTTGGGACTTTTCCACTGGAAAAGAGACAATGTCTGGGATGGTTTAAGATACGATACATCCCGTGTGGGTTTCGAACCCTGAGAGCCAGGTTCTTTGACTCTAAGGCAATGGTTCTTAACCATTTTCGGGGGCCGTACCTCTTGATTATCCCCCCTCCCCCCCAAAAAAAAATTCTCGTACCCCCATCCAATATAAATACAATGCAAACATACGAAAAGGATTAGTGATACAAACCTTGGTGAGAAATTATCAAATATATTCAATTACTGAACAAAGGAACTCTTTTATTTATAATTGAGAATGTCAATTAGTAGGATACAATGAATGCATATTATGCTTCCTCATGGTAAATATACAGGACCATTGCACTGGCTATTAAGTCTCGTACCCCCCCAGGGGTAAGGTTTCGTACCCCCTGAGGGTACAACTACCCCCTGGGGGTACCTGAGTTACCCCCAGGGTAAGAACCACTGGTAAAGAGGGAGGGGATTCCTCGCATCGTATGTGGCAGCGGGAGAAAGGGGCCGCCTCCTTTGGTCCTGCCTGAAGAGTACAGACAGAGCCGGGCGCGTTACCACCGAACAAATAGTGCGTTACTACAAAAATCTTGGGTGCATTTCCGTCGATGCGTTACCGGTTTTAATTACTTTAGAGCGGTCCGCGTTACTGCTTATATATATATATATATATATATATATATATATATATATATATATATATATATATATATATATATATAGACACCGGTCTAAGGGAATTAAAATCAATAACGCAATGACGGAAATGCACCCCCAGATTTTCGCTGTAACGCACTACCTGTCCGGTGGTATCTCGCCCAACTCTGTATTATTTCTCTGCATCGGGCCTCTTTATAGACCTAAAGGTCTCCCGCTGACCTTATAACTCCAAATTTCCATGAGCCACAAGATTAGTCGCTGGTGGCTCCCGCCTCACGCGATGAGTCACCGAGTGGAAGCTCCGGATGGCTCGGTGGTAACGCGTTCGTACTTGGCGAGAGAGATCCGAATTTAAGTCCCGAGTAATACAAATAAACAAATAATGTAAACAAGATGTTGTAATGCCTGCCATTTATTTTATGTTGTTTGTTTATTTGTTTGTTATTATTTGTCTGTTTATTGTTACTTTTATTATTATTTATTATTATCTGCCCATTTATTGTTGTTTACTATTTACCTGCTTGTTTATTAATGAATTTATTTATTCATTTTATTATTATTATTATATTATTATCATCATCATCATCATCATCACCATCATCATTATAATTATTATTATCATTATTATTTAACTTTACCAATTTATCTGTTTATACTATTATTATTATTATTTAACTTTACCTATTTATCTATTTATATATATATATATATATTTTTTTTTAATCATTACAATTTTTTCGCATCCGACTTAGTTATGGACCAAAAGGTCTTTCGGCATGCTCCTCCTTTGTAATCCTTTGTAATGTGGACGGAAATAACCGCGGGGGGAGGTCCCCAGTGGTATTAAGGATTCACATTTATGTTGAAGTATATAAGACAGTTGCGTGGAAGGGTGGTGAGATAAATACAGGGAACCGTTAAGGATTTATTACTGACGTTTCGTCCTCACCAAGATTATCTTCAAGTAGTCCTGAAGATGTCCCGGTGAAAACGAAACGTCGGTAATAAATCTCCAACAGTTCCCTGTGTTTATCTCACTACCCCACCGATGCCATTTTGTGGGAATTTTCCACAAATTTATGAAGGGAAATTTCCTCAAATGATATGTTTTATGAGCAAATTACATGTTGCAATGAACTTATTTCTGTATATAATAACTCCTTCTTTTTGTGGGGAAAATGTGGAAATCCAGATTTCGTTGTGGGAATTTTTGTGGTAAAAATCTCACTTATTCGTAGGATCTGGCATAGATCACAGTGGCAACACTGCTCGCCTGATCCTTTATCAAAAGGCGGTACAAACAACTGCTTACTACATGCATGATCTTCAGGTATGTTTAGGCGAAGGTAGCAGCGTGTGAGTGACAAGCTCCAGTGAACTAAAGCGGCCCATACACGATCAATTATATTGTGCAATTTCATTGTCAATACTCTGAATTGACAATTAAATTGACCGTGTATGGGAGTTATATCCCCCATACACGGTCAATTCAATTGTGTATGGGCGATATATCGCCCATCCACGGTCAATTTAATTGTCAATTCAGAGTATTGACAATGAAATTGCGCAATATAATTGATCGTGTATGGGCCGCTTAACACGTAAACATCTGAATGCAAGCAATGGAATCACCACTCCTGCCAAGACATAATCTTGCAATTACTGTTCATTTCATTGTGAATATTGAAAAGTTGCTGGTTTCAGAGCATCCATACCAATGGATTCTAATACCAACGCTGGAACTTCTGTCGCGACCCAGTTCGCTTGACCACTTCACGCCCTACGCGACTTACTTCTTCTGTTGATCCTCTCCTCAGTCATGACGATGTTGTTCCTAAAACCGAAACGTGAGATAAAAAAAGGAGGAATTGTCTGTTGTGACAGGAGTCACGTCTGCCAGACGCACCCAAGAAATTCCCAGGAAGTCTTGCGTACCTCGAGGTGCTTGCCAACGTGTCACAGGGAGAAATGACCGCGGGCAGGATTCGACTTTACTGGTCTTGCCCGTTCGAAGGGGAAGACGCCGCGTTCGAAGGGGAAGACGCCGCGTTCGACTTGACAGCGCGATTTCCGCGTCCCACATCGTCCCCCCTTTCCCCCTTCCCACCTCCCCTCTCCCCTCCCTATTCCTCCCCTCTTCCCTCTCCCTCCCGTTTCTCCTCCCCTCCCCCTCCCGTTTCTCCTCCCCTCTCCCGTCCCACTCCTCTCTCCCGTCCCCTCTCGCCCTCCTTCTCCCCTCCCCTCTCCCCTACCTTCTCCCCTCCCCTCTCCCCTCCCTTCTCCCCTCCCTTCTCCCCCTCTCATCTCCCCTCTTCCCCTCCCCCTCCCCTCTCCCCTCTCCCCCTCCCCCTCCCGTTTCCCCTTCCCTCTCCCCTCCCCCTCCATTCTCCCCTCCCCCTCCATTCTCCCCTCCCCTCTCCCCCTCCCCTACCCCTCCCCCCCTCCCCTACCCCTCCCCCCCTCCCCTACCCCTCCCCTTCCTTTCACTTACCCTCTCTCCCCTCACCTCCTTTCCACCTTTCCACTCCTTTCACCTCCCATACCCTCCCTTTCCCTCCCTACCCCTTCCGTCTCCTCCCCTCCCCTCCCCTCCCCTCTGTTCTCCCCTCTCTTTCCTTCTTTCCCCTCCTAACCCCCTCTGCTCTCCTCCTTTCCCCTTT
>NC_134809.1:12995881-13003381 GCF_046742065.1 Oratosquilla oratoria
TGGCACGTCATAAATACAGAATTCGTACAACTTTCCGATTCCTTTGTCTTTTACTGTTGCAAACACCTGAGCCTAACCCAACATGTGCCGGAACTAAGGAAATATATAATTCCAAGTGCTGTAGTGCATTTTTGTTTACAAATACCACTTTTATTGTGGAGTGTATATATCTATACTACATTCATATCCATATTTGTATCTGTATTTATATCTGTATCTATACCTGTATCTATATATATAGGTCTCTTAATTCAGCACTAGCCAACCGCCACTTGTGCACACGTTTGTTCCCAGGATATAAACCCACTTTGGAAATTGGTCCAAGACATAAAACACCACCAGTTCTCAAAGTGAGTATATATCCTGGGCACAAACGTCCGCACGAGTAGTGGTTGGTAAGTGTTGGATAAAGACTTAGGTGTATCTATATTTCTCTCTTTATAGACATAGGTGTATGTAGATATAGATATAAATGTGTTTGTATGTGTGTGTGTGTGTGTGTGTGTGTGTGTGTGTGCGTGTGTGTGTGTGCTCGAGTTAATTATTCACCAACGAGAGATATTTATCCCGATACATATTAGGCGAAGTTCGGGTGTCAACAACAGTATATTCCGGGAAACGACACCGCCGACATTGGTTTGAAAACTCCACTAGGTTAGGAATTCACCCTCTCACGTTTAGCCAACTGACCATCGGAGCCCTAAATGTGAAGATTTACGAAATATATTATAAGAGATTACAAGTATGATTACATACACTCTATATTTAATTTATAGTTCAATTTACTAAAAATATTTTTTCTTCGTATATACTCTGACTTCTTTAATGTAAAATCTGAGATTATAGAAAGACATTTCCGTCACCAAGATATCAGTGAACTGTCCTTAGTAGCTCTTATCTGATGTTCTTTTTTTCAAGATTTCGGTCGATACTGGTTGTGTGAAGTGGCTCAGCATGAGAGACTGATTTAGTTCGGGGATATGAGATAACTTTGCCCCACACAAATAATTCTAGAGTTATTTATCATTAATATACATTTCACCGTACCCTCATAACAAAGAAACTCACAAATACTATGATGATTATCTTACGAACACCGTCTGTAAATATTATCATTAATGCAGGATCAATGCTACAATTACTATCAACTATGATATCTTACACATTAAACATTCATTGCATTAGTTGTTATTTACATGACCTTGAAGACCCGTTGCTGTTTTTGCGTTTATCTCCACTGTAACGTAGGCACCCGTTACGACTTAGGGATCTCACTGGTAACCCGTTACAACCGTCACACACCTTAGTACTACGAACTTCGTTATAATTTAAGCAAACAATGGCAAACAATTGACAAGGCGTCGTTCAAAGTCTCATGACAAAGACGCTTGACAGCAGCCCATAAACACCAAACTTCGGTATCATTCAGCACATTGAGTCACTGTCTCAAGTGTACTGACCTGTGTCGATGTTCTTTGGTGTCATCTCGCTTTTATGGCATTCTATGACACTATTGAATGAAACATGTAAAGTTATCAGTTGGCATCACCTACTGATACTCTTATTATTCCTAATAATTGAGTGATTAATTAATTCATTTATCAATTAATTTATCTGTGCTTTTGTATTAACTAATTTATTCATTTCTTATACATTCATATTATTTATTTATTTACTTATATATTTATCTATTTGTTAATTTGCTTAATTGTTTATTTGTTTAGCTATTTACTTAGCTATTTTTTTTATTTGTTCATATATATACTTATTGAATTAGTTACTTACTCGTTCGTTTATTTATTTACTTAACTTTTAACTATTCTTATCTACTTATCTTGTGATACTGTGCCACACCGCCGACCCTCGAAATACCGGATGACAATAAGACATTGTTTCAATGCTTGACCATGCAAAGAGCTCAACTACAACAAATATTGGACAGTAACTCTGAGAATTGATCACTGAATACTTTCGTACCAGTTTATACGTTTTTCCCTTAATCTGGTTGTCACCAAAGTACCCTGTTCGCCTCCGCAGAATGCCGACGAAGGGTTTTGAGCAAATTTCGGTTACTCTCATCTCCCAAGCTGTTTCTCCCGTCTTATGGAGTACTGTTTGTATGATCTTATGATGTCCATATTTGGGGGATTTTAGTGACACCTAAGGATTTCATTTTGTATGAATGATTGGAGACTAATTTCCACTTGAAATAGAATGCTGGTCATTTTTAATCTCTACTCTCCTTCGTTTTGCCATGCAAATTGAATATTTCTTTTACTTCTTCCACGACAACTTCTCTTCGTTGCGATAGTGTCTCCGAAGACAGAAGCGCCGCTTATTGTCAAAAAAATGCTAAATGCAAAGCTATTACATTGATCTCCATGACACTACTTCGGTCCTGGAATGCAACTTTATACTGAAATAGGAAGACCATAAAAAACATTGACTAATTTTTTTTTTTCTTCTTTTTTTTTTACTAGACGTACTGTGGTTACGAAGAGGGTGTCTAAATTTTGCTAAGACTTATGATCAACTATCTAGTTCTATATTCAGTTCTGTTGCTGTACTCCTTACGATTTTATTTATCTTATCCACAACGATATCTAAAACAATGATACGTCGTTGGTATACAAAAGCAATTCATAAGGCATCACACTTTAACGATGCCTAAAGGTGACAGACGTATTGCTGATTCAGCAATAGGGACACATAAGCTATCACAGTATCACAATGCCTACAATGGTGATATATTGCTCGCTGGCTGAGCGGGTTAGGGCGTCGTTACTTGCGGCGAAGGTCGAGGGGATGGCGGTTCGAATCCTGCCACCGGCGAAGTTGAACCAAGGGCATGGTTCATTAAATTCCACGGTACCAAGTCCTCTGTAAGGGGCAACGTCCTAGCCTTTCGATTTTGGGAGTTTGTGACGTTAAACCATGTCATCATCATCATCATCACAACAGCAAGGCATAAGGTATCACAGAATATCTGTGTGATGACTGTAACAATGCAGAAAACCCGTTATCTATTGCTGGCTATGATAAGATACTGCAACATCTAAGCATAAGAATAATTTTTGTTATAATTTCAAAAAGAGCTTGTAACCCATTTCCTTGATCTGAGGCTCACCATTCTGCTGAATAAAATCGCCATGCACCAGTCGAAAAAATACACAAGTCAGGAATAGCGACGAAAGAGTTAATTGAGATTGGTTCAATCCATTTCCCTGTGTAGGTTTTTTTTTCTTCTTCGGCTAGATAAACCCACGTAGCGGTAGGCTAGTCAGAATAGATTACTGTGCTGGAAGTCTCCGTCAACGAGTTAGAATTGCTTGGCACCAAGCAGAACTAATGTTTAAGTCGTGAATACCTTATTGCACCACCGAAGCATAAGCTGAAAGCCGAGACGCTTCAGAACTCTTCGATTGTTTGGCACCAGTGCGCCGCTGTTCCAAACGACGGCGACATTGATCCTGCAACGTCATCCAAATGACAACTGTTTACTCTCTCCTTGTATCGCCAAGGATACTGATACATCCACACAAATACAAAGGACTTAATCTCCCTTGTAAATGAGGTGGTTAAGTCGAAGCATATTTTGCCTCAACCACGTGAGTTGAAGATACAAATAAAAAGGGTACCTAGTCCCATCGTTCCACCCCGTCTAGTCACCTCTCACGACACGGAGGGGACATGGTGGAAGTATTCTTGTCCCCCAACCACAGGATGCTCTTTTGATAAACCCTGCATTCAACAATTACCCATAATGCCTCCTCTCTACCTCTTCGCTATGGGGAACATTCTTTGACTGAATAAAACTCCCGGGTGTTAAGCAGGATACAACCTAGAGTTCTATTGTAGCGAAGGAAATGTTCGAAAACAGCGATGGTGGAAAGAGACACAGACAGAGATCTTAGCAAGTTCCATAGCACATGGGCTAAGATCGATATTGGTGCTCTGAAACGGACCTAAGGTACTTGGGATGGGGTCGACTGTCCCTTGGCGTAATGCGAGTGTAGGCAGATTGTCCTCCTTATTGGGAACCTCTAAAATCCGAGAGTCTCGATTACTGGGAACGGAAATGTCTTTTGGAAATACACAAGGGTACTGGAATGAGCTTCTGAAATCCGGAGTGTTTGGATTTCGGAATTTTTCGTTCCAGACAACGGAGATTTTCGAATTTTTGAGAAATTTCCAAGAGAGAGAAACAAATTGTGTTTGGTTTATCGTATTCTTTTTATCTTTACTATCTGCGTAGCATTTAGCACTATGTACATAATCACACAGAGATTGTACCATTTGTTTCCATTTGTACAGTACCTTTACCCGGCCACAACTACGTACATTGTTGATGACTTAATCATTCTATTGCTTTCTGAGGCCATAATACTGTACTTACTATCATAAGTAATCTTATCACATTGTTTTCACCATGAATACTATGGATGAAAGTGACACGAAAATACTATCATAAGATCCAGGAACCTCAGAGTACTTTAGATGTGTGTATCATTACCAAAATTGTAAAAAACAAAAGAAAGAGAGAATAGTGGATCATATAATCAGGTTCAATGTTATCCCTACTACTGTCATGACAGTTAATTTCACACCAGCAAGAGGTCATTTACTACCATGAACAGAAACAAACTACTTGTGACCAACTATATGCATGAACCAAACATAACTTGAACTTCGTCTCCTTTACCGCGTCTTCCACCGTCACCACAAATAGCGCGATGCCCTGAGAGGTACCATATCCACTGACATATTATCTACCCCTAGGACTACTACCACCATCTACACCACGCCTACTTTCACCACACCTCAAGTCCTCATCCCTGGTGTGACTGGTTCTAGCCCCCCTTTCTCCTAGACCCATCCCCCTCCACACACACCCGTTCCCCCTATCTCCCTAGTCTGGCACAGGGTGCCAGGGCGTGAATCGTAATAGTGCCACGGCATTAAATGAACTGACCAAGTGGGGCCGGCCAGGAAAGGGGCGTGGCAGTGTGACGTGGCGGCTTGTGATTGGTCGATGCCATGTGTGGGAAGGGAAAGAGGTCTGTGAACCAGTTGTGTGCAGCATTCTGTCCTTCGCGGTTGCAGTGCTAACACGCCCATTCTTAGGATCCTCACGCCCGTGTCTCCCAGGTAAGTGCTTCTGGCGACGACGATCAAGGTCGGCCATACTACCTGACCAACCGTCTCGGAACTTTGTCACGCGGATTTGGGCCGAGGACAGTCGTGGGTCTTTGCGAAATGGAGATGAAAATTGTGTGCTGGGTGGCAGGAAACAGACGTAGGCCGGGGACAGCTTTCCGTGGAAGGAAAGCAGCTCAAAACAAGAAGGAAAGTAGGCAGGTACCCTTGAGCTCCGTTATCGCGCTTATCTGAGAACATGACTCTTTTGTCAAGAGAGCCTCGGCTGTGTAACTTACACTGGCGGGCCGCCCGTCGTAGCCGGCTCTCATATGAGAGTCCCTTCCTTGATGACAAGTGAAATTATAGGAAATACAGTTCATATATTACATTCTAGAGATTCAAAACAACCCTCGCTTTCGGCTTGCTTGTATCCATAGCAACGCCACACACCAGCGCCAACTGGTGGAGGAGTCATGAACCTCGGCGCCCACGGGAGAACTCGCTCTTTCCGGGCTGACCTTCACACGCCCACGTCGTCACCTTGGGCGGGCCCGGGCGTCAGGCGTGACCCAGTGAGGGCAAAGAGGCGCGTAAATCCAGGAGGACCAGCTGATACGCGGCGTAGACTGGCCTACGGCGACATGCAGCCGTGACGCCCCGTGACGCCCCGTGACGCGTTGTGAGGCTCCGTAGCTTAGAGTGCCAAAAGGGGGCAGAGTTAGGGAGTCAGGGATGATTAGGAGGAGCGGCACTAAGGGGGCGGTCCCTAAACGACAAGTAGGGAACAGGAGGGACGGAGGGGCCGGGCAGATATAAGAGTATTTTGTGCAGAAAACAAACCAACATTCTTGTGGATCTAGTAACATATGTGTAATACGATATACACAAATGCATACAAATTCATATACCTAAATATACACATACATACATACATACATGCACAGATACATACAGGCATGCATGTAGATATACACATATTTACACACACACACACACACACACACACACACACACACACACATATATATATATATATATATATATATATATGTATATACATGCAAATTCACAGAAGTAGCACTTATACGAACTGATCTGAATCTTACATATTTAATGATTTTATTTTTGTCATAGTTGGGCTATTTCGTTATTTCGTTCATTTTAGAAGACCCCCAAGGACAAATGAGATATACATACAAACATACATATGTATATATATATATATATATATATATATATATATATATATATATATATATGCATATATGCAATATACAAACACACATGTACATATAATCGGCGGCTGATCCAGGAGGGGGCTGAGGTGCTTTAAGCCCTCCCCCCCCCCCATATTTGTTCTTTCATTACTTTATTGCAGAGGTCGAGAAACCTGCCTCGTGTATACCGGTACGTGACAGGAGGAATTAATACAGTGGCGGAATTTTTTCCCTCGCAACATTTAATAAAACGCCTCAGTGAGATTAATTTAAGTATTCCTTTTCACCAATATTTTGAAAGAAAGTAAATCAAATGAGAACATATACTTAAGTTTATATTCAAAATCGTATGCGTGCTAGAGAGTAGCCTATATTTAAAAGCGTTATTTATATTTACAAAATTCAGGATGGCTCCCGAAAATTGTCATCTATATTCACAAAGTTCAGGTTAGGCCCCAAAAAACTTTGATCCTGGATCCGCCACTGCATATAATTGACTTGGCTTATCGTCGCGAACGCCGCCGCTCCCGAGTAAAGTAGGACGGTGCTTTCTTAAAGAGGAATGTTTGAAGGAAGGCATCTGCTGTAGTCTTCCCTTAATCCGAATTCAGCCTTGCCGCTTTCCACCACCTCCACCCCACTCCACTCCACTCCGACCTGCGCTCAAGCAGCGAGGCCGCTCTGTCTACACAATATGTTTGCACGTGTGAAAGAGAGAGATAAATAAAGAGAGAGAGAGTGAGAGAGAGAAAGAGAGAGTGAGAGAGAGAGAGAACCAGACAGCCAGCTAGACGTACTGACAGAGAGAGATAGAAGATGGAAGAAGAAAACGAGAAGATAAAAGAAGATCTGAAACGCTCTAGCCCTGAGGGCCTTCTTCACAAAGGCTAAGAGTGTAGAATATTTCTCGTTCTCCCGTTACTCTTCGTTTTCTTCCTCCTCCTTCATTCCCCGTTGCTTTCAGTCATGAAATGAGAAGAGCCTAAGCAAGGGAGTGCGTGGCTGAGGCCAAGGACGTCATCTCTGCCACTGACGCTTGAGAAGGTTGCTTGGGACGGTAACTGTCACTACTGGGAATCGGAGAGGAGTGCCGGACGAGCAAGCTTCAATTTGCAGCGCAATATATATATATATATATATATAT
>NC_134809.1:13013381-13063381 GCF_046742065.1 Oratosquilla oratoria
AGCGCTTTCGTATATTACATCATCAGTGCAAAAAGTACTTTTTGCACTGAAGATGTAATATACGAAAGCGCTCTGCTTCACTAATTTATTTTTCCAAGTGGTCTACTTTGCATATTTTACCTTGTATACGGGAATGGAGCTATGCTCGTAGAGTCCCGCTTCTTTGCTTCCATTCATCAAAATTTGCTTTAGATTCCTTTGTCTTTTTGACCTGGTTTATATTTTTATACAACTTGGGACATTAGTCTACACACGTGGAAAGATATATTTCTTCATAATGTAAGAAAGAAATCTCCCAACTTTTATTATGGCTTGTTGATTTTCATCCCATATCAGAAAACCTTTTCTGATCATTATTTCTATAACTTTCTTTGGTATAGATATACCATTATCATGTCGGCTTCCTTTTATTTATCTATTTATTTAACTTTCTTCGTATGCATTGCCGTATAGACTTGTATTTATCTTGATTGCCCATCATTGCATGCTTGTGTGTGGGGGTGTGGGTGTGGGGGGGGTGTGGGTGGGTGGGTGTGGGGGGGGTGTATGTGTGGGTGTGGGTGTGTGTGGGTGGGTGGGTGTGTGGGTGTGTGGGTGTGGGTTGGGTGGTTTGGAAAAGGCCCAAGTCGAACTCGACAAATTGCCACAATGCTTACTTATGATGCCTCACTTCCAGAATCCATCTTTGTACCGGCCTTTCCGGGATATGAACTCGAGTCTTTGCGCGCGAGACGAGCGCGTTACCACAGAGCCATCCGGGGCTTCCTAAGGGCGCAGACACACCAAGCTTACGACCTGTTTCCGACCGCCGGCGACCACCTGGTCGCCGGCCAATTGCAGTTAGTCTTTGGAAGTCCCTGGTAGTCGGTAATAAAATATATAAAAAAATAGATCAATAGATAGATAGATTACAACACACACTGAATAGTCCCAAGTACATAGATTTCCATCTTATCAACCACATTAAGTTTTTCAATTTCAATTCCTTACATAGGTTTTGTGTCGCCGACCGATCGCTTGGTTTTTGGTCGAAGGTGGTCGGAAACAGGTCGTAAGCTTAGAGGGGCTTTACACGGTCTAACGGTCTGTCGAACGCGGTTCGACAGACACGTGTTTAAAGTGATGTGTGAACGGGGTATTTGGGGTTTAACCAACGTGTTCGACAACCAAATACCCCGTTCACACGTTCACACATCACTTTAAACACGTGTCTGTCGAACCGCGTTCGACGGACCGTTAGACCGTGTGAACACCCCTTTAGTGTGACTGGGGCTTAGCCTGTGAGGGTGTCGGAATTCCTCAAAGAACGGGTAAAGCTATGGTTGCATTAGTCAACGGAATGGTTAATCCGTTCGATCAAATCTAATAAAGGGATAAATGTAAACCTCCATCAAAGTCTGTGCAAATTAGATAGTTATGCATGCAAAGAAATGTCAAAGTTGTGTAAATTGTAATTTACCAATTGTGAGTAATTGTCCTTATGTTTGTTGACTGCCTGGACGACAGTAAAACCATGTGTACCTCTTCTGCTACGTCTTCTAGTTTCTTCTTCACCATGACTTATTCTGTGAGTTTTTTTTTTCCTATTGTAACTCCTTTGTACTAGCACTGAAGATGAAAATATACGAAAGCGCTCTGCTTCATTAGTTTATTTTTCCTGGTGGTTACTGCCGCATTTGTGAACACATTTCTAGTGTGTGTGTGTGTGTGTGTGTGTGTGTGTGTGTGTGTGTGTGTGTGTGTGTGTGTGTGTGTGTGTGTGTGTGTGTGTGTGTGTGTGTGTGTATGTGTGTGTGTGTGTGTGTGCGTGTATGCATGTATATGTAGATAGATGGGTCTGTGTGTGTATATGTGTGTGTGTGTGTGCGTGTATGTATGTATATGTAGATAGATGGGTGTGTGTGTGTGTGTGTGTATAGATAGGTGGGTCTATGTGCGCGTGTATGCGTGTATATATGTGTATATATAGACAGGTGGGATTCTGTGTGTGTATGTATGTGTGTGTGTCTGTGTCTGTGTATGTATATTTATCTAATTGTATCTAATTGCATTTATGTAATTGAAGTACACAGGACAGGAGCAACGAACGTTTGGTTCTGTCTCTGAATCTCCAATTATTATCAGTGTGTGTGTGTGTGTGTGTGTGTGTGTGTGTGTGTGTGTGTGTGTGTGTGTGTGTGTGTGTGTGTGTGTGTGTGTGTGTGTGGATGTGGGTGTGGATGTGCGTGTACCTATGTGTCTATGTGTTGAGAGAGAGAGATAGAGAGAAACACGGGGGAGGGAAAGGAAGATGGAAGGAGGTAGGGAGAGAGATAAAGAGAGAGAAAAATAGATAGAAAAAGAGATAGATAGAGAGGGAGAGAGAGACGGGGGAGGTAAAGGAGGAGGGAGAGAGAGAGAGAGAGAGAAAGATAAATAAATAGAGGGAGAGAGAGAGAGAGAAAGATAAATAGATAGAGGAAGAGAGAGAGAGAGAGAGAGAGCCGGAGGAGGGAAAGGAAGATGGAAGGAGGGAGGGAGAGAGATAAAGAGAGAGAAAATAGATAGAAAAAGAGATTGAGAGGGAGAGAGAGACGGGGGAGGTAAAGTAGGATAGAGAGAGAGAGAAATAGAGAGAGAGAAAGATAAATAGATAGAGGAAGAGAGAGAGAGAGGGAGGGGAGTGCGGGAGGAGGAAAACACTGTCTACCTGTTTCTAATACTGTACGCATCGACACGACCATCGCATCGCATAAGCACTTGCGTTTGTTTATTCATATAGTATTCAAGAAGTCATTATGATTCATCTTCACCCGTATCTATCCTCGTGTTGTTCTAGAACATACTAGAGACTAGAGAGCCTTCACATAAGTAAACAAGTCCTCACGCTAGCTTTCAGTCACGTAGCAGTACTGCCTTCCTCCTCGCACGAACGTAGAGCTAATACGTGTAAACATCCTTACTTGTTCCTGGACTCACAATATAAGCAGACACATCCTGTCTTGGCCACGGTCCAAACCTTGAGCTCAGAAGGAAGTTAACTTACCTTTGCAGTCTTGTGGGTGTGCATGAATATGTACATTTTTTTCTATATGTGTGCTTGTTTGATTGTACTTAGTTGTATTTACCTAATTGTAGTACACAGGGCACAGGCTACGATTGTATGTTCCTGTGTCTGGTTCCACGATTATATGTGTACGTGATTCACTGCAGTCTTGGATCACGTGTTAGACCCATGATTGACAGCTATTACCCTCCCGAATGAGAGCTCAAAGCTGATGTATAACATGACCTATGGGTAATTCTGTGGCTTTACACACACATACACACACACACACACACACACACACACACACACACACACACACACACACACACATACACACATACATGCACACATACACACACATACATGCACACACACATACACACATATATGCACACATACATACACACACACACACACACATGCACACAACTCCTTGTCCACCAAAGTTGGAGTGCCGGCTCGCATTGCACAGATGCTAAAATTTTCAGCTTTGAGAGAGACTCGAACTAGGGTCGCTTAATTAGCGGCAGAGAGCGGTACCAGTGCCCCGTCGAGCCGTGTGTGTGTGTGTGTGTGTGTGTGTTTGTCTGTGAGTGTGTGCGCGTGCGTGTGTGTTTGTGTGTGTTTGTGTGTGTGTGTGTGTGTGTGTTTGGGTGTCTTTGTGTGTGTGTGTGTGTGTGTGTGTGTGTGTGTACGTGCATGTGCATGTGTGTGCGTGTGAGTGTATCAGTTTGTGAGTGCGTGTGCGTGCGTGCATGTGCATGTGTGTGCGTGTGTGTCAGTTTGTCTGTGAGTGCGTGTGCGTGCGTGCGTGCGTATGTGTACAATTTCTTGGAACTGTTATCGCCTTGACGAAGTTTTCCTCCATTCCCCCCCGAGCTCGCTTGTCCACGCCAACTCCTCTCCTGTTGTTTATAGTTTGGATCCTTACTCTATCTACCTGTAATCGTTTTCAATTGCTTCTAGCTTTGTCTAGATAGATAAACTTGACATCCTTCTTGCCTTTTTGTCTTTTTTAGGGTCGAACTTTGGTCCTGCTTTCCTATATGTCTTTATATATCCTTCTTTGTCTATAAATTCATTTTAAGGGACGGACGTGCGTATGGTAGCAAAACTGACCGTCTCCCTTCTTTCCTTAAATGTTGTGGACGTGCTGTCTTGCGACACTGCATCTGACCCAGGGCAGTGGGCGAGATGCAGGGATGACCCGTCATCCAGGAGGTGCCAAGATAAGAGGGAGGGAGAGGGGTGGAGGGGAGGGGAGTATGTTGGGGATGGAATGAGTGGGAGTGGTTTTTATGCCTTTGTTTTTTGGCTACCTCCTTTATAAGGGGGAAAAAACCTTTGGTATATGTACGTATGTTAGTTGAAATTACTATACCAGGCTACAAAGATTAATCTATTCTGATAAAGAACTCGGTACCATTTTCATTATACCACGTGATCGAGGAAAAAAAATACACTCGAATACACCCCGATAAGACCTTGATTTTCATTGTTAAAAATGCCTGTGTTTCTTAAACGATAAGATACATTTTCGTTCGTAGCTTGTGTTTTCGATATTTTTCTAAACGAAATCTTAAGAAATTCTAAGAAAGGTTTAGAAACAGAATGTGTCATTCTTAGTTTTTATGATAAAATACGGCAACTTGTTTTTACGTTTTTTTATGTGAAACACACGAACGTTTCGTAACTTGAAATGTAGTCATAGCTGTCATGATCATTTCAAGATCATACTCGTATATATACATATGTACGAGTATATATGCGTATATACGAATATATATGCGTATATTGCAGTAATTCACAAGGCACACGTGAAAATAATTAGCAGAAAAACCACTGGGAAATAAAATTAGGCCGAACGTTTTCGTCTATTTAAGACATTGTATTCCTTGATAATGTCTTTAATAGACGTAAACTTTCGGACTAAGTTTCTTATTTCCCAGTGTTTTTTCTGCAAAATATACGTATATATATATATATATATATATATATATATATATATATATATATATATATATATATATATATATATATATACACAGTGTATTACTAGGTGAGGTCACAATAATAATGTGAAGCAAGCACAGCGTGTTGTGTCCAAATGACAGTTCGCTCCCCACAGCGTGCCATCCGTTGCATCCAGAGGAACTGCTGGCAAATACGACGAGAAAATTGCATCACTTGACACCTTCAATCACGATTATGTAAATATCGTCTAAAACCCCAAATAACCTGTAAATCATTTTCACTTGTATGCGTGAATTTCTTTCATTTTCTAGGTGTTCATGAGTGATAAGGAGGTTAAGGTTTGTTAGAATATAATATTCAATTCTAACGTTACAAAGAATTACAAAGGATTACAGAGGAGGAGTATGCCGACAGGAGACCTTTTGGTCCATAACTAGGTCGGATGCAAAACCATAATGATTATAAATAGATAAATAAATGGATAAATAGATAAATAAAAATCATAATAATATAAACAATAATACGTATTGCGAGGCCCACAGTCCTCGTGCTGGCAAGTGAACTCGTCTTCAACATGACAGCGCTGGAGTAAGGAGGGATTGAAGTACATTTCTTGTGAATCGGGTCAGAAGTTTTGTTGGAGCTACAAAATACAACAAAACAACAAAATGAAGGCAAGAGGCACCGTCGGCGTTTTTTTTTTTTTTTCCTTCTAATGAACTTATGTAAGATCCTCTCATTTAACCAGATTTAATTAGACGAAAGGCGACTTCGCCCTCCCATATTGTCACGAGGCCGAGTATATATTTCTCTTTAGAAGTCATAAACCAGCACAGTCAAACTTGCATGGAACACTGAGAATTTTTATATATATATATATATATATATATATATATATATATATATATATATATGTGTGTGTGTGTGTGTGTGTGTGTGTGTGTATGTATATATGTGTGTATGTATGCATGCAATTATATATGTATGTATACATGTAATTATGTATGCATGTATATATGTGTGTATATGTGTATGCATGTAATTATGTATGTATGTATGTATGTCTGCATGTATCTTTGTATGTCTGTATGTATGTACGTATGTATGTATGTATGCATAAATGCACTTATGTATAAATGTATGAATTATGCATGTATATGCATGTAAATGTATGTACGTATACATGTATGTCTGGTTGGATATATTTACGAATGTATGTATTTATGTATAAACAAAGAGGGCGGGAAAAGGCAAGAAAAGCATTGATATTACTCCGAGTTTATTTCTGACTCGTTTCGTAAGAGAACATTTCCAAACTTATTGCGAATGCAGACAAAAATAACCTTTCTGACGAAGACCCCTCCGGTCTTTCCTTACCCACACTCTTCGACATGCCAGAACGTCTCCACATAAATAATGTACGAAACGTGCGTAATGTATGTATGCATATATGTGTGTATGTATGCATATATGTATGTATTTATGTATATATGCATGTTTGTATGTATATATATACATATATGTATGTATGTAAGCATGTATGTATGCAAGCATGTATGCATGTATGTATGTATGTATGCATGTACGTATATACGTATGTATATATGCATGTATGTATTTACGTATGTATGAATGTATGCATGTATGTATGTATGTATGTTTGTATGTATGCATGTATGTATGTATGTGTATACGTATGCATACTTATATGTATGTATGTTCGCAAATGTATACATATCTATCAGGTTTCTTCTTTCTTCAGCTTTGTTGTCGTGATAACTCTTGTTTTCGTCTTTCTCACTGTTGCTCCGTCTTCTTCATCCTCCTTCTCCTTCACCTTTTCCTCCTTCCCCGCCACTCCCTCTTCCACTCCCTCCCTCCCTCCCCCACTCCCTCCCTCCCTCCCTTCCTCCCTCCCCCACTCCCCCACTCCCTCCCTCCCTCCCCCACTCCCTCCCTCCCTCCCCCACTCCCTCCCTCCCTCCCTCCCTCCTCTACTCCCTCCACCCCTCCCTCCGCCTCTCCCTCCACCCCTCCCTCCGCCACTCTCCCTCCCTCCCTCCCTCCCTCCCTCCCTCCCTCCCTCCCTCCCTCCCTCCCTCCCCCACTCACTCCCTCCCTCCCTCACTCCCTCCCTCCCTCCCTCCCTTCCTCCCTCCATCCCTCCATCCCTCCCTTCCTCCCTCCCCCATTCCCTCCATCACTCTCTCACTCCATCCCTCCCTCCCTCCCTCCCTACCTCCATCTATCCTCTTATGTCTCACATTTTCCTTGTTGCAGTTGTGTGGGAACTGACTGTCACTGTTTGCTGTGGTTACCAACTTGTCCAAGATTTTTGTTTTTCTTAACTACGCATTCCAACCTTCCTTGTTTCCCAAATCATTAATATTCGCTTATTTTTACTTCCTTTTCTATTCACTTAAACGTCACTTGATCCACTTTTATTTCTTAATTTCATTTATAAGTTTTATTTTTATTTATCTATTTATTTATTCATTTATTTATATCTATATATTTATTTCTTTTTTTTTGCCATCCATCAAGTCTCAAACTGATCTGTTAATTACCACTTCACTGATGTTATCAGACCCAGATAACGTCTAATCTTTTGGTCTATTCCCCCCCCCCTCGGCTATCTCTATTCTCTCCCCCCTCCCCCTCCCCTCCCTCCCTCCCATCCCTCTGCTCATTCCGTTTATGTTTGTCTATATTGTAAGTGAGGTTTTCATCTAACTTTACACCTTCCACTTCTCGTCCTCTTCCTCCTCCTCCTCCTCCTACTCGTCCTCTACCACCTCCTCCTCCTACTCCTCCTCCTCCTCTTCCTCCTATTCCTCCTCCTCTTCCTACTATCCTCCTCTACCTCCTCCCCCTACTCCTGCTACTCCTCCTACTACTCCTCCTCTTCCTCCACCTCCTCCTCCTCCTCCTCTTTCTCCTCCTCTTCCTCCTCCTCTTCCTCCTCGTCCTCTTCCTTCTCCTCTTACTCCTCCTACCCTACTTCTTTTCCTCTTCCTCCTCCTCTTCCTCCTCCTTTTCCTCCCCTACTCCTCCTCTTCCTCCTCTTTCTCCTCCCCTACTCCTCCTACTTCTCATCTTCCTCCTCCTCTTCCTCCTCCTCCTATTCCTCCTCCTCTTCATCCTTCCCCTACTCCTTCCCCTTCTTTCCTACTCTCTCACCTTTTCCCCCTCTTCCTCTTCCTCATCCTACTCCATCTCCTTCTCTCCCACTCCTTTTTCCTTCCCTCCCATTCCTCCTCCTCCTTCCCTCCCACTCCTCTTTCCTTCCCTCCCATTCCTCCTCCTCCTTCCCTCCCACTCCTCTTTCCTTCCCTCCCATTCCTCCTCCTCCTTCCCTCCCACTCCTCTTTCCTTCCCTCCCATTCCTCCTCCTCCTTCCCTCCCCCCAGTTTCGAAATTCTATTGCAACAGCACTATGTAGAGAGCGATGGGATAAAATTACGAAAACTGAAGGTATGACACCAGAGAGCGAGATGTGGTTTGCGTCTATGTTGCCAACAATGCGCTCACACGCCAAGGACTTTAACAAGGGTGATGCAGACAAGGTCATCATATTAAGACAACAGGGTAGGATTCGTAGTAGTGGATTTAAATTGGACAAATTTAAGTTTAATAAAGAAATAATCAAGAAATTGTTTAATAATAGTGTTTAACGAATAAAATAGACTTAGTAACCATGATGTAAGCGCTGAAACTAATGATTGTTTTTTGAGAAGAGAAGATCAATTTATGGATGGGGATGATAGGTGGTAATGGAGATGGAACTGCCTAGTGTAGGCCCTACGGTCTCTTACACTCTCCTTCATTCTTATGTTCTTACGTCTGTCGGCAACTGGGCACCACGCAAATAGCAGAAAAAAAATATTTCCAGAGAGATTTATGGGGTCTGGGAACTCGAAGAACCTTGACGACTGAAACTTCCTACCAACGTTCTCTCTAATCTGTGCGCATGCGCGCGCATATATGCTTTACAACTAACGCACATAAAGAAAAATAAATTCTGCGCACACAATGTTTTCAAATTAAAACCCACCCAATAAAGAAGTTCCACCCGAACATCAACTTACAAATTCACTAAAAAAATATTCTAACTTGCTAACCGTCAAACCAATAATTGCTTTAGTGGAGGTAGTATATGATACAAACTTATAAATCGTGCGTAGTTGCTTTAATGATCAGACGATGGCTTGCACGGGTCCGCACGTACTTTTCAGAGTAGGAAAAGTTCACGCACAAGCTAATTTTTGTGCAGACTCACAGCAAAGATGTAGAGGGAACATTGATTTCTACCCAGAGAAATTCGTAGTAACTGGTATCGTTCCACCTTTCACTGCTAATGCTTTATTCCTCTTTCTCTTCTTTCCAGGTAAGAAATAAGGAAACAAACGACCGATCACCGTCCATAGACAATGAGGTCTGTAAGGTAACGCTTTTCGTAATGCAATTACCTCGCTCTCGCCTCATCCTGCATGAGGTATGAGCAGCATAACAGCATAAGCTTTATGTGGTCAATACGTAAGGACTTCTATGACTCTACTGGCCTAGTATAGGCCTTATGGTCTCTTGCAGTCTCCTCCATTCTTGTGTTTTTATGTTATATGCTTTTATGATTAGAGGCTGATCTTCACTCAAAGAAGAATGCTGATATCTTTGAACTTATATATATATATATATATATATATAATATATATATATTTATATATATATGTATATATATATATATATATATATATATATATATATACATGTGTATATATATTATATATATATATATATATATATATATATTTTTTTTTTTTTTCTTCTTCTTTTTTAATCTCTTTGGCTTCACCTTGGCGCACTGATGTCCCCGAGGACAGGAGAGTTGGCTGTATTATCGATGACGAAATGACATAAATCTTCCCCCTCCCCCCCCCCTCTCTCTCTCTCTCTCTCTCTCTCTCTCTCTCTCTCTCTCTCTCTCTCTCTCTCTCTCTCTCTCTCTCTCTCTCTCTCTCCCTCCCTGTCTCTCTTTTTCATTCTTTCTCTCTGTCTATCTCTATTATTTCCTCTCCCCCTTCTGTCTTTCATTCTTTCTCTCCTGAATACAACTTCGAGAAACCATAATCTATCTTACGCCTGAATGCTGGAGTTAATGATTCTTTTTAGACATATTTATCTACCTGTTATATCTAGTGCAGCTACAGTTTATAACCATAGCAAGATAAACGTCCGTCAAATGTCAAAAATGTTACAGATGCAGTGGCCTTGTGGTATAGCTCTATGCAAATCTAATGTATTTCGCGCACACACACACATACAGGCACGCGTACACGTACACACACACACACTCACACACACACACACACCTCTCATGGCGCTGTGGTTTGAGCTCTGGCCTGCCACTACGGAGGTCCGGGTTCGACCCTCGCCCGGGGCTGAAATAATATCAGTATCGCAGCGCTGAGGGGTGTTACTCCAACTCTCGTGGGCGGGGAGTTGGGGGTGTGTGTGTGTGCAAGGTCATAGCATTACCCATAGATCGGACCTACGAGCTCTGAGCTCTCTTCCAGGAGGGAAATAGCTGTCGATCACGAGTCCAACACGTGATCCAAAGACCAAAGTGAACACACACACACACACTAACACACACACACTCACACACACACTAACACACACACACACACACATTAACACGCACATACACACACTATGTGTATGTGTGTGTGTGTATGTGTGTGCATGCGTTAGTGGTTGTGTGTGTGAGTTCGTGCATGCGTGAGTGTGTGCGTTTGTGTGCGTGTGAACATGCATGCGTGCGTGCGTGTGTCTGTGTGTGCATCGAAGGCAGTTGTTAATTTCTTTCACGTTCCCGTAGTCTTATCATGGAGGTCTATAACGCTGCCTCCTGCCACGAGTGTGTGGTTTCCACAAGAGGACCGTTTGATTTCAATGTCTTCATTTTAAGCCAGAAGGCATTATCTCCACGAAAAGACGATTCCACGGATTAGCGCAGGATCATTCTTCATTTACGAAGTTTCCATTTGTGGATACATTTAATATCTATCATTATTCTCCGTCCGCGTGTAGGAATTCGTGCGTTCGTAATTTTAGGACATTTTTGTGTACGGCATGTGTGTTTGTGTGTTCTGCAATTTTCGGATACAGGCTTCCAAAGACTTGAACTGACCCTCCCTCACTCCCCTTTTCCCAGAGAAACTCAGACGGAAATTATATGTTTGCTGAGGGCTGACTAGTGAAAATGGAGTGGCGGGGAGCGTGAGGAATAAGGGGCCTGAATGCTCTAGGTTTCGCCCCCTCCTTCCTCCCCCCATCCCCTGCCCCCTTCCCCCCTCCCCCTCGCCCCCCTTCCTCCCCCGGACACAGAGTCATTACCTTATCGCACCCTCTTATCGAGGCCGCTTGTTTGTCTCGTGCCGGGTCAGTCAGGTGGAGTGCCGGACGCCTCCCTACCCCTGGGCCGCCCCCATTCGCGGCTCTGGCAAAGATGCGGTATTTCCGTCGTGCCGGGGGCAGTTGTAGTCTGGTGGATTTTACGACTGTGGGTGTTCTTCTAATGGTAGCAGTGTCTTCTGGGAGCGCAGAGGGAATGGCGGAGGTGATATCGATGATAAAGTTCCTGGTAATGGTGACATTGGCTGGGGTTGTAAGTTAGGTGTACATGTGTATATAAGTATAAATGTAAACGTAAATGTGAAGGTAAATGTCTATGTGTATATGTATATGCATATGTATATGTACATGTACATGTATATGTATATGTATGTATACATGTACACTATATGTATAGTATATGTATTGGTTATTGGACAGAGTAGTCGATCAGTATCAATACGGAACATCCATTGACAACACTAAGCTCAGTGAAAGTGGCTATGCCGATGATGTAATTTCTACTGAGTTGCTGCAGGTGCTGGATCCATATATGTGTGTATATACGTGTGTGTGTGTGTGTGTGTGTGTGTGTGTGTGTGTGTGTGTGTAGTTTAGCATGACTTTGGATCACGTGCTAGATTTGTGATGGAGAGCTATTACACTCCCGGATGAAAGTTCCAAAGTTCATATGCCTGACCTATGGGTAATGTTGTAACTGCACACACACACACACACACACACACACACACACACACACACACACACACACACACACACACACACACACACACACACACACACGCACGCACACACGCACATTCGTACACATGCATAATGCATACATACATAATCGCACAGATGCACACACACACACACACACACACACACACACACACACACACACACACACACACACACATACACACACAAGCACATACACACACGCGCGCGCGCACACAGATACAGACATGCACACACAGTCGCACACATACACAAGCTCACACACATACACACACACGTACACACACACACGCGGACACACACATACACAAACACATTGTCACATACACGCACACACACAAACACAGACATACACACACGCACACATACACACACACGCACACAAACAGCTAATTCAGCGATCTGTGTTCAAGTCACATCCAGGGCTGAAAACTTCAGCATCGCTGCATTTCGAGCCGGCACCCTGACTCTAGTTGGCAAGGAGTTTGTGTGTGTGTGTGTGTGTGTGTGTGTGTGTGTGTGTGTGTGTGTGTGTGTGATTATGTCTGTGTGCTCTCACAAATTAAATCATTTGTCTCTTTGCCTCCATCGATCAAAATTGTTTCCAAATTCCGTTTGACTTTGACGAAACTATTTCTCATTTCAGTTCGTTCTAAAAATTGATGCCTGAGCCAGAGAACCTGTATCGTTTATTGATATCTGTCAGACACTTTGTCAAATCAATTATTTTTCTACGAGCAACGGGCTGCGCCCGACCTCACTACGCTGGGGCTCGGCCCTTCGGCGCCCATCCCTACGGGGGTTCGCGGACGTCCCGCTCTCACCCAATCAGTCGTCTTTGTTACCGTGACATCCCCACTTCGGCCAATCACTCGTCTTCGTTGCCCTCACGTCACCACTCTCTTAGCCAATCAGGGGCCGGAGGGGACGAGTCCCTTTGAGTCACATCTGGCGGAAACGGGAACATGTTTTATTTATTTATTTATTTATTTATTTATTTATTTATCACTCTTTTCATTGATCTGAGCACACCAATCACGCGAGCTCTCCTCTTCCCTTCTTCTCTTTTAATTTGGGTAATTGCGTATATTGCCAATTGTCGTTTCTGTTCTTTGTTTTGTCTCGATCTGGTTTTCCATTAATTCTATTGTAATTCTGTTTTATTTATTTTTCATTTTTTATTTTATTTTAATATATTTACTTGATTATTTATCTTATTCATTCATTCATTTAATTATTTATTCCTTTGTCTATTTCTCTATTTATTCATCTGCTTATTATTTCATTTATTCATTTAACTATTTATTTGTTAATTTATTTATCTACTTATATATCTATGTATATGTTTATTTATGTTATCTATATATTTATCTATTTATCTATCTATCAGTAGTAGTAGTATTTTACTACGAATAAAGTTCTCCTTGTGTTTCTTCATTAATTTTTCCGTCCACCCTCATGTTTGCTGATAGCTTTAGAAAGAAAACTTGCTCACATTCTTATCGAGTGACGAATGGCCCATGGCCATCATCATTCCCAGGTCCTTCTCTTCTTTGGTTCTTTCCGTTGTTCCATGTCCCATTTCGAGCAGATCACCTAAGTATGGGTCAGGCACGGGACCGGGAAAAGTTTAATGCAAGGACGTGTATATATATACAAACACTCAAGTAAGTGACCATGAGTTATAGCCTTCTTGCACGGAAGCCCACCGCTTATTTGTCATGAAATTCATAATTACGAGATCATCTCTCGCGGGGAAGGGCCAGGACGTGACCCGACGGGGTGTCGTACGTGTGGGTCGTGACCAGTGTCTGGACGTGCCCCGGACGTGCCTCGGACGTGGCCCGGACGTGTCACGGACGTATCACGGACGTATCACGGACGTATCACGGACGTGGCACGGACGTGTTCCATCTCGGTCCCACGACTCCACGAGTGACTCCATGACCCGTGACCTGACTTCGACCTCCCTTAGAGGTCACCCAAGAACTTCTACAGAGTCTTCCTGAACGTGATGAGAGTTGACCCTCCAGTAGCCCACTGCAGGGTCTTACTATCCCTCGCGGAACGATACAGCCTCTATGCCAAACCACGGTTCGTTGATGACGTATTGGTAAGAAGTGAATGTGAACTTTCTGGATGTGTTGGAATGGCCATTGTTGTCGATGTAGTCTGAAACTCCGATGGCCTTCTTTTCCTTTTCATTATCATAAACTAAATGGTTCAACCGTCCTTCCCATCTCAGCACTTCAGGGACGTAGCTGTGATGTCAAGTGATTCTAGCAAACTTTTCAGCCATTTCATTACATTACACATTGTAGACGGTAGGTGCGTCTTCCCCGGCCCCCCACATTTTCGAAGAGGCTTTGCAGTGATGATTCTTTACTAAGATGCCACGAAATTTAATTAAATAGCCTAGCGAGAACAGAAATGAAAAGAAAAGTGCTATCCAGAAAGAAAAGGTGGCACTAACCTAACTTAACCCAGCCTAGCCTAACCTAAATTAACCTAACCTAACCTAGCCTAGCCTAGCCTACCCTAACCTAAGTTAACCTAACCTAACCTAAGCTAACATAACCTAACTTAGCCTAACCTAAGCTAACCTAACCTAATCTAAGCTAACCTAAGCTAACCTAACTTAAGTTAACCTGGGTAAACCTAATCTAACCTAGCCTAACCCAACCTAACCTAATCTATCCTAATATAACCTAACTTTACCTGGCGTAACCTGTCTTAACCTGAGCTGACCTAACCTAATCCAACCCAACCTTCACTGCAGAGAGGACACCACTGAGATGAAAAGAATATTCTGCCGTCAAACAGAATAAAACGAAACGTGCTTCCCTGTAAAGAGAGGGTGGAACTGGGGCCCACTCATCTCGCCACCCCCCACCCCTCCTACTCCGTGTTTCGTACATGAGGAGGCTGGGCGATACTTAGGCTGAACTTAATGTTCAGATAAAGATCACGAAAGATTCATGACCTGCGTGCCATAACTCCCGTTCCTCGCCCAGAGTATCTCTCTGTCCTAATCCCATCACCACGAACTCAACAAAATTATTCTACCCACCGACCTCGACCATCCGTACCAAGCTCCAAAAACTATGACCTTATTAAGAGTTTCCTCCGTTTGGCTTCCATTAATCGTGGCACGACTTTAATTACACGTGTCTGCCAAGCGACCAAAGGGAAACGAAGTTGTATAGAATTATGAAGAAGAATGGTTTATCCTCGTAACCATTTCGAGAAGATAAGGTCTGTTGATAATGCTCTGTCCACCGCCAGTTAATGTTTCTCTGCGCTTAATGACCTTTGCTATTGTTGTAATTCATACGAGAGCCTTTGTTGTTTCCCTTCAGATCCGAAGTCTTCATTCATCTATTTTCCACTTTCGTGCTACCACGCTACACTCGACGCATCTCGTCTGCTTGCCCTCCACGTACTAAGTGTAGCCCTTGCATCATTGAAGTGGACTTTAGATAGACTTTGTTTACGTTAGGCATTTGGTACCCCTGACTTGGGTTTCGTAGCCGACTTTCTTCTGTTCTCGATTCTTTGTTAACATTTCTGAGTTGGTACCCCTGTCCCGCATTCCTCGTTCGAATTTTTATTGTCTTCTCTCTCTTTTTATTTTATTTTTTTGTTTGTTTACACTGAACAATTGGTACCCCTGACACGAGTGCCACCTTCAACTTTTTATCTATTTACGCTTTTTCTTTGCTTACAGTCAACAATTGGTACCCCTGACCCGCATTCTTTGTTCGACTTTTTATTCTCTTATCTTTTTTTTTTACACTGAACAATTGGTACCCCTGACCCGAGTGCCTCCTTCAACTTTTTATCTATTTACGTTTTTTCTTTGTTTACATTCAACAATTGGTACCCCTGTCTCGCGTTAAGCGTTTGATCTGTTTTCACTTCCTCCACTTTACATAGAATTATCCTTCTGTTGCGATCTTTGTGCAAGTCCTTACGATCTCATAATCTTATTTCACACGTACCGACATTTCACCGCGCGCCGTCCACGACACGACGTCGTAATATCATGTTAGCGGGGTATGTCGTACATCATATCATTATCGTACATTGTAATTGTGTGTTGCTTATTAAGGGAATTATATGTTTCCCCCTCTTTATGAAATTGTCATATGTTTTGTTGTTTGTTGTTTTATTATTTATTGTAATTATGTGTAATCATTGTGTATATTGTAATTGTGTTGGATGTCGTATAGTGCGATGCGTGTCTGTTCGCGCCAAAATTGGCGGCGTGGCGTCAGTTGAAAGCCAGGTCTCGTTGTATACACACGTATTAGTTGTCAGTATCAGAGATTACAGTGTGTTTCCTACAATTGACTTTTATTTAGTATCCACCCAACACATCTATGTCTATGAACGTTTTCACGTATCACTACCACGGCCACGTGTGAAAACGTTCATTGTAATTCATGGTTATCTGAGAACACGACGTCGTGTCTTGGACGGCGCACGGCGAAAAGTCGATACGTATGAAACGACCCTATGAGTTCTCGACCATACAGACTTCACCGGAAACCGAAGAATAATGTTATCTTTCTTGTCTTTCATTTTTTTAATAATCAAAATATTTCTACTAAACAAACAGCAGATTTACACAACTTCATATTACTTATTCTCATCCTCATGTTCATCCTTTGCTGATTCATTTCCTTGTACTCACAGACACATTTCTAAATACCCTCATCACCCTTTCATTTTGAGTTTCTCATTTCACATACCCACGATATCCGACCTATTTTCTTTTACCATCAAGACGCTATTTCCTTACGTTATTTGCATACTTCCAGTTCTCACCAACCCTTGGTAGGAGCACAGACGTTCAGAGTGTTATGTCCTCCACCCTTTACCTGTTCCTTTTCTTTTGTTTTTTCTCTTTTCGTGAGGTGAGGAGGTTGTCAGTCTCGCCGATTGTATGCATCTCGGTCGCTTCTTACGACGCGCAAGGAATACTTGGGAAATGTTCATATTGATCCTGTACCCCAGGCCCAATATATATATATACATATATATGTGTGTGTGTGTGTGTGTGTGTGTGTGTGTGTGTGTGTGTGTGTGTGTGTGTGTGTGTGTGTGTGTGTGTGTGTGTGTGTGTGTGTGACCTTGGTCTTTGGATCGCGTGCTGGACTCGTGATCGACAGCTATTTCCCTCCCGGAAGAGAGCTCAGAGCTCGTATGACCGATCTATGTGTTATGCTTTGACCTTACACGCACACACACACCTAACTCCCCGCCCACGAGAGTTGGAGTAACGACTCGAAGCACAGCGATATTGAAATTGTTTTCATCCCTGGGCAGGATTCGAACCTGGATCGCCATAGTGACAGTCTGGGACTCTACCAACCGCGCTACCGAGTCGTGTGTGTGTGTGTGTGTGTGTGTGTGTGTGTGTGTGTGTGTGTGTGTGTGTGTGTGTGTGTAGATACGTAGGTAGGTGAGTAGACAGGCAGATATATAGTTAGGTTAGGTTAGGTAAGAAAGAGGAAGGAAAGTAGGGATGGAAAGAGAGTTGAGTCCCTGAACTGCGAGGCGCATAGTGTCCGAGAAGCATCTCATGCAAATCGGTCCCGGATCACTACCTCTTCCGCTGGAACTGGAAACATACTGTACGTGGCCCACTTCCAGACACTGCCTGCTCGCTCGCAAAGGAGATCAATACGCTTCTTTACCGATGGCACGTATTTAGCGGAAGACGTAATGTTTGTCGTGTGTGTGTGTGTGCGTGTGTGTGTGTGTGTGTGTGTGTGTGTGTGTGTGTGTGTGTGTGTGTGTGTGTGTGTGTGTTGTGTGTATCCGTGTGCGTTTTCTGTGTGTACATGTGCATGGACATTCAAGCAAAGCCTTCGTCGACATAAAATGATATAAAAAAAAATTAAAAATGTTTTTTGAACCGAAAGAAGACCTTGATCATTTCCAGAAAATGAATATCTCTGACCTAAGTTTGAACAACCGGCGACTGATCACGCTAATTCAACACAAACATTTCTTCCCGGAGAGATTTGTTGGCTACTGCGGTGATGTCAGATTTAAGTCTATAAAACTAAAAACGAATAAATTAATACATAAAAAATTAATGACAACGTCCTCACATATATAAATTATTAATAAAACAATTAAGTTTATTAACTCATTCATTTCATTTATTAATAGATAGATAAATTGATAAAATTAAATTATATGATATAAAAATAAAATAAAATAAAATAAAATTAAACAAAATAAAATAAAAATATTATAAGATAAAGTAAAACAAAATAAAATAAAACTAGATTAAGAAAACTATAAATAACACATATATTATCATTATTACCTGGTCAGTGTATGCCCCAGTTAGGTTCACTGCTCTATCTCCCCAGTCAGTTCATATTTCCAATTTGATGGAACTTCTACTCTTTCTTCTTCTTCTCCTCCTCCTTCACCTTCTTCCTCTTCTTCTTCTTTTTTTCGTCTTCTTTTTCTTTTTCGTCGTCGTCTTTTTCTTTTTTCTTTTTTCTTCTTTTTCGTCTTCTTCTTCTTCTTCTTTTCTTCTTCTTTTGTTGTTGTTGTTGTTCTTCTTCCTCTTCTCCCTATTCTCCTTCCTCTACTTCTTCCTCTTCTTGCTCTTCTTCATGTTCTTCATCTTCTTCATCTTCATCTTCATCTTCGTCATCTTCCTCTTCTTGCTCTTCTTCATGTTCTTCATCTTCTTCATCTTCATCTTCATCTTCGTCATCTTCTTCTCCTCCTTCTTCTTGTAAGACTTCTTCCTGTGGGCTCTTTCTAGCATTTAATGATTACTGAAAATATGCACTTCCTTCAGCATCTGACGCTTGTGGTGGTTCGAGTCCTAACCCTGCCATTTTTTGTAACATTACTCACCTCAGACAACCATGAATAGAAAAAATAAATAAATAAATAAATAAATAAAAATCTAACAATGAAACTAAGCGGCCAACTCAGAACTAACAGAGAATAGGCCTGGCCATAGAATCAAACTGCCTTAGATGCATCCATCACACGGAGGACACTTACTGGGACTAGCGGCCGTCGCCGGAAACTTGGAAGCCGCGTGTCTTCTGCAAGAGACACTTGGGGCAACGGACTGATTGATTGGAGTGTTGTCCGCTGAGTTGGCGTGGTATCTTGTATGTGACTGTAAACTTTAGTGTATGTTTAGTTTTGTGTTTATCTTGACATGGGTCTTGGTGTGATATAGTATAGGGAGGTATGAGAGAAGAAAGACAAATTATTTTGTATAAATATTAAGGAGAAGAGAGAAGAAAATGAACTGCTGGAAAGGGAAGATGTCAAGAAATGTGAAATGTGAGATCATTAGTAAGAGAGAAAAAGAGAAGCAGAGAGAAAAAAAAGAGCTGGAACAGGAGATGGAGGAGCAAAAGGCGGACAGAGAGGAAGAAGAGAGTACAGAAGAGATAACATAGAAGAACGAAAAAGGAAAGTGAAAAGAAGTAGGAAGAAGAGAAAGAGGTACACAGAAACAAAGGAACAGAAAGTGGAGAAGAAAAAGGTGGACAGAGAGGAAGAAGAGAGTACAGAAGAGATAACGTAAAATCACGAAAAAAGTGAAGAGAAGTAGGAAGACGAGGAAGAGGTACAGAGAAACAAAGGAACAGGAGGAGAATGAGAAAGACGAAGACGAAAGAATCATCATAAGGTCCAAAAGAGGTAAAGGAAGAGGAGGAAAGTGGCAAGTTATCTTCTCTCTCGCTTTCAGCCTTCCTTTTCGCCCCTTGGCTGAATTGTCATCCTCTCCACTTTAACTTCACGGCCTTGGCACAAACCCTCCTCCACCTCCTCTTCCACCTTCTCCTCCTCCTCCACCTCCTCCACCTCCCCCTCCTTCTCCACCACCTTCTCCATCTCCTCCTCCTTCTACGAAATGAAGAGTTTGCCTTTTCCTCTTCCTTCCCGCCTTCATTTCTTCTCCCTCTCCCTCCTCCTTCTCCTCCTCCTCCTCCACCTCCTCCTCCTCCTCCTCCATCCCTCCTTCTCCTCCACCTCCTCCTCCTTCTACGAAATGAAGAGTTTGCCTTTTCCTCTTCCTCCCCGCCTTCATTTCTTCTCCCCCTCCACCACTTCCTCCCTCTCCCCCTCCTCCTCCTCCTCCTCCTCCTCCTCCGCATTATGCAAAATTAAAAGTTTGCCTCATCCTCTTCCTCCCCCGCCTTCGTTTCTTCCCCCCCTCCACTACTTCCTCCTCTTCCTCCACTTCTTCGTCTTCTTCACCTCCTACTTCTCCTCCTCCTCTCCCTCCTCCTTCACCTTCTCCTCCTCCTCTCCTCCATCTCCACCTCCAACTCCTCCTTCTTCTCCTCCTCCTTCTCCTCCACCTCCTCCTCCTCCTCCAACTCTTCCTCCTCCTCCTTCTGCGAAATGAAGAGTTTGCCATATCCTCTTCCTCCCCGCCTTCATTTCCTCTCCTCCTCCACCACTTCCTACTCCTCCTCCACCTCTTCGTCCTCTCCTTTTTCTCCTCCTCCTACTCCTCCTCCTTTTCCTCCTCCTCCTCCTCCTCCTCCTCCTTTTGCAAAATGAAGAGTTTGCCCCATCCTTTTCATTTCATCCCCCCTCCACCTCCTCCTCCTCCAACCTCCTCCAACCTCCTCCTCCTCCTCCAACCTCCTCCTCCTCCTCCAACCTCCTCCTCCTCCTCCAACCTCCTCCTCCTCCTCCTCCAACCTCCTCCTCCTCCTCCTCCTCCAACCTCCTCCTCCTCCAACCTCCTCCTCCTCCTCCTCCTCCTCCTCCTCCTCGTTCAAAATGAAGAGTTTGTCTGATCCTCTTCCTCCGCCTTCATTCCTTCCCCCCCCCTCCACCACTTCCTCCTCGTCCTCCACCACCTCGTCCTCTCCTTCCTCTTCTTCCTCCTCTACCTCCTTATCTTCTTCATTCTCCTCCACCTCCTCATACTCGTCTTCCTTCTTCTTCTTCCCCTTTTCCTCCTCCTCCGTTTTCCCAACCTCCTCCTCCTTTTCCCTTCCTCCTTCTCCTCCTCCCCTCCCCCTCTTTCTCCCCTCCCCCTCTTCCTTCTCTTCCTCCTCCATCTTCTCTATCTCCCTTCTCCTTATCCCTCTTCCTCCTTCTCTCACTCATCCCCTTCTCTCTCCCCTTCATGTCTTCCTCCTTCCCCTCCTCCTCCTCTTCCTCTTCCTCATTCTCATCCTCAGTCTTCCCCTTCTTTCCCTTTCCCTCTTCTTCCTTTTCCTTCTCTACCACCCCTCTCCTCCCACTCCGCCTCCTCCTTGTGCTCCTCCTCTTCCTCCTCCTCCTCCTCCTACTTCCCATCCTCTTAGTTCTTCTCCCTCTGTCCTTCTTCCGCTTCCTTTTCCTCCTTCCTCCTCCTGTTCTCGTTCTTTGGCTTCAACCTGACCTTCTTCCTCTTCCTCCTCCTCCTCCTCCTCCTCTTCTTCCTCCTCCTCCTCCTCCTCCTCCTCCTCCTCCTCCTCCTCCTCTTTCTCCCCTCACTTCTCCTCCCCATCCTCCTCCCCATTTTTTCTCTTTCTCTTCTTCCTCCTCTTCCTTTCCCTTATTCTCCTTATCCATTTTCTCCTCCTCCTCCTCCTCCTTCTCTTTTTCATCCCTCATGTTGTCCTCCTCCCCCTCCTAGCCTCCTCTTCCTCCTCCTCACCATCCTCCTCCTCCTCCTCCTCCTCCTCCTCCTCCTCCTCCTCCTCCTTCTCCTCCTCCTCCTCTTCCTCCTCCCTCGCCTGATTCTACTCCTACCACTCTTCCACCTTCTCCACTCCTCCTACTCCTTCTACTCCTCCTCCCCATTCCACTCCTCCCTCAACTGGTCCTATTCCTACCCCTCTTCCACCACTTCCCCTCCTCCTCCTCCTCCTACTCCTCCTCCCCATCTTATTCCCTTTCTCCTCCCTATTCTCCTTCCCCTCCTCCTCCTTCTACTCCTCCTCCTCCTCCTCCTCCCCACCTTCTTCCCCTCTTCCTCCTTCTCCTCCCCACCTTCTTCCCCTTCCCCTCCTCCCCCTTCTCCTTCCCCTCCTCCCCCTTCTCCTTCTTCTCTTCCTCCTCCCCACATTCTTCCCCTCTTCCTCCTTCTCCTCCCTATCCTCCTTCCCCTCCTCCTCCTCCTCCTCCTTCCCCTCCTCCTCCTCCTCCTTCTTCTCCTCCTACTCCTCCTCCCCACCTTGTTCACCTCCTCCTCCTTCTCCTTCTTCTCCCCCTACTCCTTCTCCTCTTCCCCACCTTCCTCCCCTTCTCCTCCATATCCCCCTTCCCCTCCTCTTTCTCCTACTCCACTTCCTCTTCCTTCCCCTCTTTTTCTTTCTCCTTCTCCTCCCACTCCTTCTTATCCTCCTTTCCCTGCTCCTCCTTCTCTTTCCCGTTGTTTTACTCCCTCTCTTTTTCCTACTCCTCTCCTCCTTTTCCTCCTCTTCCTCCTCCTCCTCCCGCTCCTCCTCCCCCTTTTCTTTCTTCCCTTTTCCTCCACCTTCACATCCTCCTCTTCCTCTCCCCTCCTTTCACTTCTTTTCCTCCTCCTCCTCTACTTAATCCTATTCCTCCCATTTATCTTCGTAATCCTCTTACCCCTCTTCCGTCATCTCCCTCCCAGCCTCACCCTCATCCTATTCCTTCTTCCCTTCTCTTCCTCGTCTCGTTATATCTCCTTTCCATTTCCTCCTTCCCTTCCTCACCTTCTTCCGCCACGTACTCCTCCTCCGCCTCCTTCTTCTCCTCCTCCTTCTCCTCCTCCTCCTCCTCCTCCTCCTCTTCGTCCTCCTCCTCCTCCTCCTCCTCCTTCTCCTCCTCCGTCGCCTTCCACTCCTCCTTCAATTACCCTTTCTCCTCCCATTACTCCTGTTTTTCCATCACTTCCTCTTACTCCTCCTCCTCCTCCTCCACTCTTCCTCATCCTTCACTCTCCTCCTTCGGCTCCTCCTTCTCCACCTCCTTATCTGCCTCATCATTCGTTTTAGTTTTCTCCGTTTCTTCCTCCTCTGCCTCCGTCTCCCCCTCCTCCTCCTCCTTTCCCTCCTCTTCCTCCTTCCCTTCTTCCTCTTCCTCCTATTCTTCCTCCCCATGTTCTACCTCCTATTTCTCCTCCTCCTCCTCCTCCTTTCCCTCCTCTTTCTCCTTCTCTTCCTTTTCCTCCTACTCTTCCTCCCTATACTCTACCCCCGTCACCCCTTCTCCTCCTTCTCCTGTTTCTCCTCTTCCTCCTTTTTCTCCTTCTCCTCTTCCTTTTCCTCCTACTCTTCCTCCCCATGCTCTAACTCCTCCTCCTCTTCTTCTTCCTCCTCCTCCTCCCCCTCCTCCTCCTCCTCCTCCTCCTCCTGTGGGACTCTTTTCCTATTCTCTCCTTCCTTCCATCCACCATCCTGTAGAACCCACATCTCTATCTCATTCGTCGATCCTCCTCTTCCTCGAGTCTGGAAACCTCCAGCAGATGGTCCTCGATTCTTTTATGCCGTCGTTGTTTTCGGTCTCTCATATTCACCGGCCCCGTTCTCTCGCCTCTTGTCCTGATCGACGATTCCCTCACGACGCACTGAAGCGGGAAGAACAGCGAAGTGAGCTCGAGTGATTGGACATCTGTTCGTATTGGTTTTCTTCTGGGAGCTTATGGTAGGTGATGGGTCTTCGGGAAGACACAAGAGGCTTCAGCCTCCACGTGGAATGATGTCACTGTGACCACTGGCTTCCTTTGGGAGCTTCTGGTAGGTGATGGGTCACCGGGAGGACGCAAGAGGCTTCAGCCTCCACGTGGAAGGATGTCTCTTTGACCACTGGTTTCCTCTAGGAGCTTCTGGGAGCTTCTGGTAGCTGATGGGTCTCCGGGAGGACGCGAGTCTTCAGCCTCCACGTGGAAGGATGTCTCTGTGACCACTGGCTTCCTTTGGGAGCTTCTGGTAGGTGATGGGTCTTCGGGAGGACGCAAGAGTCTTCAGCCTCCACGTGGAAGGATGTCTCTGTGACCACTGGCTTCCTTTGGGAGCTTCTGGTAGGTGATGGGTCTTCGGGAGGACCCAAGAGGCTTCAGCCTCCACGTGGAATGATGTCTCTGTGACCAATGGTTTCCTTTGGGAGCTTCTGGTAGCTGATGGGTCTTCGGGAGGACCCAAGAGGCTTCAGCCTCCACGTGGAATGATGTCTCTGTGACCAATGGTTTCCTTTGGGAGCTTCTGGTAGCTGATGGGTCTCCGGGAGGGCGCGAGAGGCTTCAGCCTCCACGTGGAAGGCTGTCTCTGTGACCACTGGGCTCCTTTGGGAGCTTCTGGTAGTTGGTAGGCTTCAGCCTCTACGTGGAATGATGTCTCTGTGACCACTGGGCTCCTTTGGGAGCTTCTGGTAGGTGACGGGTCTTCGCCAGGACCCAAGAGGCTTCAGCCTCCACGTGGAATGAAGTCTCCGTGTCCATACAGATACATTGGTTTCTTCTGGGAGCTTCTGGTAGCTGACGGGTCTTCGGTAGGACCCAAGAGGCTTCAGCCTCCACGTGGAATGATGTCTCTGTGTCCATACAGACAAATTGGTTTCTTCTGGGAGCTTCTGGTAGCTGATGGGTCTCCGGCAGGACGCGAGAGACTTCAGCCTCCACGTGGAATGATATCTCTGTGTCCATACAGATACATTGGTTTCTTCTGGGAGCTTCTAGTAGCTGATGGGTCTCCGGCAGGACGCGAGAGACTTCAGCCTCCACGTGGAATGATGTATCTGTGACCAAAGAATCACTCTAGGCCTTCCCGTGGAGTTCATCCTCCTCCTCCTCCTACTCTTTCTCCCTATGCTCTACCTCCTTCTATTTCTCTTCCTTCTCCTCCTCTCCTCCTCCTCCTCCTCCTCCTCCTCCTCCTCCTCCTCCTCCTCTCCTCCTCTCCTCTCCTCCTCCTCTCCTCCTCCTCCTCTCCTCCTCCTCTCCTCCTCCTCCTCTCCTCGTCCTCCTCCTCCTCCTCTCCTCCTCCTCCTTCTCCTCTCCTCCTCCTCCTCCTCTCCTCCTCACACGGAATGGTGTTTCTGTGTCCATACAGACACTCTAGGCCTCCCGTGGAGTTTATCCCAGGCACTTTGGCAGAAACCATCGGCCCTGTGGTCAATATTGACACTGGCATTGTCTTCGCCTTCCGAAAGTCTTTAGTGGCAAGGAGTCTTCCTTCAGGTGGATAACCGAACAGGATTCCCTGGCGACACATAGGATAGGCATGTTCAAGTAAGATACTCAGATAGGTGAAGGTTATCCGAGTTCGGTTAAAATCAAGTAAGATACTCGGACGGGTTAAGATATCCGAACTTGATTGACGAGTCTGAAGCTTGCCCAATACCTTCAATCCCGGAATGGATTTAAAGAACGAAAATTTACATTGTAACGAGGGTTTTCCTTCATTTCTTTTCCTGTCGAGAAGATAAATGTATGAGGTGCAAAGAAAAGGAAAAGGAAGAGAAGAGGGAAAAGGAGGAGATGTTGGAGGAAAAGGGTCAGGAGGAGGAGGAGGATATTTTAAATGAATAGGGTCAGGAGGACGAGGAGAAGGAGGAAGAGAAGGAGGAGGAGGACGAGGAGGAGAACCAAGATGAAGATCAACACAAACAAAATAATAACAGAGCCAGCATCAGCAACAACAGCAAAAAAAAAGTAATTATGAACAAGAACAAGAACAACAATAAGAACAAGAAAAATAAAAATAACAAAAACCAACATCAATAACTCAAAAAATAATAATAATGATGATTATGATAATGATGATAGTGATAATGATAATAATGATAATAATGATAATAATGATGATAATGATGATAATGATGATAATGATAATGATGATGATAATGATGATAATGATGATAATGATGATAATGATGATAATGATGATAATGATAATGATGATGATAATAATAATGATAATAATAATAATAATAATAATAATAATAATAATAATAATAAATTAAAAAAACACTAACCAACATTCACCAACTAAGAACAAGAGTGGATTTCACGGTCACCTTGGCGTTGTTTTCCTTCTTTCATACATTCCTAAACACACCCCTCCCCTCTCCTACCCTCCCTCACTTCACCTCCCCTCAGGAGATTTTTCCCTCAACAGTATTACACACTTCTTACTCTCTCCCACCACCACTATCACCACCACCAACACTATCACCACCACCATCACCACCAACAGGATTCTCCCCTCCCTCTTTCACCCACCCCAAAGCACTCCCTCCGTTTTCTTTTCTCGTTTTCCTTTTCCCACTTCTTTTTTTCTTTATATTTTCCTTTCCCTTCTTCCTTTATCCTCCTACGCATTCTTCCTTCTCGTCCGCATCTGTATTCTCCTCTTTTTAACATCATCATTTTTATCTCGCTACCTACTCAGCCCGATTGTCCACATCTTTTTAATCTTTCCCCCTTTCTCTGTTTTTCGAAAAGAAGGTAAATCCTTCTCTCTCGTTGTTGCTTTCCCTGGTGGTAATATGCGCAGCTTCCACAGTTTTTCTGATCTTCTTCTTGATAATTAAATCGGTAGCCAAGGGGAGAACCTGACACATCAAACTACTCATGGCTCGACGGGTTTACTCTCGCTACGAGTATAAAACTTGTGAGCTGAATGTAATGCAGCAAGTCCTTTGAAGAAGACAAAAGGGGTCCCAACGTTATTGCAATAGACTTATTCCCAACCCATCTTCGTCTACCCTTCCCCACCTAATTCTCTCTTATTTGTCTGTAATAATACACACACACACACACACACACACACACACATATATATATATATATATATATATATATATATATATACTGTATATGTATATATATATGTATATAATATATATATATATGATATGAATATATGTATATATATACATATATATATATATATATATATATATATATATATGTGTGTGTGTGTATTTACCTAGTTGTACCTAGTTGTATTTTACGGGAAGGGGAGCTATGCTCGTGGGGTCCCGTCTTCATGTCTCATTTTATCTAAACTATTTTTAAATTCATGTGTGTGTGTGTGTATTTACCTAGTTGTATTTTACGGGAAGGGGAGCTATGCTCGTGGGGTACCGTCTTCATATCTCATTTTATCTAAACTATTTTTAAATTCATTTATTGTTTTTGCACACACCACTTTCTCATCTAACTTGTTCCAACTGTCTATTACTCTGTGAGGAAAGCTGTGTGTGTGTATATATATTTATATATATATATATATATATATATATATATATATATATATACATATATATTTATATATGTTTTGGGCAAATTCTTTCTCGTAAATAATTCCTATTAAATGCTAAAGCACAAGTGGCATCATTGATTTTAAGAGAACATATCTCTAACTCTCTGTATTTCCTTTTCTCTTCATAGTTCAAACTCTGAAGGAAATAGTAGAAGGCTTCAGAATGTTGATTCATTTTACCGACAGCTGTTTCAACCATTACAAATGGTTGAAACAGGTGTAGGTAAAATGAATCAACATTCTGAAGCCTTCTACTATTTCCTTCAGAGTTTGACTTATGAAGAGAAAAGGAAATACAGAGAGTTAGAGAAATGTTCTCTTAAAATCATTGACGCCACTTGTGCTTTAGCATTTAATAGGAATATATATATATATATATATATACATATATATGTACATATATGTATATATAAATATACACACACACACACACACTCACATATATATATAAATATATATATATATATATGTGTGTGAGTGTGTGTGTGTGTGTGTATGTGTGTACATTTCCAGATATTTATTCTTCGATTACATTAATTCATTTCTTTTGCCCTGTTCTTCCCCTACACCTACATGCATCATATTCTTCTTTTCACTTCCGACTTCTCTCCTCAAATAGGATTATCATCAACAGAGTGATCGAAAGAAAAAGAAAAACACGGAGAAAGAGAAAGAGTTTGGAAGAAAGTCGATGTGGCAACGATTGAGGAAGGGAGGAAGGGAGAGGTGGTCAGGTATCCACGAAGAGTTGAGGTAATCACTCAGTTTATGTGTCGCTGTTTGATGTGCCCGGTGACGTCACTGCTGTGGGTGGGGCTACCTGTTCCCAACCTGTTGCTTTAACGCAATGCCTTGTTCTATGACGTAAAAGAGGTTACTTGAAAGAAAATACACCAAAAGTTCGTTCTGTGCAAAGCTACAAGTAACTTTACTCTTTCTCAGGCAATCCATAGCTCTATATGCTTAAATTATTCCTTACATTAAAGGCACCATTTTCTAAAATACAAAGGAATTAATTCAGTATCTTTACTATAAACTGTTTATGTTCTACAATCCTATATTGTAAACAATCCTTAGGGAAGTCTACAATACAGTAAGCAAAATCGTCTTCCAATTTTTTTAATTCACAACATTTGACGAAAATCTCGAATATGTGACGGGGGCTTTGATGAAGTAAACACCTAACGCCACTTTGGTTGTTTTGTTATGTTGGTTCCGTTTGGTCCTCTAGAATCTCGAATGTCTTCATATCTTTCAATTTTCCCCCACAGAATAGGAGAAATACTGGACTCTTAGCTTCTTCACTTCTATCGAAAGCCATAAACACATCCTCAGAATGTTCAATCCAGTCAGTTTGTGCCTAATCTTGGGTAGTGTCATCAAACTAGAACGGTTGTAATATGAAGATTGTCTCCAATGTTGCTCACACTTCAGTATTCGTTGTGTCATTGCAGGCAGAACTAGCAGCTCCTCGTTGTGACGTCACTGTTCCTTCCCAAATGCAGTTTATATCCCTAGATAAATCCTTAAGTTTCTTCCTTACAACAAAGGCACCAAAGTCTGAAAAACAAAGAAATTAAATTAATAACATTACCGTAAACTGTTTATATATTACAATATTTTGGGGTAAACTATCCAAACCCATGAAAAGGTACAGTGGCGTTTACCTATCAGAACTCATGCCTGAAAATTATTTAGTCCAATCAAACATTATCATTCTCAATACCATTAGAACTGCAAATAAACCAACATTTTTACACGGAAGTCCTCTCTTCTCTGGTGTTTGGTATGATATAAGAACTGGCGCTTGCGTCAAGCAAGGCCCCGGTTCGTGTCCCGGGGCAACTGTCTGAAATTATTTGAGTTTACATTCGCCGTCAATGGCGGTTCTCTTCGGGTATATATCCATGTTCATGCTTGATAATTTCACTGATCTAAGGTAATATGACCATAGCGGGTTACCACAAAGAGAGAAAAGGAGCACTGAAAGATGACACATTTCAACAAAACCAGAGAAATGTTGTCATCGAGGTCCTCTTGGCCTTGACTTGACCTCGCACTGCGTCGGCCCTGGTTCGAATCCCGCAGTTACTGGAGGCTGCCACCGATGCAAGCAGTCCTAGTACAGAACAGGGGCAGGGGAAAATAATGGCTTTCATGGCAACTTCGTATTTTTTGGCGCAAGTTCTTTATTTATTTACCTATCTATTTATTCATTTATCTATCTCTTTATCTATTTATTTATTATTTTTTCTTTTTTTATTAGAAAGTTTCAGCCTCCGTCAACTGAGCGTGAGGTGTTTATAAGTGATTACACTGTGTTTCTTTTAACTGGCAAAGACTTTCTTCATTAATGTTACTCGATAACTAGTTGGTCTATATCCCCTGAATTTCAGTTAACAATAATATTACAACATCCTAACTTATTACCCACTTTCAGAGAAAATTAAACTCAGAGGTGAAGTGGTCCTTATATTTCAACCACTAACTGTAGTCCTCTTCAGAGGATAAGTACGACTTATCCTCTGAAGAGGATCACAGTCAGTGGTCGAAATATACGGATTACTTCACTTCTGAGTTTAACTTTCTCTGAAAGTGGGTAATAAGTTTTAATTTTACTTACGTGCTACTACGTCACGGTACTGTAATAATATAGCATATCCTATTTTTCTTTCACGGTAATGTATGCAAATCGCATTTATCACAATCGATTAGAATGGACATCAATGGCAAAACATGCCGACAGGAGACCTTTGGGTCCATAACAGGGACAGATCCAGAACAGAAATGATAAAGAAGTAAAGAAACAACCAAAGAGGAAATTAAAACAAGCAAATGAATTAGTCGGTTGGTAGACATTAGAAAACATTGTTCAAGGTGGTGGCACACTAGGCAATTTTCGCTAGTATGCTACTTGCTTTTGCTACTTCGTTTGAGTAGAAACGACTTCGGTTACGGATTTTTTTTTTTTTTTTTTTTTTTCCAATTCCAAATGTCAAGTTACTCTTGCGTCATATAGTGAGAAGCTGAATGACGAACTAAGAAAAGTTAAACTTATACGAATGTTAGACACATTGTTGAGATGTTTTTGCGGACGTCTAGAATGTTATACCAGTCTTTTCTACCCAAACACAGTAACAAAAGCAAGTAGCATGCAAGCTTAGTGTGCCACCACCTTTAGTAGCTGTTCATCCAACTAAGTCTCTTAAAACAGTCAGACTGGACACAATTCCGCCCGTCGTCTCTGCGACCAATTGGTCCATTTCGTTGACTACGCGGTGGGCGAAACGGACTCTTCCTACTTTTACTGCGTCATAACTACAACACCCGGACATCTGGAGGTCATTGTTTATCGTCCGGTTAGCTTTGATTTTTCGTAAATCTCCATCAGATTAAGACAAACGAACTGAGACTTCGATGACCGATAAGGCGGAACCTCGACAGACGACAGAACTCGTTTACGATCTGATATGCATTTGTTTACGTCCCCTGATACTTCCTTAGAAACAATACGAACCGCTCTCTCAATCAAAATAAGACCTACAATGTTCCCTCTGAGCTGTGCGCATGCGCGCGGCCACTTATGTTTTACAACTCGCGCACAAAAAAAAAAAAACTGTGCGCGCACAAGATTTTCAAATTATATTAAAATTCATTCAATAAAGAAGTTCCACCCAGACATCAACTTATGAATTCTTTAGAAATATGGTAACTTGCCAACCGTCAAGCTAATAATTGTTTTATTTATTATTATTTTTTCTCTTCTAACTCTAATGCTTCCATTACAAACGAAACGACATTGCCGCCACGGGTGTGAACATACTCTTCAGAGTAGGCAAAGTTTGCACGCAAGCAAATTTCTGGGCAGACTCACAGCAAAAAATTAGAGGGAACATTGCCTACAAGCCTCAATGAACGTGTCACTTAATAACCGCTGGCGTCTATCGGCAATCGTTATTCCACCATGGGAGTAATCGTTTAACTGTACCTATGCATTTATTTATGTATTTTATTTGTTATTTACATTATCATAGTTTTTATTTATTATTTTATTATTAATATGATTTTTTTTTTTTCGCATCCGACCTAGATATGGATCAAAAGGTCTCCTGTCGGCATGCTCCGCTTTTGTAATCCTTTGTAATCCTTTGTCAGGTATCGTTCCTCTGGTGTCCCGCGGACCTCCTTCTCCCTTATCGTTTGGTGGATTCAAAGGCTCTTCACAATCTCTACTACCACCACCCCCTCCATCGCCACCACTATCTCTACCAGCACCAACACCTACCGCCACCACTACTTCCACCTACTCCATCGCCACCACTAATTCCACCACTATCACCACCACACCACAGCCACCGCCACCACCACCACCACCTCCTCCATCACCACTACCACCGCTACCACCACCACTACCTACACCACTATCACCACCACCAACACACTACAGCCCCTCTCCCCCACCAACACCACAACTGCCGGCTGTCACCGTTCATTACGAGCCATCAGAGTCCCATTACTCCCCCACTCCCACTCCTCTTACCTTTCTCTACTAACGATGAGCGAAGAGGTGAAGGAAGTTCCGAGGACAGGTTGAGGGGGAGAGGAGGTAGACCAGAGGAGAGACCGGGACTGCGGGTCGATATTGTAGCTTTAATCTAACTTAACAATCTCCGTATCGGCTGTCGTGTTAGCCGCTTCAGAGTTAAGAAGAAAATAGACAAGAACTGGTTTACCAATAGAGGGGTTAATAGATGGAGCAGACTTAGTGATCATGTAGTGGGCACTGAAACTATCGGTTATTTTAAGAGGTTAGAGATAACTTTATGGATGGGGATGATAGGTGGTAAAGGTCAGGGAACTGCCTACTGTAGGCCTTATGGTCTCTTGCAGCCTCCTTCTTTCTTATGTTCTTATGCTTGATCTCGATGATGTCTTATGGTTTGTTGTTCTGGCTATTGGCAGGTGATTCCATTCGGCTCCGGGGCTCAACGGGACGATTTCGGGACAAACTAGGGTGTCGATTGAGGTCTGACGTCAGTGGGATAAAAGATATATCAATGAGAGATACCATGTGTCAACATGACTACGGATGAACCTACGTGACGGGTTGCACTTAGCAACATGTCAGTACTACGATCTCTGCCAATAAAACGCGCCGAGGTAGATATCACCTCGCAATCTCCTTCCTCTCTAACACACACTCCGCTCAGCTGCGTCTGGGCACCTTGGAAAAATTTCATCATCTCACTAAGTTCCAAGGTGTCACGACAGATACCAGGAGAGTTCTTGTCTTCATTACTGACGTTTATTGAACTCTGATGATGTAATTGTCCGTCTAGACGAACAGAACTTCCTTCCCGGTGGGACAAGGATACTGAATCACTTCAGTGAACTAACAAGGAAATCACCGTTTTTATCATGTTTTCAGACATACATGTCGGCATATATACATACAAACATATCTGTACTTATGCATGTACATGTATATATGTATACCGAACTAGTAATTGCAATACAACTTCTGCAATCAGACACCAAAATCTTCTCCACAGAACAATACAAATATATATATATATATATATATATATATATATATATATATATATATATATATATATATATATATATATATATATATAATATATGTATACATTTCTATCCAAGATCCCCTATTCCTTATCCGTCAGCCCTCATCTCTCCCACCACATAACAAAAGGACTTCCAACTGAACGAATGAATTGATAAACTAACAGCATAATACTGTATTCAGACGCGTATAACAGTCTACCATCTGTACCTCAACACACGTCTCTACAAAATGTATCTATCTATATATACATCAAGAGCTTTTTCCCCCTTATAAGGGAGGTAGCTAAGTCAGAGGCACGAACCTATTCCCACCCACTTCACACCCATCCACCCCATGGGAGGGGTGGATAAACCCCTCCCATCTCAGCTCCTCGTGGATGACGGTGTCATCCCTGCATCCACTAACTACCCTGGATCAAACGCAGTGAAGTAAGACACAGCACATTCACAGCAAGGCCGCTTCACTCAATCGGCGAACCTCCCTTCTCAGTCCCATCATTCAGAAAAAGAGAAGACGGGGAGAAATTCCTTCGGGCTGCGTCAAAATATCATTCACACATATGCCCTCCCTGCCCTCCCATCCCCCGTCCCTCCCTTCCTTGCATATACATAGTTCGCAAAACAAGCACACACACACACACACACACACACACACACACACACACACACACACACACACACACTTACACTTACCCTTAAAGACCGATTCCCAGGACTCAAACTTCACTTGATTCCCCGAGACAACAACCCGGCCGCGAAATTCCCTCCACAACAAACAAGAACCACACAGACCAGACCGAGCACCGAATCAGTGTCAACACAGAGCTGACCTGGCCACAAAATCAAATTGCGTCAAATACAATCACCATCTATAGGACGCGGGGCACCTCATCTTTCACTGTCTGACTCTCGCGTTCTACACCGACAACAATAGACGCGGCACCTTTCCTTAAGCGACTTGTGGTCCAATCCGGTGAGCGTGGCTGGTCTCCTTGGAGCCGCCGTCCTCCTACAAGAAACCTTTTTTTTTATATGATACATAATATATGATATTTGATATATAATATATGATACATAATGTATAACGGATAACATATAAAATATAGTATATAGTATACAATATACAACATATAATATGTAACATTAGCATATAACGTATGAAATATAATGTATAATAATATATAGTATATAGTGTATATATATGATATTATATAATGTACAATGTATAATGTATAATATATAAATTATAAAATAAATGATGCATGATATGTAATTATAGATATATTGATGGCTGGATACCTAGACAGATATACAAACACAAATGCACACACATACAAACACACACGTACGCAAACACATACAAACACACACAAGCACATACACACTCATGCACACATTTACGCTGTTGCAGGAATAACCACCAGAACATCTAAACTAATAATGCCGCAAGGTATCGTATAATTACATCTGGGCTTAATACGTGGAAAAAAGTGCAAAAGAAAGAATTAGATTAGAGGTGAGCGAGCCGTGGTGATGGAGGAACTTGGAGAGGTGGGGATGGTGCTTAAGGCCTTTGGCACCTTGCTGGTGTTCTGTCAAACAAAATAACCAGCAAATTGGTCGAAAAAGGGCGCGATAAGATTTGATTGGTGTTCTCGCGATAGGGACATTTTCTCACACGTGGTATACACACACACACACACACACACACACACACACACACACACACACACATATATATATATATATATATATATATATATATATATATATATATATATATATTCTGTATTTTACAATTATTAAAATAGAATGCTCGCGGGCTGAGAGAGGGCGTAGCTACTTGCAACATAAGTCGAGGCGATAGCGGTTCGAACCCTGCCACCGGCGAGTTGAACCTAGGGCATGGTTAATTGAATTCTACGTTACAAGTGCCTCTGTAAGGGGCACCGTTCTGGCCTCTTGATAGGAGGGAGTTTCGCGACGTTAAACTGAATGTCGGTTATCAAAAGATTCGTTTCCTTTCAAATACAATTGTCTAATTCATGCAAACCTTGTTGAAGATTGAACCTGCATTTAGTTACATTTGTTTCCACAATATTATTGCCATTTGTCGTAGTTTTATCATTATCCCTTGATAGGAGGGAGTTTCGCGACGTTAAACTGAATCTCGGTTATCAAAAGATTCGTTTCCTTTCAAATACAATTGTCTGATTCATGCAAACCTTTTTGAAGATTGAACCTGCATTTAGTTACATTTGTTTCCACAATATTATTGCCATTCGTTGTAGTTTTATCATTATCCCAGTCAATTGGATGATTAACATTGCCTACGTGTATTAACATAACACTACTCGTAGAATGGTTACCCTCTCTAACTTATTTCTTAAGTTAATTAATTCTAATTTTGATAAGTTTAGCAGTTTGTCAGTTTAAAGATTTGTTGATGAGTAGTTGTCTTACATTATCTTTGCTAAAAATAACATTGATGTATTCAGCTAACAACTGGATCGTAAACTGAAGATAATGTTTATTCACTAAAAGTTTCTGTTTTTGTTCGATTAGGTAGATGAACTGCATTGCCATGTCTTAACCAGGACAAAGAATATAATCTACGCTAGTAAGGTTTAGTGATCCTAGGCAGAACTGCTCGGTCAGACAGTCTGAAGGAGTTATCACACTGGAGTTCCAGGGACTTCACCAGCGTCGACAATTAAGTTCGTTTGAGTAAAAACGACTTCGGTTACAATATTTTATTTGTCAAATCTATAAATATCAAATTATCTTCCCGTCCTATATAGCAAAACTGAATGATGAACAAAGAGATTGTGAATCTATACGAATGTTAGACATACTGTTGAAATGTTCTTAGAGAAGTCTAGATTTTCGTAAGCGAAGCCATGTTCTAGTTGCTCAGATGGAGGTTGGAGGTAGGATGTTGGAGGAAAAATAACCCAGTGTGATAGCCCCTTCAGGAACGACCAACATTGATCCCAGGTGAAGATTAAGTTTCATCTTCATCCATCAAGAACTTTGGGGGTGGTAGAGGGAAAGGATAAGTGGGAATGGGGATCAAGGAGAGGGGAAAGTTGAGGGCGGAAGTGAGAGGTAGGGAGTTCTCCCTCTCATTAAGTACCGTCAGGAAATAGGGAAGGAGGGCTGGGGCTGCATGAGGTGTGTCCCGAATGAAATTTTGCTCTGCGTCATGGTCATATTAAAGCCTCGTTTACATGGAGCAAGTTGTGAGGCAAGTCAAGTGTACAAGTTACTTGCTACAAGTTCCTAGCCATGTGTAAATATCTGCTTTTGACAAAGAAATTTTATGTTCACAAACGGCAAGTGGATGTTTACACACAAGTAACTTGTAGTAAGTAACTTGCACACTTGACTTGCTTCTCAACTCGCCTCGTGTAAACGAAGCTTAACGCCGTCACCAGGTACATTCAACCGTGCATACGGAAGATACTGCATATCACCACAGAGTCTGTGGTTTGCAACAAGTATCAATTTATACAATCTGTTCGATTAAAGGAAGGATCGTTATTGACTCGAGTCTCAGAGACTGGAGACCCACACAGGAGAGAATCTGTCCTCGGACATTCCCATATTTGTTTACATTATTATAGTTTTTATTTATTATTTTATTATTAGTATGATTTTTTTTTTTTTGCATCCGACCTAGATATGGATCGAAAGGTCTCCTGTCGGTATGCTCCGCCTTTGTAATCCTTTGTAATATGTCTGGATTCTGCTTCTGGGTCATCTGTTTTATATGACGAGTATTTTATATAACAAATATAAACTATAAACTTATTAATTGTAATCTATGTCTACATTCAGGGCTACAAAATTAAATACATTCACTGTATACGTTCAATATGGCAATCGTGTTTACATCTTTCTACAGTTGTAGATTTATGCTATGGAACCTCTTATATTGTTTGGCCACCAGGAAAGCTTTGTCACCAGGCCTTGACATGCTTTAGCTCTCCCTCCAGGTAGATAAGGACAAGAATTGTGTATAATAATGAACAGTTTTACTCTAAAAAGAGGGACCGACATTCGACGAAGAGTCAACTCAGAAAACATCTTTTTTCAATTAGTTATTCTTGGTTCATCTTTCAAGTTGATCTCTCCAGCTCATCCAAAAAAAGAGTCGTTTTATCTTTCAAGATAAAAGTAAGGTTTCTCTGTTTTTGTTTGATTGTTTTTTCTTTGTAATTGAAAAACCCGTGTGTCTTCGTTTCACTGTCTTATATTGGCAAGATTTTTTTACCTATGCAGGTGATCAATAGAGCTGGTATCGCCTTTGAGTGTTAGGCATTTGTTACTATACGGTTACTCTCAGCCCCTGTCATAGTCTTCCCTGTAAGTATTTGTAGTTATATCAAGGTTGGTTTTACTGGATATGATAAATCTCATGTACTCTCAAAACTTTTGGAATTAGTTTTCAGGCTAATGAATCCCTTCTCATCAATAATAATTATAATCAGATCTCATCTTCAACGTTAGAAATAATTCTGCTCATTCTTGCCACTACCATGTGGAGCAAGAGGAAGTGCGAACAGAAGACTTGCCGCCAGCGATCCTTTGCACAAACACCTTAATTCATCATGAAAAACAATGAACGCAATTTAAAGCATAGAAGTAATAAAATTAAGTATTATGATCTCAGTTATAAATTCTATTGATAAAATATCTAGTCTAAAGTAAAGACCTTACTTGTATGTATATTACCTGCATTGTCAATTTTCACCTCACCTCCATATTACCTGTAGTGACGTCAGTGAGTACCTCGTGATTGGCTAACGAATATCTGACGCTCTCATTGGCTGAAACGACTATGCACCTACATGTGCCTTCCGAACTTCTCTTGAAAAAAAAATCTAACAAACCAACAACGAAGAACTGTGAAAAGAAACTGTCTAAAACAAGTCAGATAATTGCACACATATATAAACACACATTTACTAATTATTTATAAAAAAAGAATCAACTTTTCCTGGTATTATTCTCTGCAAGTAAACTCTGAAACCATAGAAGAGCGAGAGTAACACTTAATTTAGGATATTATGGGTCGGCGTTTCTTTCGTGTGCTTTAGTGACACTTGTTTAATTGTCGTGACCTTTCACGCAACCGTTGGTTGGCTCGCTCTGAATACCCGCATAGGTACGGATGTTACAAGTATCATTACCGTACGATCCTGCGCGTGCACCTGCTTGAGTGGCAGCTTGTTTGAACCACGGATCAGGGTCGCGCGCGCGCGCACACACTCACACACACACACACACACACACACACACACACACACACACACACACACACACACACACACACACACACACACACGACTCGATGGCTCAGTTGGCAGCGTTCGCGGCAGCCACTACGGCAGTCCGGGTTCGAATCCTACCCAGGGCTAAAATAATTTCAGTATCGCTGCGCTGCGAGTCGTTACTCCAACTCTCATGGGCAAGGAGTTGGGTTTGTGTGTACGTGTAAGGTCACAACATTACTCATAGATCGGTCATATATGAGCTCTGAGCTGCTCTCTTTTGGGAGGGTAGTAGCTGTCGATCACGAGTCCAACATGTGATCCAAGACCATGGTGAATCACACACATACACACACACACACACACACACACACACACACACACACACACACACACACACACACACACACACACACACACGCACTTGAATGATTATATTCATGGACACACTCACGGGAGCTAAAACAAATATGAACGTGACTACAACAAAAGGAAAACGTGTCCCTCATTGGATTTCCTACACGAATGCAGCAACATGCACAATTTGCGTAAACTTCACCACGTATTCCATTCATATGTACAGTCGTCTTCACCCATGAGCACTACGTCTTCTTCGAATCTGAAACAAATATTATTCCTATTGATTGCACAGATACGATACGCTTAAGTCTGTCATGTCGCAAAGGACTGGTGGAGGTAGTAAGCTTACGACCACGAGATATGATACGATTTCCACAAGTCCCTGAAAGAAGGAGACATCAAGTATTACAATACTTATGAATGAAAACAACTCCAAGCGAGACCATAGGTGTAAGTACATTTTATGAAACAAGTTTTTTTATGTATAGATGCACGTGTATAGATGTATTTGCAGGTAATCACTTTTTATACATAAGAGAGAATCTATTTTTTTTGTAGAGCCATGCCTAGACGGCCACTCAGCCACTCTATCAGTCAATCAATACCGAGCTTGATGGAGTTGTAGTGTTCTCGCACACAAGTGTAAGTTCCACTGTAAACATTGATAGGCACAAAACTGCATGAGGTCCTGTACAAGTGTGTACTGTTTAGAACGCCCGAACCTGACTCGTGATATATCGAAAAAACACAAATACATACTTTACTTTAGCTGCATTAATACAATTGTGCTTAAAAAAAAAACGCTTTAAAAACAAAAGGAACTACCGTGCCCGAAACTACAATCAATACTCGACAACGAAAGTCGTGTTTGCATTGTGTCGATATGTCATGGGTCAAGTTCATGTATCCACAAAAGTACATACAACAGGGAGCGGTGCATAATATGTCCGTGGAACACGTGGATGTGGCAGCCTACTGCATAAAGGTACGCATAGTCGTTCGTATTCTCTTGTAAATATGCACATGTACAAAGATGCAAATGAGAACGCTCCTGCCTCTCCCCCTTCCGCCTCGCATGCAAATCGAACCGAAATCACTTCCACTGCTCTCCATACCAGCCACATTTCTCTAGCGTGTGTTGAGGAGGTCACGGCTGATTACTCTTCTTATTGAACGCCCATAAGGCGCTCGCAGACCTCACGGACTTAGGCGTTAATGTATGTGGACAGTGATGGGCTTAGACCTTGTGAAACTATGCAAAGAGAAAACGCCTCACCTGGGGTACTGAGCCTCAGTAGACAATCCTCCAATCGATGAGCAAGGACGTGAAGGAATCCTTCCTCGAACTCTGCGTTTTGGTCGAATCGTCGTCCATTAGCTCTGGGCCCCCGGGTAGCTGATGCCTCCTGGCCGATTACCCAACCAGTCCTGCCTTCATTACTTGTGGTGATGTAACGAGGCGGTGCTGAATGCTAACAAGGTCATTACGGGTCGACCTCGCAGTCACCAATTCTCCCTTCCACCCCTTCCTCCCTCTCCCTTTTCCCTGTTTCCTTTAGCGGCCCCCTTTCTCTGCGACCTCTCTCCTGTGCGAGTTCCATTACCCTCCTCCGTTCTGCAAGGTCTTACTTCCTCACCATGTACTCAACACACACGCACACATACACACACACACACACACACACACACACACACACACACACACACACACACACACACACACACACGGACACGCACACACACACACACCATGATCATGTCCTGAGAGGGATCAATTTCTTTCATGATACATCTCATATTTCAACACTTTGTTCAGGGAGTGTGCGCACACGAACGCAAGCACACACACACACACACACACACACACACACACACACACACACACACACACATACACACACATACATATATACATACATACATACATATAGGATTATATAGATACATATATATATATATATATATATATACACATACACATACACGGAAAGATAGGAAAAGTCAGCTAAACTTATAGGTTTTGAGGAAGAGTATGGTACACTCATATAACTTTTCCTCGCAATATTGTGTGGCAAGTTTTCCCCCAGCAACGCCTCTACAAACTATAACAACATCTTTGAGTGCCACTGTTACCTTGAAAACTAATTTTCCTCAAAACGAATACCTAATTCACACATACTCTTCGTCTATTCCGTTCTTCCTTACCATTTTTTTACCATTACTCTACTATAAACCTTTCCCAGGCTACTTAATACACTCTTTATTCTTTGATTCTAGCAATCCTTCTGTAAATTAGTACCACACACGTCTTCTTCCAGTCATGCAGAACCTATACTTTCTTCTTCCCGTCTTTCTCGAAGGTTCTCCGAGTCCATTCGCTCCATCTCTTCCCTATTCTAGCAATCCTTCCTATCACCAATCCTCCCGTGAATTAGTACCACACACGTCTTCTTCCAGTCATGCAGAACCTATACTTTCTTCTTCCCGTCTTTCTCGAAGGTTCTCCGAGTCCATTCGCTCCATCTCTTCCCTATTTTCCATAACACTTTCCCGATTCCTCTAGCCACTCTTGGACTCATTCTTAGTTTAGTGTTTTCGTAGCTTCCATGATAAAATTATCTATATACAATGACTAGAGTTTTATTCATTCATTTATTCATTCATTTATTTATTTATTTGTTTATTTATTTGTTTATTTATTTATTTGTTTATTTTTTATTTTTATTTATTTATTTATTTATTTATTTATTTATTTTTTTTTTTTATTATTTTTTTTTTTTTATGAAGTCGAGGTCACCGCGTAATTTCTTTGTAAGTGAAGAAAGTCGGACTGGGCTTGGGGTAGGATCTACCAAACTCGGTGGTCAAGAATATGAATTCGATCATTTGAATTGAGAAAATATTCTGCAGTACTACTAATGGCACCTAACTCTGACCAATGACGAAACAGAAGGAAGATGAGGAGTCTACGCCAGGAGGCGCTGAATAGCTGCGGCCGAAGCCGCTTTGACGATTTCCAGAACTATGCAAGCGTGTCTTTCGTGGTTGTATTAATACAGTTTTTATTCTTAATATCAGATTAATGATAATGGAACTACTGTATATAGAAAGATAGAAATTAGTCATCAACGGCAATAGGGAACTATTATATATAGAAATATAGAAATTAGTCATCAACGGCAATAGGAAATAAACTTCCTGCAGAGGCAGTGCAATGTAGTTCTGATTCCAAATATCAAAAATAAATCATGCGAAAATCGACTAAAACATATAAATCTGTTTTCCCTAAAAAACCGTAGACTCAGAGGTGACTTGATACGGGTCTTTAAGATTCAAAAAGGAATTGACAACATCAAAAGTGACAAAATTTTCACACTGAATGAGAATCGGACAAGAAACAATGATCTCAAACTGTCCGGAAATAGATTTAATTTGGAAGTAGGTAGAAACAACTTTGTCAACCGTGTAGTTAATGAATGGAATAAACTTCCTGCAGAGGCAGTGAGTGTAGTTCAGTTCGAAGCTTTAAGAATCATTTAGATAAACACCTAAGCAAGATGCTGTAATGATTATCATTTATTTTATATTATTTGTTTATTTGTTTTGTTATCATTTGTCTGTTTATCATTATTTGCTTGATTCTCATTTATTATTAGTTATATGTCAATTTATTATTATTTACTATTTACCTGTTTGTTTATTATTTAACTATACCTATGCATTTATTTATGTATTTTATTTATTTACATTATTATATTTTTCATTTATTCATTTATTTATCTATTATTATTATGATTTTTTTCGCATCCGACCTAGATATGAACCAAAAGGTCTCCTTTCAGCATGCTCCGCCTTTGTAATCCTTTGTATATAGAAAGATAGAAATTAATCATCGACGACTATAGGGAACTACTGTATATAGAAAGATAGAAATTAGTCATCAACGGCAAATATACGTTCGATATTGCTTCAGCTATGCAAGCAGAGTCAAGGGCCAGCCACGGGCTATCAGTGACTGCCTCTCGCCCTGGCTGTCAATACACACTGAGGGTAAAGGGATGACTTTAGCTTTATTTAAACCTCTTAAGGTACATGACACTGGCCCCTGCCCAAATAGAGCAAAGAGCCCGGTCGTCAGATATCCTACTTTCCTAGAATTTATTTGAAAAATTAATAATTCACGTTTTGGATATAATGATCAAGAATATTTATTATTATTTACTATTTATTATTATTTACTATTTACCTGCTGGTTTATTATTTAACTATACCTATGCATTTATTTGTGTATTTTATTTGTTATTTACATTATTATAGTTTTTATTTATTCATTTATCATTATGAATTTTTTTCGCATCCGACCTAGATATGGACCAAAAGGTCTCCTGTCGGCATGGTCCGCCTTTGTAATCCTTTGTAATATGGAGATCTCTTATTTCCTCTCCCCCTATATCTATATTAAAAAGAGTAAAAATCATAACGATTTTGTAAAAGTAACATAGGGCATTAAAGAGAAGCTCCAATTTATCCTAAAAACAAAACTAACTCTTAAAGTTTCAGATTAATACAAATAAATCTTTAGATAAAATAAATCAAAAAGAAGAAAATAATGCATCAGTTGCCACAGAGAAAGAGACGGTTGAAGAGGAACATTTGAAAAGAAATTTATTTTTCAAGCTCTGATCGCGGGATACTAAAGGCCTTTGAATGAAAGAAGATATATGAAAGAGTTTCAGAATTTCTCTGTTATTGAAGCCTTCACACTTGTTGAATCGTGAAGGACCATCCTCCCTTTTGGTGGTTGTATAGCGCAGACAACCGTGAAGAATCGAATGCCTTTGGTCCTTTCAAAACACAGACGAGGAAAGGGTTTCTCCAACCCAGTGGGTCTTTAAGCCTTCAAGTGAACCTAGATATGGACCAAAAGGTCTCCTGTCGGCATGCTCCGCCTTTGTAATCCTTTGTAGTACAACGACTTTCTCCCCTATACTTTACCTCTGTCATATACTTCTTCGGATTGAGGTATACTCTTCGTCTCGTTACTCCCAAAGTATACAACACTGCATCCGCAACAAAAGGGACAGAAAAATAATAAGATACATTAATAACTTTTAAGTTAAGTTTCTGCACAAAATAAATTTTGATAAAGTATATATAAATCCCATTCTTGTATGAGAGAACGACACGGTTAATCAGATGTAACGTATTGCAGACTTACCATATATGATATATTCCTCACCAATCCACAGAAGGCAAATCTATCCACGTGGTGGAGGGGTTTCCTTTGGGTACCCTACATTGTGTACAACAGAGACACTATAAGAGTGTGTCCACACTGCACGCGATTTGCTGGGAGGGTAGAGGGTAGCGGGATCCCTAGTGGATCAGAGGCAAGAACAAACACATGTTATCTAATACGAGTGGCCATACCGGACGCGGGTAGTGGGTTCCCTTCAAGTTTATCCACTACTCGCGTTTGGTATAGCCATTCGTATTAGATAACATGTGTTTGTTCTTGCTTCTGACCCGCTAGGCATCCCGCTACCCTCTACCCTCCCAGCGAACCGCGCGCAGTGTGGACGCTCCCTTAGAGGGATAAAGAACGGCTGGAAAAATAGCAAAACATGCCGGCACTAAAAGTCATCTAGTCAAAAAAAAAAGGAAAATATTTCCCCGGGTTATTAAGTTTTCAATCAAACCTAATCGTCGGGGAACTACAAAAAAGGGAACTCTGTTGATTCCAAAAGAACAATGAAAGCTGGAAATCGAGCGAGACGGTATCAAAAATAGATTAGAAGTAATGATGGTATTGAGGAGGAGGAGAAGGAGGAGAAGGAGGATTTGGAGTAAGAGGAGGAAGAGTAGAAGGAGGAGGAGGAGGAGTAGCAGCAGGAGAAGGAGGAGGAGGAAGAGTAGAAGGAGGAGGACTAAGAGGAGGCAGAGGGTAAGGGGGACAATGGGGAAGAAGTGACGGAAGAGGAGGAGGAGGAAGAGGAGAAGGAGGAGCAGGAGTAGAAGGAGAAGGAGGAAGAGAAAGAATAGAGGGTGAAGATCAGGAAGACTAAGAGGACGCAGAGGGTGAGGAGGGGAAGGGGGAAGAAGTGACGGAGGAGGAGGAGGAAGAGGAGGAGGAGTAGGTGTAGGTTGCGAAGGAAGAGTAGTAAGAGGGGGAGCAGAAGGACGAGGAGGGCGAGAAGGGTGAGGGGGTGAAGGGGAAGAGGTGGAGGAGGGGGGAAGTGATAAAGTGAAGGTAACAGAGCTGGAGGAGGAGGAGGGGAGTGGGAGAGGGAGAAACGTGAGGAGGAGGAGGAGGTGAAGCAATAGCAAGAATGGAACCCTGATGATGATGATGGTGAAGATGATGATTGATGATGATGATTATGACGACGACGACCATGATGATGATAACGATAATGATGATGACAACGACCATGATGATGATGATAACGACAACGACCATGATAATGATGTTGACGATGATGATGATGATGATGATGACGACGACCACGATGATGATAACGATAATGATGATGACGACGACAACGACCATGATGATGATGATGATGATAACGACGACGACCATGATAATGATGTTGACAATGATGATGATGATGATGATGACGATGATGACAACAATGATGATGATGATTATGATGATGGAGAGGAGGACCAGGATGATAATGATGATTACCATGATGGCGATAATGCAGCCTTCCTTAAATGTCTCCTTCATCATTTCTAGGACCACACATCTTCCGGGGCGATAATGTCCTCAAGGGGAAAAATGCCAGTGATTATATATCAGCGACGAAAAAACAAAGCTCTCCTGCAGAATGTGTTACAGTTAAGCCCAGGCAACACATGTGGACCAGAGGTAGCTTAACATCATCGTCGTCGTCGTTGTCGTCGTCGTCGTCGTCATCAGCTTCAGGAACAGCATTATTATTGGCAACGTAATCATAACCATTATCACCATCATCGTTATTATCACCATTATCATTATCATCATCATTATTATCATCATCATCATCTTCATTATCATCATTATCATAATTATCATTATCATCATTATCACCATCATCATTATCATTATCATCATTATCATCATCATTATCATCATCATAACCATTATCATTATCATCATTAACATCATCATGACCATTATCATTATCATCATTATCATCATCATGACCATTATCATTATCATCATTATCATTATCATCATTATCATTGTCACCATCATCATTACCGCTGCCGGTATATTTAACCACTTCCACCACATCTATAGACATGTCTCACTATTGAGGAATTCCCGGAGTTTGTAAATCCTCAGTAATCGGAACTAAAGAGGCTTTGCCAATATGCAATATAATTTCAACGATTTCATAAAGTCCTTCTGGTAACTAGCACTTTCCACATTTGGAAACTTTTCGCCTCGAATATTGGAAACGTCTAAACTTTAAGAAAATTATCTGGACTGTGGGTGTTGGCGTCATTTCCTCCGGCTGCCATGTTCAAACTTAATCTTGCTTACCCTCTTCCCTGCCGAGTGATACCTTTCCTTTTATTCTTCAAGGAGCTAGAGTGTTCTAGTCACGCCCTTCGACGCCATGTTGGTGTCAAAGGGGTAAAAGGGTATCTGTTTTGTTACTTATTTTGATTATTTATCAGTCTCTGTCACATCAATCTTCATTAACCTCAACAAACTTATCACTCTCTTCCTCTTCATTATCAGCCGTACTACAGTCATTGTCGGTATTCGTTAGCATCATAAAATATATTGTGATTTCTGATCTCTATGTTTATATTGAAGTTTATTCTTCTTTCCAACCTTCGACCCACGGGTCAGTGACCTTCGTTTGAGTCGTTAGGTAGCTGTGGAGACTGTTGAATTGGTCGCTTCTACCATTTACTGTTCCCCTTGAAGCTTGCAAGTGCTCCAGGACTGAACCCGAAGAGACACTTAGATTGAGCGAACTGCCACACCTCAGCAAGTTTACTCAGGATCTTGTGTCGTTCCCGTCGTGGTAGCATACCACGGACCTACACACCATCGATCAGGTCTACCTTAACCCTCGTAGCAGGAGAGGAGACCTATTTTCGATGCTATTTTTCCCTCCTTCCTCCGTGCCTCATTTTAATATTCACCAACTTTGAGCCCCGTGAATGCCACGTGACGTCAGCCTCCCACGCCACAACTTTGTCATCAAAGAGTGGCAGAACCAAAACCACCATCTCGGTGGTAGTGGTGTAGTCGTTTCAGCATTTGGTGTATATAATCTAAAATTTCAACTCGTATGAATTCAGTAAACCACGCAAAAATTCAGCTCGACTTTGCGAGGAATGAATTAATAATATCTGAAGTAAAAACGTTGATGCCAAACTTCGTGTTTCGAAAGATTAATAGACCCTGGAAGAGACACAAAACTCTTTTAAAAAATGTGTTTCTCTTTTTATCTCTTGACACGATTGCGTTATTAGCAACAATTAAGAGTGGCATTTAAGAGAACAAGAACGTTGGCTCAAGTAATTGCACACGTGCAAAAAATGACACTACTAATGTTTTCTTTACCATGATCATAAGCGTCGTCGCATTTAAACAACATATCTGACGTCATGTCGTTTCTAATATGGATTTCGACGCTGAAGTGACGTTTATAATGGAGACATGAAGAGATATAATTTCTGTAAATATTGTAGTGAAATCACCACTTATAGAATCAATGGATAGAATTAAGTTATCAAAACATTACTCAAGACATATATTATGAACCGGAGAATAACGACAAAATGAAAAACGGTTTCCAAAGGAAAGTAGAAAACGGAGGCAAAAGAAGAAAGAAAAGATAAAAGTGAAAGGAGAAGGGAAGAGTGAAGTAGAATAAGGAATGATGGAGATTATTGATAAACAGTAGACTTCTCCCCTATGGCTGCCGGTGTCTCAGCTGACCCGTGAACGTTCCTGTGACCTTGGTCGACCTCTATTGCGTCAGCCGCGCACGTGCTGCCGGCCAGCCACCCGGCCAGACCGCTCCCCCCCCCTCCACCCACCGCCAGCCAGGCGGGCAGAGGCTCGATCGATTTCAACCAGGGAAAGTGGTGGAGGAAGAGATGGTGGTGGTGGTGATGGTAGTGGTGATAGTGGGCGTAGTGGTGGTGATTATGGTGCCCTTAAAATTGGTGGTGGTAGTCCTGATAATGATGATCATGGTGGTGGTGATTGTTATGATGATGATAGTGGTGGTGGTGATGATGGTGATAGTGGCGATGGTGGTAGTCGTGGTGGTGGTGGCAATGTTGGTATTGATGGTGGCAGTAGTCGTGGTGTTGGTGGTGGTTTTATAGTTGGTGGTGGTGGTAGTATTGGAATTAATGCTGGTGGTTGTGGTGGTGGTAGTCTTGCTGGTGGTATTTGTAGTAGATATTTAAGACACAATAAATAAACAATGTCAATAGGAGCTCATAACGTTTGTGAGCACATGGAGTGTAGGAACCGGCCGGAAAATACGGGGAGCCGGCGACAGAAATAGAAGAAGAAAAAGAAAAATCCTAACAAGGGAAGAATGGGTAGCTTGGTCAAATTGGTGACAAAGACGGTGGTATGCCATCACCGTCTTTTTTATATAGAAAATATTCGAAATTAATATTTCGGTACTGGCGTTAATGTCTGTTGTTATAATGGCAATGATAAATAGTTCCCCAGCTTTACCATTCGCCAAAAGTGGTCCTAATCTCGTTGATGGCAGAATTCGCAGTAATAACGAAAGTATTATCAACGCTGTTTGTCATAAGGTAATGCAGCTGATATTGATTCCACACCCGTGGCGACATCAACTTTAACGGGAACTGTTTTGATACATGCAAGGACTCCCTGTGTTCGTCAGGCAGCGAATGCCGACGCCAAAGTCATCTTGGCAGATGGCGACAGAAATCCCCGGCTTGAGGTCTAGTAAGCGAGAGGACCACAGAACCGTCCTTCCGGGAAGGAGAAAAAAGAAGAAAATCTCCTTTTCTTCAGGCTCGAGTACCGGAAAGAATGAAACGTCTTAATAAGTACAATTTCATTATGTTCACACGCGCGTGTGCGTGCGCGTGTATGCATCGTATGTGTGTGTGTGTGTGTGTGCGTGGTTGGGAATAAATGTGTGTATGATTATGGGTGCGGGTGGGGTGGTGGGAGGTGTATATGTGCATGAGTTCACATTTATGTATGTATATATGTATGTATGTATATATGTATGTATATATGTATGTATGTATGAACGCATGTATGTATATATGTATATATTTATATATGCATGCATTTATGCATGAATGGATGTATACATTTATTTATCTATATAGACACATTTATGTATGTATGTATGTATACACCCACATAAATGGAATATAGGGTATACTAGCACGTACCCTAGTAACCTCAATATATCCACGTGCATACCTGCGCTAGCTTTTTTTAATTTCTGCACATGTCTGCGTACAAGAATTTATGATGACTTAAGTTCTCATTTTGAGATGAGAAGGTGTGTGTACGTGAGCCCAAGCATGTACTCCTACTGTAGCAGACTCTCCTCCTGTCTCAACTATCTAAGCAATCGATCAGTGCCCTCGCATGCAGGTATGCGATTAAAGGGAGTGTGTGGTACAGGAATAACCCTGGCACTCGTTCCATCACTATCCAAGCATTTCCATTTTCAAATTCATTCTCGTGTTCTGTAATTCGTTACATCTTGATTCGAAGCTATAGTTGTTTCTGTGGGGTAGAGATAAGCTTTGTAAATAATCCTGCCGGTCTACTGGGTTTTAAAGAACAGCGTCGACGGATCCAGTAAGCTCATTGTCTGGAGTATTGTACAGAACTAGCAGCTCCCCCCCCAACACACTCTACCTCACCCCAGACTCACAGTGCCGTGCACCACTTCTTTTTGCAACATCGGGTGACAGTCGGACGCCATCGAACACATACAAGTTTAACCAGCTGACTACTATTCTATGCATAAGTTTGGCATCAATAGCAGAGCAGGACAGCATGAAAGATAAATACAAAGACATTGCGTTGCGTTATATTGGGTTAGTTTGTGTTGGTTTAACTTTGGTCAGTTTGGGTTGCGTTAGGTAGGGTTACTTTGGGCCGAATTGGGTTGTGTTCTGTGTGTGTGTGTGTGTGTGTGTGTGTGTGTGTGTGTGTGTGTGTGTGTGTGTATGTGTGTGTGAATGTATATATGTACGTATATTAGTGTGCTTGTGTGTATTTGCTTCATTATACTTACCAAATTATAATATTTAGAAAAGGAGTATTGTTAGCGGGATCCTATCTCTTACACTCCAATTGCCAAATCTTCGCTTAAATTACATTTATGATTACAATTTTGTCTTTCACTATAGCCTTTAATTATC
>NC_134809.1:13068381-13090881 GCF_046742065.1 Oratosquilla oratoria
GTGTAGTAAGCGCTGACACTATCAGTTGTTTAAAAAAACGGTTAGACAACTTTATGGATGGGAATAACAGGTGGTAATGGACATGGAACTGCCTAGTATAGGCCTCATGTTCTCTTGCAGTCTCCTTTATTCTTATGTTCTTATATAAAAAGAAATGGCCTAACACCAGGATCCTAGAAAATTTAGATATTAACATCTTTCCAACTAAATATTACGTCATTCAGAATAAAATAGTGTTTACAGTTGGTAATCCAACTTAGCAAATCTCTTATTCCATGCGAAAAAAGTTTGTGTGGGACAGTATCAAACGGCTTTTCAAAGTCCAAATATATCAGACCTATAATGTCCCGCTTTCTGTAGTTAACGATAACTTTAACTATCTCCTAATCCCTTCGTTTTGATGGCGTTTCTTGTGGTGAATATATTCGTTTGGCGTTACACAAATAACGAGTTACTTTTTCATCTTAGATCAATCTCAAACAGTATTTCATTTCAAACTCCCTAAAAGATCATTATGTGTGTGTGTTTGATATTCGACACGGCCTTGGATCACGTGTTGGAATCGTGATCGACAACTATTACCCTCCTTAATGAGACCTAAGAGATATTATGTGTGTGTGTGTGTGTGTGTGTTTGATGTTCACCGCGGCCTTGGATCACGTGTTGGAATCGTGATCGACAGCTATTTCCCTCCCGAATGAGAGCTCAGAGCTCGTATGACCGATCTATGGGTAATGCTATGACCTTTCACACACACACACACACACACACCCAACTCCCCGCCCACGAGAGTCAGAGTAACGACCCGAAGCACAGCGATACCGAAATAATTTCGGCCGTGGGCAGGATTTGAACTGGGTACTGCGAGCACTATCGTACTTCACAGTCCAGCGCTCTACCAACTGCGCCACCGAGAGTGTGTGTGTGTGTGTGTGTGTGTGTGTGTGTGTGTGTGTTTGATGTTCACCGCGGCCTTGGATCACGTGTTGGAATCGTGATCGACAGCTATTTCCCTCCCGAATGAGAGCTCAGAGCTCTTATTTACGTGTGTGTGTGTGTGTCAACCTATTAATGTGCCTTCATATATACAGTCAACTATCTTACGCAACCATCCATTTGCGGAACCACAATTTTTTAATATTACTGGTTCGATTACGAGACCATAATATGAATCCCAAAATTATCTAGACCTTAATAATGTATGTAAATTATTTAGAATATCATTCAGTTAAGAATTAAATATTGTTGATTGGCGGAATTATTAATATCTTTGGCCACATAAGGATGGAAACTACAGAAGTCGCCCATTAATCATTCTCTTATTATCGTCTCGTGCAATGTTCGTTCATTATAAAACACCATATACTTTAAGGGGTAACTACATTATATGACATTCAATGATATATACATTTCAGTCTAATTCATTTCTTTGTATTAAAATTAAAGTTAATTATATGACTTTTCATGATATATACATTTCAGCCTAATTCATTTCCTTGTATTAAAATTAAAGTTAATTATTCATCATTCTCATATTAAATTGTTGAGTAATTTCAAAATTTCATTAAATCGGTGGTTCAATAGAAAAATCCTCATTCCAATTTCGATTACCTCTACTTTTCATCATTCCGACATTTTGTTTATTGCAAGGCTTCATTCAGTCCCAGTTATTCGAATGCTTATTTCAATCACGTGGAATGGTGTTCGTGACGTTTAAGTCACAGAGATCTACTTCTGGTAATCAAAGTATCGAAACACCAAGTTTTGACTTACGGTAAATTACAAGCTATTTAATCATGTGTGGGTGTGTGATTATATATATATGTGTATATATATATATATATATATATATATATATATATATATTCACATATATTGGGGACAGGTTTTCTCTGACAATTCTGATTAAAATCAACTGTATTGGATCTTTTGATGATTTTAAGGTAGCTATTGTTGAGAGGTACAAAGTAAAGAACAAGGAAGCTAAGCATAAGATAAAGGAAGCAAAGAGGAGAGCAGATGTGAAATGGGGTAAGAGTATGACAGAAATTTTTGAAAGTAATAAAAAGATGTTTTGGAAGGAAATTAAAAGAGGAAGAGGAGGCGAATCAAGTAGAGAAGAAAAGGTAAAAGGTGCAGATGGAGAGATGATAATAGAAGAGAAGGCAGTGAGAGGAAGGTGGGCAGAGTATTTTAGGGAGTTGCTAAATGTGAAGGAGGATAGGGAGGGAAAGGTAGTTGCAGTGGGAAGCGCTAAGAAAATGAGAGTGATGAATGAGGAAAATGGAGGAGAAATAGGGAAGGATGAAGTGAAAGCAGCTGTTAAGATGATGAGAACAGGTAAGGCACCTGGGTTGGATGGATGCCATGCAGAATGTCTGAAGAAAGGAGGTACAGTTATGGTGGACTGGCTGGTGAGGTTATTTAATGTTTGTTTAAGAGAGGGTAGAGTGCCGGAGGACTGGAGGAGTGCCTGTATAGTTCCGCTTTACAAAGGAAAGGGGGACAAGTGTGAGTGTAGTAGTTACAGAGGGATCAGCTTGTTGAGTGTAGTTGGGAAGGCTTATGGGAGGGTCTTGATTGAGAGGATTAGGAGAGGAACAGAGGGAGTAATTGGTGAGGAACAGTGTGGTTTTAGGACAGGTAGGGGATGTGTAGATCAGATTTTTGTGGTAAGGCAGATATGTGAGAAAGCTATAGGAAAATATAAGGATGGTTTTGGGCTTTTATGGATCAGGAAAAGGCTTACGACAGGGTAGACAGGAAGGCACTGTGGGAGGTACTGCAGATATATGGGATAGGAGGAAAACTGTTAAGAGCAGTCAAGAGTTTTTATGAGAGTAGTAGAGCTTGCGTTACGATTAGAAATGGAGAGAGTGAATGGTTTGAGGTAAAGGTGGGACTTCGTCAGGGATGTGTTATGTCGCCCTGGCTGTTCAATCTTTACATGGATGGGGTGGTGCGAGAGGTGAATGCAAGGGTAGTGGGTCAGGGGTTGGAGATGATTAAAGAAATTGGAGAAAAGTGGGAGGTGAGCCAGCTGTTGTTTGCTGACGACACTGCGCTTGTAGCAGGATCAGAAGAGGGATTGAGGAAGTTAGTGACAGAGTTTGAGAAGGTGTGTGAAAGAAGGAAGCTGAAGATAAATGTGGGCAAAAGTAAGGTGATGAGATGTACATGGGGAGAGAGTGACAGTAGGCTGGAAATGAGCATTAAGGGTGAGAAACTGGAGGGACTAAATGAAATCATTCATTTCTCTCTGATGAGTAGCATAGCTTACTTTTAGTACTGTTGTATGTCGACTTGTTTAAATATCTTCTAGTAACAGAGGAAACTGTTGACTATCATGCACCGAAATTTAGAGTTTTCCACCTCGATCTGGTGTAGAATGCGGGCTGTTTCTTCATTGGAGGTTTGGAGAATAATGAGGAAAGTTAGCCAAGTATAAGTATTTATATCCGGTCACGGGATCAAGCCACCCGAGCACAGCTGAAGCTCGATGCTGATTGGCTAGCAGGTAGGCCGTTGAACCCTGTAGCTGGTCGGGAGCTCGGACCCATCCTAAGTGCTGATTGGTTGAATGGTGGGTTTGGTCAATGGTGTTTTGTTATATGGTGTGTCTTTCATGTGGGCGTGCGGATGGCAAAATATCATTTTGCCATCTACACCCTGAAGAAGCCTTAGATCGAAATGAAAAACTCCCCAACCATTCCGTCTACTGGTTCATCCCTTACTCTAGCATTGAGATCTCCCAATACCACTACATTGACATTTCTCCCAAAACTCTCTATGCACTCATTTAAATCTATCCAAAAAAGCCTCCCTTTCCTCTACACTCTTCTCACTACCAGGCCCATATGCACTTACAAAGACCCACATCTCCCTTCCCAGTTTCACCTTCATCCACATTAACCTTGAAGAAACCTCCTTCCACTCCACCACATGCTTACCTATCTCTTCACTTACTAATATAGCCACCTCTTCTCTCACTCGTCCTCTCCTCACTGTCGACACTTTCCCCACTACACTCTCAAACTCACCCCCTACCTTTCAACTTAGTTTCACTCAGCTCCAGCACATCCATTTTCCTTCTCACAAATGTACTGCCCATCTCTTCCCTTTTACTCACATCTGTACCACACCCACGCACATTAAAGGACCCAAACCTTAAGGTTGTGATTGGAGAACTTGTCACAGGCCCTCTGTATCTTAACATTAACATATAGATAATAATTTTTTCTCTGGTGATGGAGACAGCAAGATTCAAGAATAGGGATCGCACCGTGGTAAATCGGCAGGGTAAAAGGGTTATTACACTGGGCTATTTTTCCTCCGACATCCTACCTCCAACCTCCATTTGAATAAGTAGTATATGACTTCGCTTACATAAGTCTAGACCTCTCTAAGAACATCTCAATAGTATGTCTAGCATTCGCACAATCTCTTATTCATCATTCAGCTTTGCTATATATAACGGAAAGATATTTTGATATTTGGAGATTTGAAAAATGAAATATTGTAACCGAAGTCGCTTTTACTTAAACGAACTCTCAATTGTCGGCGCTGGTGAAGAAACCCGTGGAATAAGCCCAGTGTGATAACCCCTGTACCGGGTGGCTACAAGAAATGAAAGTCAATTTAGTGGGAAGTACACTGTAATCTCTGGTACCACTGACAACTAATGCGTGTGAATACAAAGAGAGCTGGCTCCCAACTGACGCCAAGCCAGTGTTGCCACCTAGCGCGAAAACGTGCATCGCATTTTACGATATCTAATATAATTACAAATATACACAATGATTACACATAATTACAATAAATAATAAAACAACAAACAGCAAACATATGACAACTTTATAAAGAGGAGGAAACATATAATTCCCCAAATAAGCAACACACCAGTACAATGTACAATAATGGTATGATATACAACATACCACGCTAACACACGGCTTAGGTTAGTTTCAGGTGCCTGGCCGTGCGGTGACCTGCCCCTCGCTGCGCCGTCTTTGACATCATGATTTATAGAAAGGGACCCACACTTTTTCCCCGAAGTACTGAGAAGGGAGGTTTGGCTTATTATCTAATTAATTTCTTATTTTTTTATCTATCTATTTATTTATTTATTTATTAACTCGTTAATTTGTCTATTTGTTCATTTGTTCAGTTATTTTTTATTTACTTATATGTATTATTTATTTATCTATTTATCTTTTCATTTACTTATCTCCTCATTCATTTGTTTATATGTTTATCTATTTGTTTGTTCACTTATTGATTTATATGTTTATTCGTTTATCCATCTATTTGTAAATTCATCAATTTATTCGTTCAATAATTTTTATTTATAATTTTATTTTTATTTATTTATTCATCTATTTCATTTATTCGTTTATCCTTTTTTTCGCTTATCTTTTCATTTAATTATCGTTTTTCATTATTTATTCGTTTATCTATCCATCTGTTTTTTCATTTATTCATTAATTTTTATTAATTGATTTGTTTATTTATTCATTTCCATTATTTTTGTTTTGAGGAGTGAGTGCTGTCCCAACCATCCCCCTTTATAAGTGATAAATCCCTGGTAGCTACACAGCAATCCCTCTGTATTAGTTAATGAGGAATCGAACAAAACGAATTAGAATTTATAGATGACGAAAGGAGAAACTAGAGAGGAAGATCCACGAAGGCAGAATGCTAGAGCCCCTCTCTCACCTCATTACCAAATAAGGAAATACGAGGGGACGAGGTCGAGCCCCTGGGAAGTCTGGGGAGATCGATAAAGAACACATCAGAGGGTGAAAAGGGTCACAGAGAAGGGAAAAAAGAATGTGTTAATTTGGAGGAACGGAAAAAGGAAGTAGAATAGAATTTAGTGAGAGAGAGAGGGAGAGGGAGAGAGAGATGGAGAGAAGGAGAGAGAGAGGGAGAGATAGATAGAGAGAGAGGAAAAAAGAATATTTTAATTGGGAGGAACGTAAAAAGGAAATAGAAGAGAATTTGGTGAGAGAGGGAGAGGGAGAGAGAGATGGAGAGAAGGAGAGGGAGAGATAGAGAGGGAGAGATAGATAGATAGAGAGAGAGAGAGGAAAAAAGAATATTTTAATTGGGAGGAACGAAAAAAGGAAATAGAATAAAATTTAGTGAGAGAGAGAGGGAGAGAGAGATGGTGAGGAGAGAGGGAGAGATAGAGAGAGAGAAAGAGGCAGGCTAAGGAGATCGATAAAGAACACATCAGAGAGTGGAAAGGGTAACAGAGAAGGAAAAAATAATGTGTTAATCTGAAGGAATGGAAAGAGGGTGTAGAATAGAATTTAGTGAAAGAGGGATAGGAAGAGAGAGAGAGAGAGAGGCAGGCTGTAGGGAGGGGAAAAAGAATTGAGAAAGAGAAAGAAGTTAGGTGAGGAGTAGAAGGAGAAAAGATATTTATCGAGTGATAAAAAAAAAACGATATTTTGGAAATTAATTGTTTAGACAAGATTTGGTAGATGACCTACAAATGGAAACCGTCAACAGGAATATGCTTCCTCAATATGATTTTATTCCTGATATAATTGTATATATTCTTTTTTATTGTACCTCAAATTGTCAGCAGTTCCATCTGGAAATGCCGTTTTCTTTTTCCACGTTTTCTTAGTCTGTCTCTTTTTAGCAATATCTTTCTGTTTCTTTACCAAGCACAATTTAGCTAATTTGTTAACGTTTATCTGTCTAAAAGGGATGTTGATATAAATCGCAAGTGCAAAGAAAGAGCAGGTGAAACTGTGAGGGATTTAGTATCGTAGCCACAGAAAATGGGACAATAATGAAAGAAAATGGAACACAAGGAAAAGTCGTCGAGAAACGAAGGGACGGTCGCCGTTCGGGGTCACATGGGTGACCTAAGGTGACCTAAGTTGACCTCTCCGAAGGGGTCGGGTCAAGACGGTATCAAGAACAATAGTTAACTATCTATTTTATTTATCATTATTTATATTATTTTAATTTTTATTTGTTTATTTATTATCTATATTATGATTTTTATTTATTTATTTATTCATTTATTTATCATTATAATTTTTTTTCGCATCCTACCTAGTTATGGGCCAAAAGGTCTCTTGTCGGCTTGCTCCTCTTTCGTAATCCTTTGTATTTATTTTGTTTATTATTATTTACATTGTTATCATTTTATACATTTATTGATTTATTCATCATTATGATTTTTTTTTTGGCACCAGACCTAGTTATGGGCCAAAAGGTCTCCTGTCGGCATACTCCTCTTTTCTAATCCTTTGTAATCTAAACTCCAGTACACAGAGGGTTAACCGGCACAGGTTCAAACCCTCTCCACTCTCGAAGAGGATTATGTGCAATTAAATGTTATTTGCATTTTTTCAGTGATAATCAGGACTTCCGTTCTTGGGAATGATATTACGCCGAAGTAATGAAGTCGTCGAGAGCTGGTAAAGGAGGGATTTATGGAAGGAGATATGTCTCAATAATATTAATAATAATAATAATAATAATAATAATAATAATAATTTTATTTGGTATTGAACCAATATACATGAAGTGCAGATAATGAAAAGAACACAGAGTTCGAAATAACAATTACAATTGCCGTACGTCTCGTATTATAAAACAAAGCTGCTTGGCTCTACTCCGTTTGAATATTACTAGATTTTTTTAAGATATCGACTGAATTATGTTGTCAATAACCGATGAACGGATAATACCCCAAAGGACAAAACCCCAATCGGCAGGTTAGGTTAGGTTAGGTTACGTTAGGTTACGTTACGTTAGATTACGTTAGGTTACATTAGGTTAAGTTACGTAAGATTACGTTAGGTTACGTTACGTTAGATTACGTTAGGTTACATTAGGTTAAGTTACGTAAGATTACGTTAGGTTACATTAGGTTAAATTAAGTTAGATTACGTTAGGTTATCTCCTCCCCCCCCAATTTTCCTGTTGGGGTTTTGTCTTTCATGTAGATTGGGGTTTTGTCATGCGTTCAACCCATACAGGGGATAAAGCAGCGAGTGGAGTTAATGGAAGGAAGAATCAGGTACAGGGAAAGAAGAGGAGGAGGAGGAAAAGGTGAGAAAATTGAGAATTTAGAAAAGGAAAAGAAAAATCAGAGAGAGAGAGAAGGTAATGAGGGGACAGCGCAGGTATATCGTGACACTTGAGAGGTTTTTACAGAAAAAAGAAGTCGAAGAAATTCGCGCGAGAAGGAAGGCGGAGGAGAAGGCGAGAGACAAGGAAACAGGAATCACAGAACAGATGGAGACTTGGTGGAAGGGCGATGAGGAGAATAAAGAGACACGAGGAGGGTGCAAGGGAGCAGAAGAGGTGGCTCTCTCTGGATCCAAAAAAAGAGAGAAAAAAGAGAGAAAGATCCCTATTATGGGCAAAGTGCCTGAGGACAGTGAAGGGTAGAGAAGGTTCTGAATCGAGGGGTGGGTGGTAAGAAGGCGAATGGAAGACCGAGATAGATGGATGGTAGATGGTGGTTTGGAAGAAGGAGGAGGAGGGGGAGGAGGAGGAGGTGGGGGGAGGAGGAGAGGAGGAAGCTGGAGACGGGACGACTTGAAACCCAAACCATAAAAAGTTATTACACCATAAACCTTTCTGCGTTTTGCTTCCCCGCCGCATCTTGTCCCAGTCCCCCTACCGCGTCCCAGAAGAAGGAGGAGGAGGAGGAGCACAGGCACGAGGGCGAGGACGAGGATGAGGAAGAGAAGGAGAAATACGAAGATGATGACGAGGAGTAGGACGAAGAGGAATAGGAACAGGACGCGGCTGAAGACGAGGAGGAGGAGAAAGACGAAGACGAGGACAAGGATAAAGACGAGAATGGGGAGGGCGAGGATGAGGAAAATGAGAAGAAGGAAGAGAACGAGAGGAGATGGGAGAAGAGGAAAAGGAAGAGGACAAGGAGGAGATGGGTGAAGAGGGAGGGAATAAAAACGAGGAAGAAAAGTTAGAGGGCGAGGACGAGGAAGAGAAGGAAGAGGATGAGGAGGGGAGGGGCAAAGAGAGGGAGAATGAAGACGAGGAAGACAAGGAAGAGGACAAGGAGGAGAGAGACGAAAAGGAGCATAATGAAGACGAGGAAGAAAAAGAAGAGGACGAGAACGAGGACGAGGAAGCGAAGAAAAAGGACAAGGAGGAGAGAGGCGAAGAGAGGGAGAATGAAGACGATAAAGCGAAGGAAAAGAATGAGGACAAGGACGTAAAGGGGAAGGACGAAAACGAGCAGGACTAGGAAAAGGATGAGGAGGAGAAGGAGGAGGAAGAGAGGGAAAAGGAGGAGGAGAAGGAGGAAGACGACCTGGGACGAGGTCATAAATCCGAATGGTCCCGCAGCAGGTCTGCAGGGTGACGGGGTCATCCGAGGGTACAATACGAAATAGCTTCAATAAGATACAATCGAGATCAATAATCAGCGGATCTTTTGTGCTGTTGTATCTCGTAGACGTGGTCCCATCTCCTTTTGATCTTCAAGGCCGAAGCCGTGGTCATCGCAAAGCCATCCGGACGCGGCCTTTCCTCCCCTGAGATGACCTTGTTAGCAACCCCAACCGACCGCCTTCCGTAGAGGAGGCGCGAGGGTGGAATGGCGGGAAGGGGAGGCAAAGATAGCGGTGGTGGTGGTGGTAGCGGTAGTGGTGGTGGTGGACGTGGTGGTGGCAGTGGTCATAGTGGTTTAAAAAAGGGAGATAGGCATGGACAAATATGCTCGGAAACCCAGGCACTGCAACTGCATTTGAGGAAAAAATGTACGAGGTCAGTTGACCTTGTACGTTCTAGTCCTTTGATCTTGGAAGACGTGCACTGTATACGCGGAAGAACGTACGTATGGTCACCTGAAGATAGAGAAATTGCTCCTTCTCGCTGCACAAATGGGTTCCCTCGATTGAACGATAACTGGTGGCAATACGAACGAATGGATAAGACATGAATAGACGTGAATGTGTTAACCCGTCTTTGTGCCGTAGGATTCGTAAATTATTCGAAATGTTTCGTCTGATTCCTGATACGCCATGTGTCCAGAGGAACAGACAGGAATGAATGAATCTGAATTATGTCCATTCAAGTACAAATGAGTAACATGTGCACGTACGAATGTAATCACGTATAGGTACACACACACACACACACACACACACACACACACACACACACACACACACACACACACACACACACGTACGTGCGGGAGCGCATCATAACTAGTTTTGAATTTGCTTATGATTATAGCTTAAGCCATTTCAGCTCCAAAACTATTCCAGGAGTTGATGTGTCTATATGGGAAACTTTGCTTCTTGAAATAATTTAAACTTTAACTTAATTTGTTCCTCGTGAATCTCTCCTGTTAAAGATTTTTTTTCCTTTCAGTTTTATCCATTCCCTTTAATGATCTGAATACTACAATAAATTCACTTGCTCCTATTCTTTATTTTGTTGTTGGGAGGATCAATTTTTTCAATCTTTCTTCATATGTCTTAAATACAAGGCTGAAGCCCGATTTGCAGACCTGGGCGCGTTACCCCCGGACAGGTAGTGCGTTACCGAAAAATCTATATATATAGATGTATACATATACGCATTGTATATATACATGTATATATATATATGTATATGTATATATACATATATGTATATACATATATGTATATATATATATATATATATGTATATATACATATATGTATCAGACAATCTCCTTGACAGTGGCGCACGGGATTCGAACACGCTGTACTTGGAAGCAAATTTCCAAGACACCCGCCTTACTCCGCTCGACCATCGACGGTATAAAACCTTGACAACTCATAGTCAATCTGACTATCGAGATTGGGGAGGGCGCTCACTGCACCCCATACACACCATTTCACCCCAAGGCCAACCGCAGGCGTGGGAGGGGTAAGGACCGGAACGAATCCCTTTCACGCTTATCGCCAACTTAACTATATGAGAAATTCGCTAGTGAACAGCGACATCAATCTGACAATCTCTGTCAAGGAGATTGTCTGATTGATGTCGCTGTTCACTAGCGAATATCTCGTATAGTTAAGACTAAAGATAATACAAAAAACAAGTGAATACAGCTGAGACTAAAGATAATACAAAAACATGAATAAATACAACTGATGCACAGGCATGTTCTGGGAAAGGGTGACAATAATAAAAGGGTTCAATTCACGATCAATGACTTTTTCTACAAGAAATTGTGTTAAAAAAACAACGCTCCTGGGTGTTCAACCATTGCCAATACAAGAATACCTACTCCGCGTGAGTTAGGTCCGACGCGTGTTTACAATTCCTTCTAGCGCAAACCCGCTAGGTACTTACATAAATACATACACGTTTATATATACATTCTAATTATACATACACAGGCTCCCATAACAGGCAGGACTAGGGACAACACCATGACGCTAACACCCTAAACTAATGGGAGATAACCAAAGAACCACCATTAGATAGACGCCGCCACTGCGACACCATTAGCCACACCTCGAGGGGCTGACCGGCGGCTCTAATAAGCTCGTTCCCCAGTCAATGGACTCTTAATGGAAATGAGCATCGGCAGCGACACTGGGTCAGACTGGGTCAGACCTTCTGGCCCAGGAAAAGGGGAAGAGAGGAAGTGTGGGGAGGCGTGGAGGTGGATAAAGGGCAAGGAGGGGCAAGACAGGGAAGAAAGGCTAGCTCAGGAAAAGGGGAAGAGAGGAAGTGTGGGGAGGTGTGGAGGTGGAGAAAGGGCAAGGAGGGGCAGAACAGGGGAGAGGGGCAACGGGAGGGAGGGGGAAGGAAATACCTGATAAAGGCAACAGGAGGAACCATGTACAGCTGCCTCCACTTGTATGTACTACAGCAGCTACCGGTGTCCTGTTCTTCCGGGTAGGTGTAGACGATGAATATCTTTTGGTCGTAAATTTACAAAGGATTACAAAGACTACAAATTTGGAGCATGCCGACAGGAGACCTTTTGGTCCATATCTAGGTCGGATGCGAAAAAATCATAATAATGATTAATCAATAAATGAATAAATAAAACTATAATAATGTAAATGATAAATAAAACGTCCTAATTTTCGTCCCAAAAGCCTTAAACGTGATCGTGAATGTTTAACCTGAAGAAATGCGCTTGCTACGGCTTCATAGAAAACGGCATCCAGTGTAGCACTTAAGAACGAAGACGACATCACACGACACTACAAACAAAAGAAAACGCAACTGGAAGGAAAGAAAAGATAAGAAAGCGAGGAGGTGAGATATTTTAAGGAATTGAAAAGGGAGGAAAAATAATGGAGAAAACAGAAATATAGTTACAATATAAAGAAAAAGTATTTAAAGGGTAGAAAACGAAGAGGAACGGAGACAGGAATGAAAAGGAACGAGGAAGGGGAGAGAAGAAAAATGAGACACGTGGGGAGATGTTTCCTTACTAAGGACAGAAAAGGAAATGGATGACAGGAATATGGCGGGGAGGAAAATAGAGAAGGGGAAAGAATAGAAATTGAAGAAAAAGAGAGAAACCAGAGGTGAGGAAAGAAGAGAAGGAGTGGGGAGATTGGAGCAAATTGGTGGGACGAGGAGGAGGAGGAGGAAGAGGGAGGTGTCACTGTTAATACAGACAGAAGGGGAAAAGAGAGGGCCAAGGACACAGAAAAGAGAGAGAGAGGGAAGAAGGAACGGAGGGAAGGAGAAAAGAATGGAGGAAAGGATAGAGAGACGACGACAGGAAATATGGACAAGTTTTTGTGTTTAAAGAAAAGTTTCACAGAGAGTGTTGTGTCCTTGATTGAGGACCACAATGGAAATAAGCTTACATGCTTTTTTGTGTTATTCTCGGCATTTGTAATTGTTATTTCGAACTGTGTTATTTTCATTACCTGCACTTCATATATATTGATTCAATGCTAAATAAATTATTATTATTGTTATTATTATTATTATTATTATTATTATTATTATCATTATTATTATATTATATAGGTTCGTACGCGACATTCATTTAGATTTTTCTCTTTATACTCAAGGCTGTATAACTGTTTCATGATTTCAAGTAACTGATGTACGGGATTGATATATCAAACTATGATAAAATAAAATATTGTATTTCTATCCATCTTGATTTTGAAGACGTGTCTGACTGGCCGCTAGCAAGAGAATAGCGAGAGTACAAAAAGCCAAATGACATTAATAGAGACAGACTTGCTAATTACCACTCTTTTGCCGCGAGGACCGGCTCATTTATTTTTTTCGGCTACTCAGCTAAAAGGAACTTTCCGCAATTAACAGTGTAAAATCCTCTTCGTCTTTTTGTCCCCATTGGCTGAGACGCAACTGGAGTTGTCTCCGGCACCGGCGCGTGAAGGTGACAAACTAGAGATGACGATTCGAGTCCGTACGGGTGCGTCCACACTGCGCGCGGTTTGCTGGGAGGGTAGAGGGTAGCGGGATGCCTAGCGGGTCAGAGGCAAGAACGAACACGTGTTATCTAATACGAGTGGCCATACCGGACGCGAGTAGTGGATAAGCTTGGAGGGAACCCGCTATCTTCGTCCAATATGGCCACGCTTATAAGATAACATGTGTTTGTTCTTGCCTCTGACCCGCTAGGCATCCCGCTACACTCTACCCTCCTAGCAAACCGGAGCAGCGGGCAGGATACAGGAATGACCTGTCATCCACGAGGAGCTAAGATAAGAGGGAGGAGAGGGGTGGAGGATGGGAACGGAATACGTAGGAGTGGCTACGATCCTTTTGAATTGGCTACCTCCCGTATAAGATGGAATAATCCCTTTGTACATAGACAATGAACACATCCTTATCTTCTTCGTGGTCCCTGATAACATTAGATTTCAGTTTATTTTCGTTGTTCCCCTAAAGCAGTTCATAATGGTTGTCATATAAAATCTAACGTTTGATTGATTGATTTATTTCATTTCTATTTTATTTATCTATTATTCTTTATTTATTTATTTATTTATTTATTCATTCATTTTTAAAAATGTCTATATTTTCATGTATTTTGATATTCCTGACAAAACACGTTAATCTCTCTCGTTTGAAGCCTCTGTCCTAGAAAGGAAGTGGTAGATATTCACAAACGCAGTTACACATGCACACACACACACACACACACACACACACACACACACACACACACACACACACACACACACACACACACACACACACACACACACACACACACACTGACACGCAGTTGGATCTGTACATGAATTTGAGGCTGGGTATGATAATTACAGGAGACGAGACCCAACAATTGTTGCTCCTGTATACTACAATTAGGTAAATACACATACGCACACACACGCACACACACACAGACACATACATACACACACACATGACTCGTGGCGCGGTTGGTAGAGGTCCCTGCTGCCACTACGGAGGTCCGGGTTCGCATCCCGCCCAGGGCTGAAATAATTTCAGTACCACTTCGCTGTGAGTCGTTACTCCAACCCTCGTGGGCGGGGAGTTGTGTGTGTGTGTGTGTGTGTGCATGTAAGGTCACAGCATTACCCATAGATCGGTCATATATGAGCTCTGAGCTCTCTTTCGGGAGGGAAATAGCTGTTGATCACGAGTCCAACACGTGATCCAAGACCATTGTGAACCATGGTGAATCACACACACACACACACACACACACACACACACACACACACACACACACACACACACACACACACACACACACACACACACACACACACACAAACTGAAGGCCTTTGTCATAGAGGCCAACTGGCTGATATTGGCGATATATAGGTCAGTTGGCTACAAGGCAGCTGGTACAGCTCCAACAGCCTCGAGCAAGCTTGACCACCTGTTCGTAAGAGCACCACTTTGGCGCCTGTCTGTCTAAGCTGGGTTCCCCCGGCCCTTCCCCGTTACTGCTGACCCCCCACCCCACCCCCTCGTAGCCATTATGTCAACCAACGAAGAAGCCCCACACCCTCTCTCCTCCTCCTCCTCTTCTTCCTCCTCCTCCTGTTCCTCCTCTTTCTCCTCCTCATTCTCTTTAACCGAGTTGTTAACGTGTGGAATTCGTTCCCTTCCACCGCCGTTCAAAGTAACACAATGACAACATTAAAAAATCGCATAGATAGATATGTGGACTCTAATCGGCAAACAAAATATTATTCTTTGCAATAAAAGATCTGACAGCCCGGCATCTAATTGTAATTGGATAGGATAGTGGTAGCAGTAGTGTTAGTTCATCTTCTATCGCCTAGTTGCCCTGTTTTCTTCACTGTAGCTTAGTATAGTTAACACAAACAGCCTCGTTAGGGCCAATAGGCCTGCTGTTGTTTGTTCTTCCTTTGTGTTCCTCCTCCTCCTCCTTCTCCTCCGCTTCCTCCTCCTCCTATTCGTGGACTTCCCCTTCTGCATCTGTGTGCCACGGTACACAACTGTTGTTTATCTGCTGTGTCATTTGGCGTCACAGTGTTGTGCCGTCTTTTGACACCAGGACCGTGCTAACCATCGTCTTGAGACCTGCTGGCCACTTCTTGTCCGATCAGAATGGGCTCCTTCACGAAAACGCTGACCGTGGCATACCATATGGTCCAATTGGACTTAACCACTCTCCACTCAACCCTATCTTCCGTCTTCTCCCTTCCTTCCTCAACAGACATTCCCCTCTTTCCCAATGCCCCTTTTACCCCATCCATCCATCTCATCCTTGGTCACCCCTCATGTTCACTCCCTCCACCTCTGCCTTCCACACCTCTTTTACTAATATTTCTTCATTCTTTCCATGTGTCCAAACCATCCCAATACTCTTTCATCAACCCTATCTCCCAACTCCTTTTCCACCCCAGCTCTCCTCATACCATCTGACATCAGGAGCACCCAAAAACTTCCACATAGATGACCAAACCATCTTACGAAGGGAAACCCTGGTAGACAACACAGAAAATTTTGCCATATACCAAGACCTTAGAAGATTACTTATCCTAGAGGCCCTTTTCATGAAAACTTTCTCCCAACCTCAATATCCAAACTCATAACATACAGGCTCTACCAGCGTGAGGACATCCTCCCACTACGGCGCCGGAGCGCAGACTGATGACGTCACGTACTTCTCAGCCAATGGGAGGACAGACCGCGCCTAACACATAGCAGCAGTAATCCAGCCAGTCGCCAACCACCTTCTTGCCATCTAACCCACTTCCTTGGGTGTAAAAGTTGCTGATCTTCACAGAATCACAGAATCTCCATTCTTTCATTTGCCACTGAAGAAGCACCAAACGTTTTGGTTTTGGATTATGCCCATAATTCTATCTAATGGCATAGGGCGAAACACTTGGACTCCTGCCTATGGAGAGCAAAGTCGCTTCACGAAAGAGAGAAGATTGACAAGAAACTTTGTCACAGCAAACTTGCCATTTAATTTAATGAAATATGCTTGAGAGAGAATTTCCTGCCCATTTTTACGAATATATATACAAGTGTGTATGTGTGTGTGTGTGTGTGTGTGTGTGTGTGTGTGTATTCACTTGGTCTTTGGATCACGTGTTGGACTCGTGATCGACAGCTATTTCCCTCCCGGAAGAGAGCTCAGAGCTCGTATGACCGATCTATGGGTAATGCTATGACCTTTCACACACACACACACCCAACTCCCCGCCCACGAGAGTCAGAGTAACGACCCGAAGCATAGCGATACCGAAATAATTTCGGCCCTGGGCAGGATTCGAACCATGTACTGCGAGCACCACCGTACTTTCCAGTCCAGCACTCTACCAACCGCGCCACCGAGTCGTGTGTGTGTGTGTGTTATTCTGCCTGACGTCAAGCGGTTTTATTCAGCTGGGGGAAACCCCAGCACTCAACTTTAACCATGGATAGCGGATGAGTGAACTACGGTTATCCCAGATTAACTCGTGATCAGTACCATTACATGTTGTATATAATGGTATTATGTAAATCCAGTAACAATATAAAATTGCAGCAAAGAAAAATAACTTACGAAATTGAATCTGAAAATACAGTCCCCTCGTGTCCACCCACGTTATAGTGTATCTATGATAATCCTTTTTTTTTTTTTTTTTTTTGTAGACAATAAGAAAACTCTTTTGAACAATAAATAAATAAATAAAAAAATATTCGATTTTTGGGAGGAGGTCTCCTTGTAATCAGAGGCATAGAACAAGAGCAGAGAGAATGCATGGCTGTAAAGGAATTCCTTATGATCTTGAGGATTGGGTAAGAAAAAACATTAAAAATATTAAACAAAACTGGGTAACGGTTGAACGAATTAAAGGAATCTTCGAAAAACCATGAAAGGGTTCCGTTTGAAAAGGAATCTTCCCGGAACCCCGAGGATCATATAATAATAAAAAGAGAGAGAGCAAAGTTGAGTCAAACACTCGGAGGGAGGAGTATTCGAAAAAGAACAAACTGACCATAAGTGTCGACAAGAACCTACCATCAGTTGAGGTCTCAGCACGGGGCGTGGTCGAAGCACAACGACCTCTTTCAAGGCTATTTCGACGTGTTTTTCAGGCATGAGGACGGTTCCCAAGGCCAAAGACCGCTGTCACAAGGGGTGTGCCAGTGTCCTGAGGGGTGTGGTTATGAGGACACTGCTCACGGGCGTGGTTTGAAATTTAAGCTCCTCCAAAGAGGTGTTAACAATCATCGTTCATTGGAGAATGGGCCCTTTGGCCAGTGATTGGTAGTTGCGGAGGCGCAATACTACTGCGCATTGTGCTACGAAATACCGTCAAGGGTGCGCAGATGCCCATACGAATTGATCATTACGGTCATATTGTTAGTGTTCTACGTGAACTGCGGGCAATTACATAATTAGGTAAAACAACCTCTCTCTCTCCCTCTCTCTCTCTATCTATCTATCTATCTATCTCGGATCAGCCATTGCTGACTCAATGTAAACACACCTGCAGTTGACTTCCTACTATTTCGAAAAAATCATAGAAGATCCAACGAGCTACTGTCTTCCAGCCTTAGCTGAACACAACAGTAAGCACCAGTTGTGTGTCTTGCGGTATAAGTAGTTTTGAGGGATATAGAATGTAGTCAATATTTTCCATAAGAAAATCCTATACTTGGCCAAAAAAAAAACCTGTCCAGTGCTCCACTCGTGTGCGCATGCGCAGCAGGAGGATCACGTGTCTTAATGTCATATCCACGTTACTGCATTCCCAATAACACCAATTGCATACATTCTGCCATATTGTTGAGGCAATATGGCTTATTCTGGTCATGCCACTCTCACTGATATTGATGCCGACCTCGCTCTCAGTGACGACGAGGACATCACCGAACAACATTGGCCTTCATTACCAATGCACGAACATGTTGGCACCACACCATGGCAGCCACTGCTCCTTGCTAAGGACTTGGTCTGAACAAGCACAGGCAAACAATCTGTAAAGTCCTCAAACGTATATTTCTCACTTGCTTTATGTTTCGACTAGAAGATAAACTATCACAGCAACTGAATGGTTTCTTACCACAGAGGAGCACATACCACTGACTAATGGACCTACATGCCCGCCTCTCCCCTACCAGTGTGGTAGCATTTCTTGATCTCAAGAGTGCTTTCGACGTAGCCAATAGGGAGATTATTCTCGACCAGCTCGAGATGGATCCGTGGCTTTATCTCAAACAGGACTTCACGTGTACTATTCCAGGGAATGTGCAGTACCTCCAGGGAATTCGAACTTGTTACTCCACAGGATGGGGTTCTAATTCCCTTCCTCTTTAATGCTCTGATGCTACGCCTGCTATCCCTTCTCCCAAACATTCCCGGCACAACTGTGATCTGCTACGCTGACGATATCTGTGTGCACTCCATCTCTACTGCCGACCTACAGCGCCTCCTTCATTCGTTCTAAGAGTCGACATCTGCCTGTGGCCTCATCCTTTCACCGGGAAAGAGTCGAGAATTCTCTCCTTGGAACCCCGGGATACTGCCAGTGTTCACTGCAGGACACAGTGTCCTCCCTCTCTGAGCTGAGGAGGCTCATGTATCCATGACTAAGGTAGTTTTTACACCAAACGACCCGAGTCGCGCCAAGTCAGCAGTGAGTCATGACCCGTTACGAGTCGTTCTTCACTCTGGTTCTCATTGAAACCCAGTGCACTTCCTCGAAACTAGTCCACACTTCAGGCGGGCCAGATCGATTGAGGTCACATCAGGTCACAAATCAAACTAGACTTTATTTTTTTCTTTTCTTTTTTCATCGGTCATTGAAAGTCGGCAGAGGTGTCAACATATATATAACATATACCATGAAGGTGAACTTTCTAATAAGCCTAGATTGAGAGCAACTCGCTATCTATGGTCTAATTGAAAATGCTTCCGGGATCACGTGACAGTGCTGGAATACTAATTAAATTTTACAGTACCATCAAAATTCCTGGATGCCAACCGTTTGGCTCCGATGTTTTAATAATTCCTCAATTTTCTCAGTATCCTTCATTTTTCTTCTTTTTTCGTAATATTTACAGAATTGACCATATTTTCGTCCAACTCGTCTCATGACCTTAACAAATTAGTAAAGATATGTAGAGGATATAATGTTTTTTTTTTTTTTTTTTTTTTTTGCTCATGGAGCTTGTGTTTATCACTGGGTAATCTAGCTCAACATCTTGATAAAGATATGTAGGGGATATACTGTAATATTTTGTTATCTTGTGTTAATCACTGCATAATCTAGCTTACCATGTTAGTAAAGATATGTAGGCGATATAATGTAATGTTTTGTTATTTTGTTGTTCATGGGGCTTGTGTTAATCACTAGATAACCTAGCTTAAGATTTTAGCATAGATATGTAGGGGATATAATGTAATATTATTTTATTTTGTTGTTCATGGAGCTTGTGTTAATCACTAGATAACCTAGCTCAGCATGTTAGTAAAGATATGTAGGGGATATAATGTAATATGTTTTGTTATTTTCTTGTTCGTGGAACCACTGAATAACTTAGCTCAACATGTTAGTAAAGTTACATAAGATATATAATGTGATGTTTTGTTATTTTATTGTTCATGGAACTTGAGTGAACCACTGCGCAAACCCGTCTAACTTCTGCCTATTTCGTCCCACAGTTGCCACAAGAAGGAACCATGAGTTACCACAAAGGCGCCCCATCCAGAGCCTTCGGCCTCAAGGCCTTCAAAGCCTTCCCCGAGGTGAGTGTTCCTCTGTCTCTGAGTTCCTCAAATCAAAATGACGCCGAGTCCATACTCCACCTACTGGTGTGATCCATTTTCAGGAGACATTACCAAGTCTCCTCCATTTCGTATCGAAGTCTGAGGTAATTAGTACTTTACAAGAGCATAAAAAAGAAGTTTTCCGCCTTTATCACTAAAGGTGGAATTATCACTGTAACATAGATAAAGTCTGATTGGGTTATTAAGCAAAATACTTCAGCTGCTGAAGACAAAGGTCTAGCATTTGCAATTCTTTGTTTTATTCTTTTTTCCGCCTTTACTCGTTACGTAATAAAACAAAACATTTATTTACTCTTAATGGGATGGTTGGCTGGCGTAAGAATAAATACCACAAAATGTCCCCAAGTAGAGCTTCATCCTAACAGGTCTGGATTTGCACAATCTTAACGGCCATTACGCTCGGAACGACCGGCCGGTCGCCTGGGGCCCACTCAGCGTTAGACACTGCCACGCAATTTTCTTTCTTACGTTTTTCACTTGCTCTATTCGCCTTGGTCAACTACTTACCACCATTTACAGTCTATCCAAAATTGCAATCAAGATGCTGCTGAGCTTATTCACATGGGGGGGGGGGCACGGAAGTGTCATCACTGTGGGTGAGTGGGGCTTTTGGCGTGGGTGGGTGCTTTGATTCGCTTACCCGACCACCCCTTTAAAGGGGACGTTCACAGGCACCTCGTACAGTCCATTACGCCCCGTCAGTATGCCCACGTGAGTTGTTCTATTACCTTTTATTGGGAGGCACCATTTAAGCTGAGGTCAACCGTCAATACTACTTTGTTTTAGATCTTCATTTGGTGTGTGTGTGTGTGTGCGTGTGTGTGTGTGTGTGTGTGTGTGTGTGTGTGTGTGTGTGTGTGTGTGTGTGTGTGTGTGTGTGTGTGTGTGTGTGTGTATGTGTGTGTATGTGGGTGTGGGTGTGCGGGTGCGTACGTGGGTGTGCGTGTGTGCGTGCGTGTGTGTGTGTGATTCACCATGGTCTTTGGATCACGTGTTGGACTCGTGATCGACAGCTATTTCCCTCCCGGAAGAGAGCTCAGAACTCGTATATGACCGATCTATGGGTAATGCTGTGACCTTACACGTACACACACACACACCCAACTCCCCGCCCACGAGAGTTGGAGTAACGACTCGCAGCGCAGCGATACTGAAATTATTTCAGCCCTGGGCGGGATTCGAACTCGGACCGCCGTAGTGGCGGCCGTGAACGCTACCACTGCGCCATCGAGTCGTGTGGGTATATGTGTATGTATATATGTATGTACGAGTATATATATATATATATGTATGTACGAGTATATATATATATATATATATATATATATATATATATATATATATATATATATATATATATATATATATATATATGTGTGTGTGTGTGTGTGTATTGGCTTGTACTTGTGTTCATATGTATATATGCATGTGTGTTTGTTTATTCGCATACTTGTGTGCGTTTGTGTAGTAACATTTATAAAGATAACAATAATGATGATGGTAATAATGATAATAATAGTGATAATGATAATAATAATAATAATGATTGATAATAATAATAATAATAATAATATAATAGTAATACTGATAATGATACTGTTAATGATAATCATGATAATGATAATTATGATAGTAGTGATGATAATGATAACATTAATGTTGATATTGATAATGATGATAATAATAGATAATGATAATGATGATGATTGATAATAATGATAGCAACAACAAAAACAACAACAAAAATGATAACGATAATAATGATGATCATCATAATAACAATAACAGTAACAATGATAAGTAGCATTATTAGTAATAGTAGTAGTACAAGTAGGTGCAGTAGTAGTAGTAGTAGTAGTAGTAGTAGTAGTAGATGTAGTAGTAAATTTAGTAATAGCAGACCTATTTATGTACATGTTTTTGCTGTCATACAGGATTTTATGTTGCTAATGAGCTAAAGCCAAAAGGAATCTGACGTCAAGTGTCTTCTCTTTACTAATGTGTGTTCAGATAGCCGGGGAAAGTCACAGATACGAGTAGTTGTTTTTTACTGAGCTTCGGTCCTCTGTCATTGAGTAAAGAGTCGAAATCGGAGCCCATCGTGCCGCAACGACACACCATCGCCCATGAAATGAGACAAAACTCCACAGGAAATATTTTACCTGTTTTTGATTTCTGTGTCACCTACAGCTGATAGAGGGTAAAAGTAAAACAAACATTTTCGACTTCTTTTAGTTTTTCGAAATTATGCTGAAGTCATTCCCTTT
>NC_134809.1:13100881-13110881 GCF_046742065.1 Oratosquilla oratoria
CATCATCGTCATCGTCATCGTCATCATCATCGTCATCATCGCCGTCGTCATCATCATCATCATTGTCATCGTCGTCATCATTATCAGCATCATCGTCGTCGTCACTGCCATTGTCATCGTCATCATCAATGTCATCGTCATCACCAATGTCATCGTCATCATCATCGTCATCGTTCATTATCATTATCATCGTCATCATCATTGTCATCGTCATCATCATCATCGTCATCATCATCATCATCATCATCATCAGCATCATCTTCATCATCATAACCATATTTGCCATCGTCATCGTCTTCATCATTATCTTCACCATCGTCATCATTGTCATCACCATCATCATGAACTATCATCACGAATTATCATAATCATGAATCATGCTTCAACCACTGCCATCATCGTCATCATGGCTGTCGTTGTCATCGTATAAATATTGCATTGTTACCGCAACAATTATGTATCTTTTTTAAAGTCCTGAACTTTCCCAATATCCTTGAAGGCCTTTTTTTCCTCTGCATATTTTGTCTTTCTTCTCGTCAAAAGCCATTAGCATAATTGAAGTCGAGTTTGACAACTTATTCATCACTGCGTCATGGGCAGACCCATCACCCACACACACACACACACACACACACACACACACACACACACACACACACACACACACACACACACACACACACACACACACACACACACACGTGACCTCACATGTAGTCCGTCTTTCCTCGTCTGGTGACGAAATGACCTTATGGGGCTTCAGTAACGCTGTACCGAGGGTTCAACCAGCCCCCCATCCACCCACGCTCGATGGAGAAGAACTTACGGAAGACACGCGAGGGCCGAGTGTCGCTCACCCTGCCAGCATTTGATAGCTCACATCCACGTCCACGTGGACGACGTCTATACATGTCTGACTGGGTACACATGATAGGAAATTAAAGTAAAGGTAAAGGTGGTGACACACTAGGCAGTTCTCGCTAGCATGCTACTTGCTTTTGCTACTTCCTTTGAGTAGAAACTATTTCGGTTACGATTTTTTTTTTTTTTTCCAATTTACCCTATGCCAAATTACTCTTGCGCCATATAGTGAGATGATGCATGACCCATTGTTGAGACGTTCTTACGGAAATCTAGAATATTGTAACTGAAGTCGTTTTTACTCAAATGAAATAGTAGAAAAGGTAGCATGCTGGTCACCTTAAAGTATACATGTAGTAGGAAAGTGTTGGACTGTTTCTATTTGCGTGCTGTCCTAATATGGCATCAGGCTGTGTAAGCCCTGGGATTTCCAGCTTTTGTGCATGTTGGTATTTCGTTTATTTGTTTATTTTCGGTATACTCTGGGTCGTTGGTTTTGTTCCGATCTGTCATTTGCTCTTTGTATTTCGTAGTATATTTCTTTGTTTGCAATTTCAAATTCGTTCATATTAATTGCAGCTTATACAAAATATACACGTGATATTCTTGACTGTATTTACTTTTTTATAGTTTATGTATTTTCACTCCAATTAACTGACTTGCAGTTCCGCATATATATATATATATATATATATATATATATATATATTATATATATATATGTTATATATATATATTATATATACATACATACATATATATATATATACATATGTATATGTATATATATGTATATATATATATGTTATATATATATATATGTTATATATATATAACATATATATATATATATATATATATACAGTATATATATCATGGATCTCCTTATGCCACCGCTTTGTTACTTAGCTTCCCGTTCCGTTATTATGAATAATGTCTCTGAACTTTCCACAACAGAATCAAACCAGCAAGTGTAACATCAACTTATGCTCAGCAAAGATTTATTACTCCAGACACACGGGTCTGACCCATAATGCATTGTTATAATTACCATTATCATCATCATCATCATCATTAGTAGTATTAGTAGTAGTAGTGCATAAAAGCATAAGAATGAAGGAGACTGCAAGAGACCATAACGCCTACACTAGGCAGTTCCATGTCCATGACCACCTGTCATCCCTATAAATAAAGTTGTCTAACCGTTTCTTAAAACAACTGATAGTTTCAGCGCTTACTACATGGTTAAGGGTCATTTACATGGTCAAACGGTTTGCCAAACCCGGTTTGTCAAACAAGTGTTTGAAGTGATGTTTGACCGTTTGAATGGGGTATTTCGTGGTCAAACACGTTTGTCACACGTGTTTTACAACCAAATGCCCCGTTCACACGGTCAAACTTAACTTCAAACACTTGTTTGACAAACCGTGTTTGACAAACCGTTTGACTGTGTAAATGGCTCTTTACAGTCTGTTCCATTCGTTGACCACCCTATTAGTAAACCAATTCTTGCCTATTTCCCTCTTAAATATAAATTTGTCCAATTTAGTAGTAGTAGTAATGGCAGTAGTAGGAGTAGAAGTGGTGGTAGTTGTAGCAGTAGTAGTAGTGGTGGTGGTGGTAGTAGTAGTAGAAGTAGTAGTAGTAGTGGTAGAGGGGCCAACAAACTGCGTCTGTGGGAGACAGATCCTGATTGCTTCCACCACACAGTTCCACGAGGATGGAGGTCGTTTTTAAATTGTTAAAAAAATTGAAGTAGTGGTGGTAGTGGTAGTAGTAGTAGTAGTAGTAGTAGACGTGTTATGTCATTGTACTAAAAGTCATCGTTTCCATGGCACCCTTCCCCTCGGAAGTGAGGGGAAAGTTTTCCTTTGAATCTGCCTGGAGGCAGGGTATTCCACAATGGCTTACAGCGGCAAAGCATGAATGCCAAGAGAAGACTTTTCGGTCCATAACGAGGCTGCATGCAGAGGGGGGGGGGGGAACACGCAAATAGTCAAAAAATGCAAACAGAATAACAGTTTGGAAGACATGTAGCTTATATTGAACAGACATCCATGAAAACCTGTCTTAAATTGTTTAACTATATTGTATTAATATTAGGACTATAACAAAACGTCACAGGAAAGAAATGATCATATTTTGATGATGTCTATTAGCACAGAGGAGTACTTCATGGTTGTCGGTGAACTTTAGGAGGGAGGGGAAGGGAGGATAGGGGAGGGAAGGGGAGAGGCTAGCTATGACCCTCATCTCGTCAAAATCCTCCAGGATTCCACCTCATTCTTTAGTGATAGATGAACTTCACGAAATGTCAAGTCAACCCATCGATCGATACTTCCCCTCAACTCCCCCTCAATCTCCCCCCCCCCAACTCCCCCACCCCTGCCGACACGTCCTGGATACAGAGACAGGGAGAGAGAAGAGAGCCTCTTTCCATTTTCTGGACAACGATAGGAAATCCAGGGCCATGCGACGTGATAATTCGCCTTTTAGGAATCCGAAAGGAACTATTTAGATGGTGGAATACAACGGATGTAGTTTCTTCGTCCTGGAACGTAAATTTTCGTCCTCGTTTCAGAAATATTCGGAGTGAATACTGAGCGAAGAGAAGTGGGAATCCCGCCTCTTTCTCCATCAGTCAATTCAGATTCCTGAAATATTTCATATTGAAAATTCTATAATTATAATCAGGTTTGCAAGGAAAAATTAAGTAACGAAGTCATTACAAGAATTGAAAGTTATAAGATATACTGTAAATAGTCCCCACAGAGTACAGAGGCTATACGGAGATTAAAGTCACATTCTTCAGCAGTTAGGATTTCATTTGACAAATTATTCTGATGACAGAAATTTTTTTTTCATGAATTACATTTTTGTTTCGCGTTTTGCGCTACAAATCTGCTATCGTTTCTTTTCATATGATCATAGTCCAATCAGATTAACTTAGAGCAAAGATCTATTAGATAACAAAATCATATTAACATTTGGATTAACAACCCACAGCTTAACGTAAGGATAAAACCATAAAATAATTAAGATAATTATGATAATTCATTGACAACTGAGAATCGCGACCTTCTACGCAGTGGATGAACTGTCAGATTCCTACATCGACTAACCTTTTCGCTTTGTTTTACAACTCTAGAGCTTAAAATGGCGGCACACTATGCATTTCTCGCTAGCATGCTACTTGCTTTTGCTACTTCGTTTGAGTAGAAACGATTTCGGTTACGATCTTTTGTTTTTCAAATTTCCAGATGTCAAATTGCTCTTGCGTTATATAGTGAGAAGATGAATTACAAACTAAAAGATGTTACACCTATACGAATGTTAGACACATTGTTGAGATTACAGACGATTACAAAGGAGGAGCATGCCGACAGGAGACCATTTGGTCCATAACTAGGTTGGATACGATATATATATATATATATGTATATTATATATAATATATATATGTATATATATATATATATATATATATATGAATAAAATTGAATAAATAAATGAATAAAATAGATGAATAGATAATGATAAATAGTAAAAACATAAGTAATTATAATTTATAATTATTAATAAATAGGTAATGAAAAATAAACAGATAAATAATGAATAGATAATAATGAATAAATAAATTGAATAAAGTAAATGGCAGGCATTACATTATATTGCTTAGGTGTTTATCTAAATGAATATTAAAACTTCGAACTGTACTACATTGCACTGCCTCTGCAGGAAGTTTATTCCATTCATTTACTACACGGTTGGTGAAGTTGTTTCTACCTACTTCCAAATAAAATCTACTTCCGGACCGTTTGAGACCATTATTTATTGTCTGATTCGCATTCATTGTGAAAATTTCGTCACTTTTGATGTCAGTTCCCTTTAGTATCTTAATGACCTATATCAAATCACCCCTGATTATTTGTATTTGTTTATTTTCTATGTCGTCCGTGAATATATTAGACAGTCACGGCAACATCACACAACCCTTCCTCAATCCCTACAACTCCACAATGAACCGCTTATTCTTCTTCCTACTCACCTGACTCCCACACACACACTCCAAACGTACTTTACGCAAAGCTCAGCAGTTGACATACTCCCCAGCACTCCCCCAATGTACTCTTACCCTCGTCTCCACACATTATCCGTAACTCCATGCAGGGTATTTGTATATACTCCCTCCCTTCTCCCAATGAAACTGTTGACCAATATGATCCAGAGATAATAATGCCTGGCCTACAAATCCTTTCTTTCCATATCTTTACATTATTCTCCACCCGCCCTGCCCAGTATTCTTTCGTATATTTCTGAACATGCAATCATTGTATCTCTGTAATTTCGCATTTCTTCCTGTCATCCTTTCCCCTCGTACAATTGCATCACAAGTACATTCTTCCCATTGAAAAGACCCAAGTATCTTTTCCATGCATTCACTCAACCCTTTTTGCCCCCTTACTTTCTTCTTATTACCTTGTTCATCTCCAAATGTAAACATTAGATTATATAATCTTCAGCGTCCACTTCAATTACAATCCTTTCGGCCCTGAGGTGTGCGTGTATGAGTATATGTATATTTACATATATGTATATACATACACACATGCACACACACACATATATATATATACATATATTAATATATATATATATATATATATATATATATTACTGCTTTTATTCGTGTAAGCATGCATCTGTATGCATGAATGATTTTCCACCCTGTTGAAATCATTGCCAGCTGTGAAAAAAATTAAAATTCATATAAATTTGAAAAGAGTTTTATGATATTGTAGCTTCATTCACCACAGATAATAAGTGTGACACCTGTCGGTGAGGCAAATGCTAAAGTGTAGGAAATTAATCAGATTTTTTTTTTTTTTCGCTTGATGGCGAGCCGTGGTGTTGGTGCGTTTGAGACCTCGGCGGTTCGTGACGTCATGTCGTCTGCAGGGAAGAAAATGGACCTCGAAAAAGAGGAGAATGTAAAGAAGGAAGACCTCATTTAAGTTGTGAAGAAAATTGGTAGCGAGGATGACGAGGAAGGAGCTGGAAGATGAGGACCCACCAAAGAAAAAGAAAAAAAAAATGCACAGGCCATAGTGTAAAATAGAAATTGAAAGTGAGCGAAATATGTATTTTTCTAAAGACTTCCCGAAGAAATCATGTGTAACAAATATGGAAGACGATAAGGGTTAATGTGGATCAGATATTATGAACTGTATACTAAGCATGAGATAATAGCCTAATGCTCATTACGGAAGACAAAAGAAAATAAAAAAACGCAATATAAAACCAACACTTTGAAATAACCCGATACAAGGACTTAATTATCAGTTCAGATATCATAATTTCTATCATAATTTCTATCATAATTCCTATCGTGATTCCTATCATAGTTTCTATCTTAATTTCTATCATAATTTCTACGCTGTGACTGTTATAACAGTCACAGCGTAGAAATTATGATGAAAGAGAAAATACAGAAATACGAAGTAATGAAAAGAGGAGAAAAATGAGGAAGAAATTTCCACAGAAAATAACACTTACAAATAAATGTTATTTACTATTGCCTATTGTTAAGAGTGGATACAAATGATAGGACCAGGCGGGGAAAACCCAAAAACATGTGGAAGATTATCATCATCCATGTAGGCTACGTAAGCATACATGGAAACTCCTCAAAACGAAATTACACGAATAAAATTTTTCACATACATACTGCCTAGTGTAGGCCTTATGGTCTCTTCCAGTCTCCTTCATTCTTGAGTTCTTATGTACATGGTTGTGAATGATAACAGTACAAAGCTCAAAACGAAATTACATGAATAATTTTTTTTAGATACTGCCTAGTGTGGGCCTTATGGTCTCTTGCAGGCTCCTTCATTCTTTCGTTGTTATGTACATGGTTGTGAATAACAGTATAAAGCTATGCATGAAATTCTCTCTCTCTCTCTCTCTCTCTCTCTCTCTCTCTCTCTCTCTCTCTCTTTACATTTTCATGTACATCTCTTTTCGTCTGTATAATTTTCATTTACTTCTTCATTTATATGTTGTGCCGAGTGGAGAGTGGTCCTCAATACAGACCATCGCCCGAAGTCGACAGCCAAAGATTAATTCCTCTTATACTTCTTCTGAAAGCCCCAACACACAGCTAGGCGCCTCCTGGTGTAAGCTCCCCGTTTTCTTTTTTCTGTCTTTCTATCCTCTTCCGTGCCATAATATGTCCTCTATTGATCTTTTATTTTAACATTCTATAACTATTTTTCTAACCCACACACTAGCTATCACGTAATTGCTTCTAGTTACTTCCTGTTCCCACTCTACTCCCTCTTATTCCGTCACTAATTTTTTCAAAACTCGTTTATTCAAATTTCATAACCGTCGTCCACTTTTCCAAGCTTCACTACCTTGTCTTTGTACTCTCCCCGTCTTCCTCCTCCTCCCTTCTGTCAACCTCACTTCCTTCGCCGTCCAAAGATGGCCCGACATCTCTTTTCCCCGTTCCCTTTGATTAATTTATTCACATCCAGCATCCCTCATCTCAGTCTTCTGTTATCATAACATAGGATAACACTGCTCTCGACATCCCTTTGGCTTTTTATACGACGCAGATTTGTGAGTTCGTCTTTTCCAACAAGGAACCGACAAGTGGCCCTTCTCCATCCAACCCAAATATACAGATCATTTTGCTACAGTCACTACTATCTTGTCTTTCATTTAAGTCATGGCGGTGGTAAAGACTATATTCAAGGAAGATTATATTCTAAGGTTGAAAAAAGTGTGTTTATGTACAGTTAACTAATTGCAATATATAAGGAAGTATATGCAATTGTGGAATCTTGTCTTTTTCTTTACATGTATGTATGTATGCATGAATGTATGTATGTATGTATGTATGTGTTATGTATGTATGTATGTATGTATTTATTATGTACAAGTATGTATGTATATAAAATCATGGGATCCTGTCTTTCTTTACATGTATGTATGCATGTATGTATGTATGTGTGTATGTACAAGTACGTATGTATATATGTTCATGCAGAAATTTCTCTGTAGTTTCTGCATGATCATTTAATCACGTGTTTTTTATTATTTTTGCATGTATGTATGTGTGTATGTATGTATGTATATATGTACTTATGTATGTATGCATGTATGTATGTGTGTATTTATACAAAAATATGGGATCCTATCTTTTCTTCGCCTGTATGTGTGTATGTACGTATATATGTATGTATATATGTATAAGTGTATTTATATATATATATATTTGTGTGTGTGTGTGTGTGTGTGTGTGTGTGTGTGTGTGTGTGCGCGCGCGTTTGCGCGCATGTGTGTGGTTGAGAAGGTGTATTCTAACAAGCACAAAAAATTAAGGCTCTCTACATTTTGCTTTTTAAACAACGAAACAGGATAAATTGCCTTGGTCCCAATTCACTTAGTATTCAAATATTTTTCATAACTGAATTTTTGTTCGAATTTTTAGTTCATAAATGTGATTCGTCTTCATTTTCGGCTTCCCCAGCCCTGTATACTTATTTCTGTCCCTCTTCGACGCAACCTTGTGCTCGTATCATCGACACCATTCGATACCCGTATGTGACAGTCGGTACATTCTTGACTCTGTTGTGGTCACATATTTGAGGGCCCCCGCCACTTTTATGTCGTTTGTGAGTTTTGCAGATTTGGCAAACACCGCAACCCGGGCGAAGCCACGTCTGTATACAATATTCGTGCCTTTCTGCTCAATTAAATCTATATTCTTTGTCATGTTGTATACCGCGTGAACCTGTGTACTCTGACGCTTGCTTGTGTTGAATTGTCAAGGTGCGTGTACACTAGACATTTTAGCTAGATTTTCTCTAGCTAGAGCTCCCTAAATGGTGTAAATATCAGTGAGAGCACTATAGCTAGATTTAGGTCTCCGATCTCGGTACAGTTGTTGTAGTCTAGTTAGTGTTGTAGTGGACATGAGGTATCAATACTGCTCTAGATCTATTTGTCGACTTAGAATTTGTCGCTCTAGGTAGAGGACTACTGTGCAACGTGAGTATAATGACATCAAAGGAGAAATGGAAAAGGGGTAGTGGTCAGCCAATGTTATGTAGCAATATGAAAGGCTCCCAGAGTTGTGGAATGTTTCGTTGGTGTAGTTTCGCAATAAAGAAGAGAGGGCAAGTGTTATGAAATAAATAGCAAAGACATTAAATATTCCTAACCCAGAAATGACACCAAAGTGGTACAATTTGCGTTACCAAATGAAGAGTGAAATGAGAAAGATAAAAAAGAGAGGAAAAATGGCTTAATTATGTTGTATTTTTATTTTAAGGGCCACTTTCCAGCAAATATTCATAATCTTCGGCACATATAAGTAGAAAATTATCATGGGATATTGCGTCGTCATCAACCATTTCTTCCAACAATTTTGAATGTGCCTCCTCTTTATTTCATTTAGCTATCCATTTTCTGACCCAAACACTTTTCATTCTCTTCTTTTTCTTCAAATCCTTTTTTTGTAACTAATGTCGCTGCTGCAGCAGCCAGGTGTCTGGACCGTGACGTCACACCACACACAAGACTCAAGTCTTACTCTTTAAGACTTCCTCGTCAAACGAACTCTAGTGTACACTAACGGTAGACCAATCTCGCTACATTTCATCTACCACTACTCTAGCGAAGCTCTTGGGAGTGTAAATTTTAGTGTACACACAATTTAAATTAATCCCGCTAGACTAGGTTAGGTCTAGCTAGATTGTAATCTAAAAAGTACACGCACTTTTACGGTCAGCTCATTTGAATTTGGCAGAGAATGTCTTCACTGATGTTGTTCAACAGCTGGGCTGAACAGCTGGGTTAAACAGCTGGTGAGTCATCATCTGATCTTATTGAATCACAGTCTCCCTCTCCCTCTCCCTCTCCCTCTCCCTCTCCCTCTCACTTTTACGATTTGGTTTTACGTCTCGAACAACGCAGTTCAGGACCTTAGAGGACGGTGCCTTACGAAAGGATCCCGGGTTTTGGTTTAGCGGTTGGTGACCGCCGCTGAGAGTGGATGGTGTCCTTCCTAAGCACTACGATGTGACCAGGATTCGAACCCACGCCCATGACCCCCATCGGCTGCTGCTAG